>NC_064854.1:46677490-47009990 GCF_024139225.1 Suncus etruscus | reverse complement strand
ATCTGCCTTGCATGCAGAAGGATGATGGTTCGAATCCCAGCATCTCATATGGTCCCCTGTACCTGCCAGGAACGATTTCTGAGCGTAGAGCCAGGAGTGACCCCTAAGTGCTGCCGCGGGTGTAACGACCCCCCCCAAAAAAAATAGAAAAAATAGAAAAAAACACATCTCAATGGGTTTTGAATATGTTCAACAAACTATAATGTTGAAAAGGAATGGATAGGAAATTAGAGATAAAATCATCTAAAAATTTGATACATAACTATAGAGTCTAATTTTCACTTGTTGAGGAAACAACAACAAACAAAAGCAAGTGGTTATTTTACTGTTTACTTGGGGGTAACGTTGGAGCACTTGAAAGGCCATCTCAGTTACATTTATTTTTTATTTGTTTTTATTGTTGTTTTCAGTTATATATTTAAACTAGTAATTACAAATATATTATGATGAGCCATCAATACAATCTGAATAACTATGAATAAATATATAAAAATTATTAAGTATGTTATTATATTAGTATATTAGAAATGTGTTGAATACATAGTGAATGTTAATGTAATGAGTCATTACACAATACATTCGCTTTGTGAGATTTTGTAGCTAATTTTAACAATAAAAATGTAAAAATTATATAAAGAAATTGGCTAACGTAATGATGAGGAATTTTCTCACAGCAACACAAGCAAGGCGGGTTTTGTAAATTTTTACTGTTTCCTGACAGTTCATAATATGGTGGCAGTTTCCTGTATAGACCACTAGGGTGCGCTATTTGCTGCCCACCGCTGCTGTAATGATAAAGATCTTAAAATTTTTGCAACACCACGTGATTATTAGGATGCTAAAAAGCAATTATTCATTGTCCTTTGATCACAAGCAACATGAGGGAGTATCAATGCTGATAATTTTACATAAAGAAGGATCAGTGTTAACAATTTTCTTGTAGAGTTAAATACAACATATAAACAGTGTAAAACACTGGAACATCTACAGGTTTCAGCTTTAAAATGTTTAAATTTTAATAAGGTATTATGTTTCTATTCCTCATAACGTTCAGAAATTTAGTACAGGAGGTAAGTCATTTGCCTTGCATGAAACTGACCCCTGGCTGAATCCCTGGTATTGCATTTTCCCCTAAGTACTGCCAGGAATATTCCCTATATACACACCCTTTTACTGCTGGCTGTGTAAACAAAAATAAAACACTAGTAATTTATCATAACAAAACTTTAGGACCTAATATGTGGAGACTGAAAGGTGCGATGTTTTCAGAATGGTCTTCTAAAACATCGCTAGGGACAGGGAGAAAAATATTTGAGAACTGGTTAGATTTTCCTTCACAGCCATTCCACTGAGAAAGGACTGAGAACCATATCACAGCTCAGGGACCAGCTTCTTAAGCCACTCAGAAATGAAAGCCTATCTTAGAAGGGCCAAGGTTTTTGAGCAGGGTGAGGAGGTAGGGATGAGTGCTCATCCAAGAACTATCTTTTTTTTATGAACACAGTGAAAGGGTTCCTGTAGAAAGAATGGTGTTACTGTGAACTCCAGCTACACTTGACAGGCTCGCTTCTTAGGTAAGAGAAAATCTCATTAATAAATCATGACTGCTTTGTATTGCTAAGGAAATAAAAAGCTTATGTATGAACCTGGTGGGGAATACTTTGAGTAAGAGAATTTTTCTAGTACAACAATAAATCTTTACCTGAAACATTAAGAAGTTTATATGTGTGTGCACATGTGTGTGTGTGTGTGTGTGTGTGTGTGTGTTGACTTTGATCAGGAATGATTAGAATTGCTCATCCTCCCCCGAAAAAAGGCTGGCAGGATGGAAAGATAGAAAGTAAAGTACTTCCTTGAGTTCGATTGACCCTAGTTTGATCCACAGCATCATATATGACAATCCCTCACTAAGAGTGATCCTGAGCAGAGAGCCAAGAGTAAGCTCTGAGCACCGCTGATGAGCCCCGACCCCCCCACACACACACACACATACATAAAATCCTCATTCATATTCCCTTTTAGGTATCACATCTTAATTTATTAGACAACATGAGTTCCCACATCCTCCTCATGTGGTGCCCATCTGGCATGAGTCCATCTATGCTGACTGACAATGAAGAAAGGCCTGTGGAAAGAATGTCTGAAGCAGGCACAAAGATGAAGCTCTTCCCAGATGCTCTGAGGGAAAACACACACACACACACACACACACACACACACACACACCAGGTTTCAAACAAAACCTGTCTTGTTTTAGGACAGTCCCAGGAATTTCAGAAGCAATCTTTGTTCTATGCCTCCCACTGGTTTAGGGACCCCACCCATTCCATAACATTTCATCTTTCTGGTCCTGCCAGTCTCATCTCCAGAGGTTTCCACAGCTCCTCTTCCAAAGCCATGGGCAGTGACCACCAGGCTCTGGCCTCCAAGAGAACTGAGTCAGAATCCTGCTTTGGCCATTTTTTACATATCTCTGACATGAACAAGTTAATTATTCAGCTTAAATTTATGTTTCCTTTTCTATTAAGTCACATTATTTCCCACTTGATAACATTAAATTCCATTGAAAGACAATATTAATGGCCTCCTGTTGTTTACATGGCACACCATGCCCAGTATCAGAGCAATAGTACAGCTAGAGTAGAGGCATTTGCCTTGCATGTGGTCAACCCGGATTCAATCCCCAGCGTCTCTTACGGTCTCCCTGAACCCACCAGGACTGATTCCTGAGCACAGAGTCAGGAGTAACTCCTGAGGGCTACCAGGTGTGACCCAAAAACCAAAAAGAAAAAAAAAGAAAGAAAGGGAAAAGAAGTAAGAAAAGGAATAAAAAAGAAGTATAGTGCAATGCAAATTTGTGAAAAAGTATTGTATTGTCCAATTAGGTCACTAAGTCCTTGTCAGAAGGTTCAGTAAGCTCTAGTTATTAGTTGACCATTCTGTGCTTTATTTGTATATGAACATTATGTGGCTTTCAGATACACATTGGCATCTAAATTGGTGTGTGTTACTTAGGGATGACAGTTATCAAACAAAAGTGGAGTTGTCACACAGCCGCATTTTTTTTCATCACAAATTGTCACAAAAGCTGCATGCTTTCTATTCCATCCCTCCTCTTTCAAAAGAAATTTAGCCTATGTTTACCCTTACCTCATTGCTGTATCATTTAGGTCTTAGAAGAATAGCAACGCATAGCGCACACCTAGTGCAGCTGTTCAACAACCTTGTGAGATCATAATACTATCATATCAGCTCTAAGGTTTTTTTTTTCTGGGGTGGTCAGGTAATTTGTTTTATAATAATAGATAAACACCTCATTTCAAGCCTAAAATTTTTTAAGGTGCTGAGGAAATAATTCAAAGAGCTAGCGCATCATTTTTGCATGCTGGAGACACACACTCTTACATGGGCAACACGCTGCTCCAAGCACCAAGTAGAGTAGACCCCAAGCACTACTCAAACATTCCCCCAAACAGAAAAACAAACAAAAAGGAGGTTTTTTTGTTTGTATTTTGTTATTTTGGGGTTCGAGGCCACACCAGATATATTCAGGGCTTATTCTTGGATCAGTACTTATGGATCATTTCTGTTAAGGCTCTGGAACTGGAAGTTGGTGCAGGGGTTACACCCAGGTCAGCGTGTCCAAAGCAGCACCCTAACCTCTGTATTATCTTTCTGCTCCAACCTCCACTCAAATTATTGTTTTATGTTTTAATTTAACTGTGAATTTATAAAGTTGTTCATTATTGGGTTTTAGGCATACAATGTTTCAACCACTGATCCCTTAACCCAGTGTCCACTTCCCTCTACTCCAATGTCCCTCCATGCCCATTTGCCTCCTACCCACATGTCTGCTTCTAAAAGGTGTGCATTTATTTTTAATAAGTTTTTTGTACTGTGGCTTTATGGTATGATGTAGAATACTTTACCTTTACCACCTCCAAGCACCACTGCTTCCTCTTCCATGTTCAATGCTTGAACACTTTTTCTCCAGCATAGATGTTGTCCTTTCTCTGTCCTATCCCCACTAGTGGTGGTATATTTCCTAATGATTACCTGGTTCATGTCTTTGTGTCCATGTCTTTGAGTGTTCATTATTCCACCTTTATCTTTCTTTATATCCCACATATGAGAGAAATCATTCTGTCTCTCTCTCCCTCTGACTAACTTTACTCAGTATTGATGCTTTCCAATGTAGCAGTAAATTTTGTGATCTTGTCTTTATTTTTTTGCAAAGCTCTATTAATATATATTACTTTTACAATCATCTATGTATCATCAGATGTTTTTGACCTTTGTTAGTTTGATTTTTAATATACTAAAGACACTAAGTATTAAAAACCATGAGAGATATACATTATTCATTGAGTACAAATTGACAGAATGATTCATAGTTTATTCTAATTTTTTGTTTAATGTTGTATATTAAAAACATTATCTTAGTTATTTAATTAGTGTGTCATGAGAATTAAAAATGGCATTCATGGAACAGATGCTAGTATAAAATACAATCTATATATACCATATATGATTTAAATTTAATTTAAATTAATATGACATATATGATTTAATTACCATTATCATATTCTATCATTTTCAACTTCCATGTCATTGACCTATAGGTAATCAGTATGATGACCTATAATTTATGTTTGACATGAGCTGGTTTTATATACTAAAGTTCTTTAGTCCCTTGTAAAAACATTGATTAGTCATAGTTTTTTTAATAATACCACTAAATTAACTGAGAAAAAAAACAACTAGCAGATAAACTCTTACCTCACTGTAAATCAAAAATAGTTAAGATAGGCATTTATAAGAAACTATTGAATAAAACAAAAGATTAAATTGAATGCTAGATTGCTTAATATTGACTTTTTTAGAGAATGGTGATTATTTATACACAATTTTCTTCCTAATTATTTTATCTAATATTTGTTGAACTTGCACCTTTACTTATTTATGCATTTATCACATTTCTTCTGAGGTACAAAGTGAGAATATAGTCCTACAAGCTCACATTACGTGGTGAGTAGAAGCTTATACTATTTATGCCAGGATAAACTCCAAATGGAGTCTCAACAAAGCAAAATGGTCCACAGAAATGAGGGGCAAAACCAGCCAACAGCATCTAGGAAGGCTTCTCAATGGCTGCAGCTGTGTTGAGTGTTTATTTGTGGTGTTTGTAATAGTTTCCCAGATATACATGTTTGTCCAGAAATTATTTTTAATGTTTGGGGACATATCCAGTGGTTCCCAGGGCTTCTCCTGACTTTGTGCTCAGGGTACACTCCTGGGTGGCTTAGTGGACTATATAGGATACTGGGTGCCGAGGCAACACAGCAGGGTTCAGCTCTCTCCCTCTTGCCTACTGGTTCCATTGTTCCCCCCAGCAAGTGAGGTGACTCGCTTAGACAAAAAGTATAGGTCCCATTTGCTTGCAAGGAGGTTCAGGCGGCTCACAAAAGGCAGCAGAGGGGAGCTTTCCGTTGAGGGGGCTACTGTCCCATCACCCCATCCAGGGTCCAAGGCAAGCTGGAGGTAGGAAACAAAGCTGGCAAGGACACGTGAAGGGAATGTTACACTGGTGGTAACAACAGTAGGATTGGTGTTGAAATATTCAATGTCAGAAATAACTGTATATGAATAACTCTATAAACCCTGGTGTTTAAAATAAAGAGATTTGGGGGGGTGGGTCACACCCAGCACTGCTCAGGGGTTACTCTGGCTTTCATGCTCAGAAAAATCGCTCCTGGCATGGCTCGGGGACCATATGGGATGCTGGGATTCAAACCGATGACCTTCTGCATGAAAGGCAAATGCACTTACCCTCCATGCTATCTCTCCGGCCCCCAAAATAAACAAATTTAATTTAAAAAAAAAAAAAACAAAAAACAGAAAAAATCTTTTCAATTCACTTTTAGTTTAAAATTAGAAAGGATGGGGGCCAGTGTGGTGGTGCTAGAGGTAAGGTGTCTGCCTTTGCCAGTGCTAGCCTAGGATGGACCGGACAACGATTCGATCCCCTGGCTTCCCCATAGTATGGTTCCCCCAAGCCAGGAGCGATTTTCTGAGCACATAGCCAGGAGTAACCCTGAGCGGTCAACGGGGTGGGCCCAAAAACCAAAATAATAATAATAATAATAAAATAAAATAAAATTAGAAATGATACTTGCCCCCAAAATTGCAAGTCTCTGGGTGATTAAAAAAATACTTAACAATTCTGTAGGGGAGGAAAAATCATGTCTTCTACCATGCTGGATGATGACTGAGATATCCATGCACTGAAATCAGACAAACAGGGAGTGGGGGGGGGGCATAAATTCTGTTGTAACCAGGAAGGTCTAATTCAGGTACCCCATAAGAGCCAAATGGTGGAGACACAGGGTGACAAATAGAGTAGCAGCTTCAATGCAAATACAATGGCAAGTTGAAAGATGGCAGACTGTCCTAAAAGCTATACGTTGCCTACAAAAGTAACAAGAAGGTTTAGAGAAGAGGGTGGGCACTATTTTTCAGAAAGGCTGAGTTGAAGTGAGTACCAAGAGTTCAGTAAATTTCTTCGTGGGCTGGTCCCCCAAAGCACACTCCAAATCTAAACACAATGAAGATTAAGCTTTTGAGTGAAGGGGCTGCATTTTCCAGTTTCTAAACTTCGGACAGTTTTGCCATGCATATTTTCTATGTACATAGGAGAGCCTTCAGAAAGTGAATAACTAGGGGCCAGAGATATAGCATGGAGGTAAGGCATTTGCCTTGCATGCAGAAGGATGGTGGTTCGAATTTCGGCATCCCATATGGTCTCCTGAGTCTGCCAGGAGCGATTTCTGAGCATAGAGCCAGGAGTAATCCCTGAGCGTTTGCCGAGCGTGACCCCCCCCCAAAAAAAAAAACAGAAAGTGAATAACTAGCAGAAACATTTTAATTAATATTATATGATAAAGTCAAAGTGTATTGGAGGAGAGAAGAGAAGTCAATCATAGAAGTTGGTGGAAATGCACACAACGTAAGGGGGATGGTGCTTACACAGATTTAAGTTGCTGTCTTCTCCTTTGATAATGAACCAAACCATTTGGAGGATAGAGAGTTAGTAAGGTACTTGCTTTTATGCCGATCCCAGCCACCCATATGGTTCCCTAAGCACCCCTAGGAGTGATCCCTGAGAATAGAACGAGGAATAAACCTTGAGTGCTGTTGGGTGTGAAAAAACTTTAGAATAAGGACATTTGATCGTTACTCTTCCAGATATATCTAGGTTAACATGCTTACAGCAGATATTCTGTTTATACTATAAATTTTAAGGTAGAAGGAAAAGCTCTGCACAATTTTCAGGATCCTTGCATAAAGTCACAAATATAAGGATTATTAGAAGCACTCTATCAGATCATTATGCAACAGAGATCAAGATTGACTATAAAAAAAAAAACAATGGAGAAAATCCAACACCTGGAAATTAAACAACATGCTGCTCAACAACAGCTGAATCAAAGAGGAACTCAAGGAAGAAATAAAAAGATTCCTTGAGACAAAGGATAATGAAGAGACAAATTGTCAAAATCTGTGGGACACAGCAAAAAACAGTAATTAGGGGGAAACTCAGCAATACAGGCCTATGTCGGGAAAAAGGAAAATGACAAAATTAACAGTTTAAAGGGACACCTCAAGGAGCTGGAAAAACAGCAGCAAAGAAACCCAAACACAACCAGAAGACAAGAAATTAAAAAAAAAAAACAGAGCAGAAATAAACAACATAGAAACCAAGAAAACAATAACAAAAAAATCAATGAGACCAGGAGTTGATTTTTTGAAAGAACAAAAAAAAAAATAGACAAACCACTGGGAAGACTCACCAAAAAAAAAAAAAAAAAGGAAAAACACCCAAATAAAATAGGATCACAAATGAAAGGGGAGAGATTACAACAGAACTCAAAGAAATCCAACACATCGTGAGGACTTATTATTATATTCAGTCAGGGTTAGAGAACCCAGAAGAAATTGACAAATTTTGGGTAAAATGTCGTCTTCCAAAAATGGATTAGAAGGATGTAGAAAGCCTAAACAGGCCAATCACATCTGAGGAAATTGAATCAGTAATTAAGAAATTCCCCAAGAACAAAAGTCCAGGTCCAGATGGTTTTACAGGTGAATTCTATAAAACATTTCAAGAAGAATTATTATCACTGATCCACAGGCTCTTCCAAAACATTGAAAAGACAGGAATCTTTCCTAATTCCTTTTATGAGGCTAATATCACACTCATTCCCAAAGATGACAAAGACACCACCAAGAAAGAAAACTACAGACCAATCTCACTAATGAACATAGATGCAAAAATCCTCAACAAAATCTAGCAAACCAAATTCAGCACATCAAAAATATTATACACCAGGGCCAGAGAGATAGTATGGAGGGTAAAGTGTTTGCCTTGCATGCAGAAGGTTGGTGGCTCGAATCCCAGCATCCCATATGGTCCCCTGAGCCTGCCAGCATGATTTCTGAGCATAAGCCAGGAGTAACCCCTGAGCACTGCCAGGTGTGACCGCTCCCCCCCCCCCAAAAAAAAGGTTATACACCAAGACCAAGTGGGTTTCATCCCATGGATGCAAGGATGGTTCAACATACACAAATCAATCAACATCCTACACCACATCAACAACAAGAAAGTCAAAAATCACATGATTATATCAATCGATGCAGAAAAGGCGTTTGACAAAAATCCAACACCCATTCATGATGAAAACACTCAGCAAAATAGAACTGGAAGGGAACCTTCCTCAAGATAGTTACAAGCTATTTATAAAAAGCCCACAGCCAACATTATCCTTAATGGTGGAAAAACTGAAAGCATTTCCACTAAGGTCAAGAACTAGACAAGGCTGTCCACTGTCTCCACTCTTATTCAATATAGTTTTAGAAGTCCTAGCAATAGCAATCAGACAAGAGAAGGGAATCAAAGGAATCCAAATAGGGAAAGAGGAACTCAAACTATTTGTTTTTGCAGTTGGTATGATGATATACATTGAAAACCCTAAAGAGTCCACAGTAAAACTCCTATAAACAATTAACCAATACAGCAAAGTGGCTGGCTACAAAGTCAATACACAAAAGACAGTAGCATTCCTCTATACATATAACGAAGTAGAGGAGAAAGAGATTAAGGAGACAATTCCATTTAAAATAGTTTCCAATAATACCAAGTCCCTAGGAATTAACCTTACAAGAGAAGTAAAGGACCTATACCATGAAAACTTCAGAACACTTCAGAAAGAAATTTGACAAGGACCTAAAGAAATGGAAGAACATCCCATGCTCATGGGTAGGTAGAATCAAGATCGTCAAAATGGGGGCCGGAGAGATAGCATGGAGGTGAGGCGTTTGCCTTTCATGCAGAGGGATGGTGGGTTTTGAATCCGGCATCCCATATGGTCCCACTGTGCCTGCCAGGGGCGATTTTCTGAGCATGGAGCCAAGAGTAACCCCTGAACACTGCTGGGTGTTACCCAAAAACAAAAAACAAAAAAAAGTGTGAAAGCATCGGCAGAGTCAATAAAATAAGAAGTTAATGTTGCCTGCATAGGATCATGAGGGTTAAACTCTTTAGAGCAGCTGGGATGGGTTGCATTAGGTAATACTGGATTTTGTCTCTATTTTTACAGATAGAGGCTATAAAAAAATATTGAGGGATTTAATTTTGGTTCAAAATCAGTAGGCATCAGACTACTGACTCAGCCTCAGAATTTCTGACTCCAAATTGAATGACTCCTTCTCCCATACTATAATTATTTCCCCTTTGTAACAATGAGCGTGTAAGTTGAGCATAGAAGGTAAAAAACAAGAGTGCTAAAATTATAGCATGCAAGCACAAACTGACAATAACTGAAAATAACTAATTTCACATTCTCACAAAGGTTTCCATGGCTAGCGAGAGCAATCACTTAAGCTCCAGAGATAACTAAGGCTCTACCTAAAACAGAATACCAGAATGCTTTTAAATTATAGCCAAGTAGTTCTATTAGAAATTGGGTTTGTTTGTTTCTTTTTAAAACATTTTACTGACCCCCCTTTAAGGAGCTACAGTTTTATAGTATGTCACAGCTGGTTCTCCTTATCTACTGGCTAGGTGTTTAAAGTCACCTTGACTTTAGCAAATTTAGCAAATTCCTAGAGGAAATGCAGGGTTAGATTCTTGCAAGCCTTCAGGACAAAATTTCACCCACTAATTGATACGAAATACTGTTTCAAGGACGATTGCTTAAAGTTGTCATGTCTACTCTACATTGCTGATTTGTTAACATTAATTCAGGACAAAAGTCTAACTCAGGGTGGCGAACAAGTTTGACACAAAGAGCCAAAATTTTAAACTGTGAGAGTCAGAGAGCCACACCACGCAGTGACCTGCCAAAACAGACAAACACTCACCCAACAAGCATATAATTTTAACAGTAATAATATTAAACACATATTGCATTTTGCCATTTTGAGTGAGAGTAAAATTCCTGCAGTGATGGTGAGGGTGTGCTGCGTCCTCCACACTAAGAACTAATGGCAAGATGTGACCCAACATGTGACACACGGGTCCCCTCCGCTCGCTGGGCCGGTTGCAGTTGTTTCTGAGGATGGGAGACAGAATGACGCAGCCTGGGGTGGGAATACGCCCTCGGAGATCTCTCCTCAGAGGTCCCTCCTCAGAAGCAGCAGAACAAAATCCAAAACTTGGCAAAGAGCCACGGTATACAAAATAATGATAAGAAGGCAAAGAGCCGCATTCATTTGGCCGGGAGCCATATGCGTCCTCAAGAGCTGCGTGTTCGCCATCCCTGGTCTAACTCATGCCTGAAAGGAAATCTATCTAACATGGATATTTTGCTCCATGGGCACAGCACAGCCTTCTGGAACTTAGGTAAAATCAGAAAAGCTTGTTAAACACTTATTTATGGCCCATTTAAAGCAATGAAATCACCAAAGAGTGTGTGGTATGTATATATATATATATATATATATATATATATTATATATATATATATATATATATATATTAATAGCATAAAGTAGACCACATTTGCATTATTAGAGTTAATGTAAAAAGTAAGAGAGCCACTTCATTCAACTTCAGCTGAAATATCACACAGAGCAAGTCAAAGGTTCGTCTCTGAGTGGACTGTGAATACAATACAGTGTTGATTGAGTCATAAATATGGTTCAGTGTAGTGTGTAGTTGTGAAACATTCCATTACTCACACTTGGAGCAGAGACTGGGAAAAAGCTACTTATGACTGGCTCTCTGGTTGGAAAAGATGAATTCACAACTAACCCTGGTCAATCTGTTGTTTTCCCACCTGCTAAGTATGATAGATCAAATAGGCCTAAATTCCCTCCCAACATTCAGATGACATATTTAAGTAAAAGAGCATGTGATTAGACCACTTTTTTGTAAACAGTAGGACTATGGATTATAGAGCCAAATTTGAGAATTATAGGCAAATACTAGCATGTTGAACCTCACTTTTTTCTTTTATGAAATAGAAACATATCATGGGCCGGAAAGATTAGTATAGTGAATAGGGAATTAGCCTTGCATGCAGTTGACCCAGGTTCCATCTCTCTGGCTTCTCTAAGCCTGCCATGAGAGATTCCTAAGTACAAAGCAGGAGCAACCCCTAATCACTGCTCAGTATGACCTAAAACCCCATACCACCTAAAATGGAAAAATCAAGGTTAGAGAGCTAGCACAGAGTATAGACACTTGCCCTACATGTGACTAATATGCTTGGAATCAACTACCACGTATGGCAGAGGTCTCAAAACTCGCAGCCCACGGGCTGCAAACGGCCTCCATACAACATTTTGTGGCCCTGCCCTAGAGGAAATCTTTTGTTTTTGTTTTGTTTTGTTTTGTTTTGTTTTGTTTTAGTTGTTTGGGTCACACCCCCACTGTTCAAGGCTTACTACTGACTTTGCACTCAAGGATCACCCCGACTTTGCCCTCCTGCGCCCCCCAGGTAAATTGAGTTTGAGACCCCTGACATATGGTCTCTTGAGCACTGCTAGTCAAAACAAAAAAACATAAATAAATAAACATAAATAAAACAAAATGAAAACATCTATCTCAGAGCTGCTAGTGGGAATGTGAATAACAAATAAATTATAACTATACAAAGTACCTAGAACATAATGAGCACTAAAGTGGTAGTGTGTGTTTGTGTGTGCATGTGTTTTGAGCCATACACATGAAATCTCAGGGATCACTCCTGATGGTGTTGAGGGGATCAAATGTGGTTTGAGGGAATCTCTTTTTTGATTATGTGCAAGTCAAGAGCCTTACCTGCTGTAAGGCTCTCCTTGCCCCTGTATCTTCATTTCTAATTTTATTTGGAGAGCCTTCTACAGAAGTGCGTGGAGCCCAAAGGGACAATAGCCCTACAGTATGAGCCTAACAGCTTGGTGCTTTTGATAAGGTACAGCACAGGACTAATTCTGGGGGTCACTGAAAGCACACCATTAGGAGCAGTCTTTGGGAGGCAAGGTTGCTTAGATGAAAACTCTGGCTCTCATTCTTTGAGCTGTCTCTCTGACCCAATTTTCATATTTTCTATGGAGGTATTTTGGTTTACAAGATGATATATATTTTTAAATAAAAAGGTCTCTCTTTGTTTTTCTATGTTCTAAAGGATTTAGTAAAACTAAGGGATGAAATTCGGGGTCCTTTTGGAGTGGGGCAGGAAGCCTTCTCCCTACCCCTCATTCTTCCAGAAGCCCCAGTAGTCATACCTAACATCCAATAACTGCAGCTGTGTAAAGCAATGCCCTGCTTCACCACTAATCTCAGGAAAAATTCAAGTTAACCCTCTAAAACTCACAATTACAAACTTGTCTTCCTACTGAAAACTCTGAAGTATTGTTGGGAGGGGAACAGGCTAAGTCACTACCCTGCCAAAGCCCTGGCACCCTTACCCACACCCCACAGGTATTCCCATGTCCAATTTCACTGCTCATGGCTAATTTCTTCAGACATCAAGCCAATAAAAATTTGAGATACATTGCTTCTCAGGCTGAGAAATCTAGAGTCTTCTTTTTTTTTTTTTTTTTTTGGTTTTTGGGCCACACCCGGTAACGCTCAGGGGTTACTCCTGGCTCTGCACTCAGAAGTTGCTCCTGGCTTGGGGGACCATATGGGATGCCGGGGGATCGAACCACGGTCCGTCCAAGGCTAGCGCAGGCAAGGCAGGCACCTTACCTCTAGCGCCACTGCCCGGCCCCAAGTCTTCTTAGAGCGGGGACTGTCAGTCTCCTCTCACCTATGCCTGTACTGCCAGAAATGTGTGCCAATAGCCACACCCACATCCCATAGCCACTGTCCATGTAAACCATAACCCAACTTATGGTAAGTTTCATCCTGAATCTCAGAGGAGATGCCAGCTAGGCCAAGCTGCTGAAACTCTTGGCCCATTCTACACACCCCGAGTTCCTGCAACTTGCAGCAGGAAGTGAATTTGATCCGCAGTATCCCATATGGTCCCCAGAGCCTGCCAGAAATAACCCCTGAGCACTGCCAGGTGTGGCCCAAAAACAGAAAACAAAACAGAACAAAAAAAACAGTAAAACAAAAGTTTCAACTAGCAGCAAACAGCTTAGTTAAAATTCAATGGCTTTAATGACCATATTGTGAGATATAAAAATGTTCAAATTTTCTTTTCGGTATTTTTCAATAATTATTAACAAGCAATATAAAATAAATTATTTGTACCTGCTAAGGCGACAGATTTGGGAGGTAAATATGGGGAAACTGGGGACAATGGTGGAGGGAAGGTCACACTTGTGGTGGGATTGATACTGGAATAATGAGTACTCAAAACAACTACATTACGAACAACTTTGTAAACCAAGGTGTTTAAATAAAGTTTTTAAAACTGAAGGGCTGAAAAAGGTAGTATTTGAGGTAAAGCACTTTTCTTGCATGTGGTCTCCTGAGCACTCATGAGTAATCCCTGAGTAAGCAAGCCCATAGTTTAAATGTGCCCCTTCAAATGTTTTGTAATAAACTAATTTTTTAACTTTAAACTTAACAGAAGAAAGCTTTAAAAATCAGTAAACTACGAGGCTTTTTGCTATTGTATTAATGACTTACTTGGAAATACAATAATTTACACAAATGTGCTAGCTACTATTTTTTTCTTTCTTTTTTAACGTGCTTTCTTCTCTTCCTTTATAATTTTTCAATAACTTTGCTTTCACTTATCTGAAACAAATTATGATCAACTATGTCAATTATGTGATGCATTTTCTTTAAATACATTTTTGAATGTAAAAAAATAATTTCACTCCCACTTATCTGGAAATAAATGTATTATAATCAACTATGTCAATTATGTGATATACGCTCTTTAAATAATATAAATTAAAGAATCCGTAAACTTAAAAATACATTCCCCATTATTATTCTCTTCTCCTACATTTATGTTTTTTAGGTATATTACTGTGGGGAGCCTAGCTGATAAACCTAGAACATAAAAACACCTCAGTAATTCCTAATCTGATCACCCACGTGACCAAAGGCGCCCATGACTTGAGAACAAAGAAAATAGACAAATAAAGTAATTCAGAGCAGCCCAATATATCCAGCCAGAAAGAAAAAATATAGAGCAACCTGCCCTTGTGTTAGCAAAACGTTATTAAGATTATAGCTGATCTTCTATTTATACTTGTTGAGTATAATTTATAGAACTCTGTTTGAATCTTATGCCTTTTAGTAAAACGTGCTCAGGTCTACCTCTTTGCCCCTCCCTATTACCTGCCCCAGTTTATGCTAATGAATGCTTGTAACTGTGATTGGTGGGAAACTTGTAACACCTTCTGACGTATCTCAGCCCTTAAAAGCTGATCCCCCAACAATAAACTTCCCTTTTTGAACAGCATTGCGTTGTCTGAAGGCTTCTCTTACTAATTTCTCTAGTTCTTCTTTACAGGTCGGTTCTGCTCGAGTGAACCCACTAATAACTAGCAACCTTCATTTCCACACCCCTGCGGGTTGGGGGTCTCCCACGAAAGTTGCATATTACTACTTCCAAGACCACTTCATTTTCCTTTTGTTACTGAATATAAGGTTTTCTGCTTGAAGGTCAATATTTGAGAGACAAGTTAGTGGATGAAAAACAAGTTTACGTAGGTGCTGGAAATCTGAAGAAAATACTGGAACTGTCATCTTCCACCCCTCACCCTGCCTAAAATTTTGTTCTCATAGTAGGACTTGGAATTTAATGTAAGTTCTATTTATTGTTTTATATTTAGTAGTAAATAAAAAATAAATTAAAAACACATGCAAAACAAGTTCTTGACTAATAAGCCACATCCTCAGACTAGAAACTGGAATTTTAAAGTGGCTAGTTGGGCTGGAGCGGTGGCATAGCTTAGGGCAGTGGTCGGCAAGCTGCGGCTCTCGAACCACTTGCAGCTCTTTACACTTTTTAATGCAGCTCTTCTGTGTGCCAGGCAGCTGCTCCAGGAGTCAGGACTCTGCTCCTAGCCTCTGTCAGTGCGTGCCCTGTGTGCTGCCCCGGCCCAAGCTCCAAGAGTGTAAGATGATACCCAGTACCAACCCCAAAGGTGTTCCCCCAATGTCATCCTTTCTTAAACCTCTTCCTTTGATATGTAAAAGCCCACTGAATATGTATTTTTGTCTCTCTCTCGTTTTGCTTTTTTTTTTTTTTTTTTGTGGTTTTTGGGTCACACCTGGCAGTGCTCAGGAGATACTCCTGGCTCCATGCTCAGAAATTGCTCCTGGCAGGCACGGGGGACCAAAATGGACGCCGGGATTTGAACTGATGACCTTCTGCATGCAAGGCAAACGCCTTACCTCCATGCTATCTCTCTCTCTCTCTCTCTCTCTCTCTCTCTCTCTCTCTCTCTCCTCTCTCTCTCTCTCTCTCTCTCTCTCTCTCTCTCTCTCTCTCTCTCTCTCTCTCTCTCTCTCTCTCTCTCCTCTCTCTCTCTCTCCTCTCTCTCATCTCTCTCTCTCTCTCTCTCGACTCCTTGTATTGGGAATTGGTTTTAATAAAGAAAGAGGTGTTCTAGCTTTTTGGGCTCCAGGCAGAGAGTACAATGTAAAAGGCCATGGACTCCATGATCATCCTGGCTAGCTTGGTTTATTATTCTTTCCTGCTATCCTGCTTCTTCAGACCAGTTTGGGTGAGGTTTAGTAATACAGTGCCTGGAGTGATCTTAAAACACATATTTTATTTTGCACAAGAGTGGGCATCTTCCATGAAGAGATTCTCAACCCAGAGTTTTCTTTTTCGTGGATTCTCATGTTCAAAGTACTCATGATTAAAGTTGTGAGCTAATGCCCTTAAATGTTGTTTTTCATATTGATTATGACTTTCAGCATAATATAAGTGGCAATCAGAAATTTTTTGGAAGAGTGGAAACATTTCAATATCTCTTTCTCAGACACAGCTATCCCAGAATCAGATTCTTTTTTTGAACACATCCATCTTATGTCTCACTGTAAAAACTACTTGTGAAACTCCCCTGCAGAGAAATATTAAGTTCATAGAGAAAATGAACAATGTCTGCCAAATACACAAGCTTAGCTACCCACTCCTTGTCCAACTGAGGCTGTACAAAGTCAGAGTTCTGGGGCCGGGAAGGTGGTGCTAGAGGTAAGGTGTCTGCCTTGCAAGCGCTATGTAGGATGGACCCCCGGTTGGATCCCCCAGCGTCCCATATGGTCCCCCCAAGCCAGGAGCGATTTCTGAGAGCATAGCCAGGAGTAACCCCTGAGCGTCAAATGGGTGTGGCCCAAAAACCAAAACCAAAACAAACAAACAAAAAACAAAAAAAACAAAGTCAGAGTTCTGCTCTCACAGGAACTGCACTATTTCTTCCCTCTTGCCAACAAGGTGAGAGAGCACCCTTCCCCTGAACAGCCACTTCACTTCCTCATGGAGAAGATGCTAGTAGTGGGCATCCATACTCTCACCCAGGGTGATGAATAGCCTGGATTTGATCACAATTGTGAATTTTACAAATTATCTTTACTGTGTCATCTGTCACAGAGTTTAGTTCAACAGGGAGTTTTTTGTTTAATCCAGTCTATCATACAATGAGTGGATACAATGTACGGTGTGCAACTTCTGTTTCTTGTGACTACACAAAAACACTGAGCCATGCACAGTGCATCATCATCTGTACATACATCAACACCTCAGATTATTCTGAGTGAAATGAGTTAGAAGGAGAGGTGTAGACACAGAATAATCATTTGTGGCATATAAGAGTAATAAATGGCAATATGGGAATAATATCTAAGAAAATAGGGATGAGGGACAGGAGGACTTGTCCATGATAGGAAGCTTGCCATAAAAAGTGGTGAGTTCTGTTAGAATAGAGAAAGGTACATTATGACATTGATAGTTCGAATTTATCACTCTGGACAAGAACTAGATAATGGATAAGTGTTATGCATGGTACCCTTTAATTAACAATACTGCAAACCATGGTGTCATAAAGGAAATTTTTCAAACGTCAGTGTCATAAAGGAAAAGAGAGATAGAGAGAAAAAAGCAAAATGTCTGCCCTTGACATAGGCAGAGGAGGGTGAACGAGAAGGAAACAAGGGACACTGGTGGTGGGGAAAGTGCACTGGTGAAGGGTGGTGTGCATTCTATGATTGAAACTCAAGTATGAATAATTTTGTAACAAATATGCTTAAATAAAAAATTATTTTTAAAATGTTTTAGGCACTCTCATAATCCTTTATGATATGATATCATATACCTTTAACAAAGTACCATTTTTGTTTTTGTGTGTATTTTAGTTTGGTGTCTTGTAGCACACACTAAAGTGTCAATAGATTTTTTTTCCCTTTCAGTGAAATCACTACTTTTTCTGGAATACTGTTCTTGCTTTTAAAGATTGTTAAAAGGTTTTTCTCTTTTACCTGTTTCATCTCCATATTGTAGGGTTTCAAATCTTCAGCACATTTTGGTTAGCTAGAGAAAACGTTTTGAAACATTTTGTTTCCTTATTATCAGAAATCAAAGCATTTTTCCTCGAGAAGGGTGTTCACTATCCAGAATTAATAAATGATCAGTGGATTCAAAAACTATATTTTATGGTGGATGTTACTTCACATCTAAATCAGCTTAATCATAAACTATGGGGAAAGGAAACACACTTTTTTTGATGTTAGAAGAAGAAGTTATTTCGTTTGAAAACAAATTATCTGTTTTTGCTCAAGATTTTGACAGAGAAACTTTGATTCACTTTCCAAGCCTGTTGAAACATCGCCAAGAAAATAATTCTGATATTGACATTGCCTATTTTAAAACAGCACTTTTAAATAGGAGGGAAGCTTTTCTCAAGAGATTTCAGGACTTCAGAAACAGCAAAGCGACATTAGCCTTTGTTAAAAAATCTCTGGATGCCACTGTAAGGGAATTAAATTTTTCTGCCTTTAATATCGACATTGGCAACTTTGAAATGCAATTGCTGGATTTAAAAAAACAAAGAACTGTGGAGCTCAAAATCTGAACGTCTTTGTGTTAATTTAGATTGGAGAAACACAAATGTGAACTTAGTTCACAGCACAAATGGTCTGCTTTGAAAGACCTGGAGAAGGAAGATATGTTGATTTTTAACACCTGGAATAGTATTCCTGACTCTATATAGAATCAACTAAAAAACTAGCGTTTGTTGTTCTTTCCTTGTTCGGTTCTACATATTATTCGAACAATCATTTTCAAGCATAAATCTTATCAAGAGTTAATTGAAAAATCGTCTCATCGATGAGAACCTGGAATCTTGCCTAAAATTAAAAACAACATACAAACGTGACTTACCCAAACTATCCAAGGAAATGCAAGGCCAATGTTCACATTAGTGTTTGTGACTTTGTCAGTCATTGTCAGGATGTATTTTTCTCTACATTGTAAGGCAAATTTTACGGAATTTAACCTTATCGATAAATAATATTGTTCTAAAGTTTTTTATTAGTTGTGTTATTTGTATCCTCCCTATCTATATAGATACCTGCATGCAGAATATTCTCAATAAAAACTTATTGAAACTAAAAACAGTGCACTATCCTATGTATTTTCGGTTTTAAAAATGTAGCTCTCAAAATAAATTTCAATCGTGGTTTTGGCGAGATTTGGCTCAGTTGAAATAAAAGGTTTCCCACCACTGGCTTAAGGCATTTGCCTTGCACACAGCTAACCTAGGATGCACTTCGGTTCAATCCCCCTGCATCCCATATGGTGCCCCAAGCCAGGAGAGATTTCTGAGCGCATAGCCAAGAGTAACCTCTGAGCATCAACAGATTTAGCCCAGGGGCCGGAGAGATAGCATGAAGGTAGGGTGTTTGCCTTGTATGCAGAAGGACAGCTGTTCAAATCCCAGCATCCCATATGGTCCCCTGAGCCTGCCAGGAGCGATTTCTGAGTGTAGAGCCAGGAATAACCCCTGAGCACTGCCGGGTGTGACCCAAAAAAATAAAACAAACCAAAAGGCTAGTGAAGGACATTGGGAGGTTGTAAGACACAGAACAAGGTAGTAGTTCTGGTGGGTGACAATGGACTGGCCATGAATACTGTGCAGATGTCAGTGGTTCTATAAAGCCCCTGCCACAAGCCTACCTGCTCTTTGTAAAACAAAGTCCCTCTAAAAAAAAAAAAAAAAGTCCCTCTGTGCAACATCAGCCCTTAGTCGTCTATTTGTCATCATCAGAGATTGGTGATCTGTTTATTCTTTTCTTGATTGTCCTTGATTGTCCCCTAGTTTTATACTAAATATAAAATATTTAGAAATATGTATTAATATCAGAGGAAAGGTAGAAGCAAGAGGTGAGGGGCCGAAAAGATAGCATGGAGGAAAGGCGTTTGCCTTTCATGCAGAAGGTCATCGGTTCGAATCCTGGCTTCCCATATGGTCCCCCGTGCCTGCCAGGAGCAATTTCTGAGCATGGAGCCAGGAGTAACCACTGAGCACTGCCAGGTGTGACCCAAAAAAACACACACACAAAAAAAAAAAAAGAAGAAGAAGAAGAAGAAGAAGAAGAAGAAGAAGAAGAAGAAGAAGAAGAAGAAGAAGAAGAAGAAGAAGAAGAAGAAGAAGAAGAAGAAGAAGAAGAAGCAAGAGGTGAGAGAAAGATACAAATATTTTGTGGGCAGCGAGATGGAGTTTCTAGTGACTAATCACATTTTATAGATATTTCTTTCGTATTTCTAGGAGAATGAGATCCACAGCAATGGATTCTGGTTTCTGGGGGGGGGGGGCTGTTGTGTATGTAAATATTTTTGGGATTATTATTTTACTGACTCTACCCTGATCCAGTGATTGTGCCCTATCCTAGGGTGTGACCTGGCATTCTGCCCCCACCCTAGGGTAGTACCTGATTGTGCTTCCACCACTGGGTGGTATCTGATCCCACCACTGGGTGGTACCTGATTCTGGGGGATAAAAACAAGGGTCTGTGGAAGGCGAGGGGTGGTTGGTTGGAACTGAGGCTGAGACCTTGGACTTCAGTCTTGTCCACCAAATAAAGCTAATATTTCCACAAGCCTGACTGTCTGCGAGCTGTTTACCCGCCGTTTCACCTCAGAACCATCGGCTGGACAGGTTGGCAGACACGTGCTCCGAGCTGGAGGGGAAAGACCTCATCCTCCATCCCTCCATCAGTCAACTTCTTCAGGGGCTGACTTGCAACAGGGTGGAATCCAACAGTGCACAGAGAGGAGCCTTGCTTGGTTCTTCACTCAGTGATCACTCTGATGGGCTTAGGAGACCAAATGGGATGTCAGAAATCAAACCCAAATCCTGGCTGTGTCCAAGACAAGCACCCTACCCGCATTATAATATATATGAGTATTGTATTATGGAGAACTTTTCTATTCAGCACTATATAACATGTTACTCCCTTGAGGATTACAGTTTCTGTAGAGAAAGCAATAGTCAGATGAGACACTCTCATATGTCAGCCTTTGATTTTTATTGATAGTTTTTAATTATTTCGTACGGTTTCCCCTGACTTCACCTTTGAGATTGCTGATTGATTTTTGGCTACTCTTGTTCTGCTGCTAAACTCTTCTCTTGTATATTTGTATATTTTTTAGCTACTATACACTTTTTTGTTTGTTTCTTTTGGGAACACACCCAGCTGTGCTCAGAGATTCCTCCTACTCAGTGATCAAGAATCACTCTTGATGTTCTACCATATTTCAAAAGAAAAAATGACCGCTGATACTTTCCAAGTAGTGAGGTCTTGGCTATAGCATTCTCAGGAAGTGAGGCAAAGGCAGAGAGATATATTTCCTTTTCTGCATGAACTACAGCAGCTGAACCTCCTACACCCTCTGACAGAAATGGTCCAGATCCATGACAACCTTATCAAACTTTCAAGCCACCAAATTTAATATCTAAAGCACTGGACTAATATCTCAGTATCTTATAGTAGTGTCAAGCAAGTAGTTTCTCAGAAAATATGATGGAAAGTTAAATAATAATCTACCAAGCTCAGTGAAACCAATAGTAACACAGACGGCTCAACTAGAATCAACCAATGCCAGAAAATCCTGACACTGACTTTAGTAATACCATGGAGAGATAACAATTATTTTACATTGACCTGTGTTGATGATCTAAGTTTAGGTAATTCCATTTGCCTTTGTGTTGTAACAAGCAATTTAAAATAAATGTGTGCTAGCTATGGTAGTGGATCGGATGTTGGGGACACTGGTGAAGAAAAGGTTACACTGGTAGTGGAAGTGGTGTTTGAATATTTAGTGCCTTAAACAACTGTATTATGAACAGTTTGCTAAGTCTTAGTGCTATGATAAGTTAGAAAAAAATTGAAAATAAAAAATATTAATTTTAATAAATAACAATGATTTATTAATTAAGCTATAGGTCTTAGATTTCATAAATTTTCCCCAAGCATTCCCTTTTATTCATTCTACTTGTGGTTACATTTTGTTGTTGTTGCTGTTGTTTATTTTTGGGTCACATCTAGCAATGCTCAAGACTTCTGGCTGGACTCGGGGGACAGTATAGGATTCTGGGGATTTAACCTGGGTCAGTTGCATCCAAGGCAAGCTCCCTACCCACTGCATGATCTCTCTGACATCAAAAAGTAATTATTGACAAAAGTAGTTTTACTTTTTGACCCCAGTATTTAAAAAGATTAATTTTTTTAAAATAATTACTCCTAGATGTGCTGGGAGGGCCATATGGGATGCTTGGGATCAAACCTAGATGAGCCATATGCAAGACAAGCATCCTACTCATTGTACTACTGTTAGGTTACACCTTATTTTACCTAAAACAAAGATTCCTGGTTCCTTTGTTTGTTTACAACTTGGATTTACCCCAAAACAGAGAATGTTTTACTTGTAAACCTGGGTGGGACTCCTTACACTGTCCTTACTGCCCCATCTAGGGATGGTCTCTGTAGTCAATAAAAACAGCAGTTCTGGCAAGCAGCTGGGTGAAAAAATGAGATCGAGGTAGAAGACTGCCAGACTATATGTGTTTCACTCTCAGCCTGGTTTGGATTATTTTGTGAGCGACTCTGATTTAAACTTGTTCACCTGAGATTGCAAATACAGTACATGAGGTGACTGTTTGTTTGTTTGTTTGTTTTTGGGTCACACCCAGCAATGCTCAGGGGTTACTCCTGGCTCTGCGCTCAGAAATTGCCCCTGACAGGCATGGAGGACCATATGGGATGCCGGGATTTGAACCACCGTCCTTCTGGATGTAAGGCAAACGCTCTACCTCCATGCTATCTCTCCGACCCCACGTGGGATGATTTTTACATACTACTGCTACTATATTCTTTAGTTCTATAATTTTTGTTTGAACTTTTCTCAAACTTTCTGTTACAGGTTCTGTCATTATTGATGTCTCACTCCCTGATTTCATTTCCATGAACATCATTACCACTCTTGCTCTAAAGTCTTCAGATGTCTTTCATAGTTCTGTTATATTAGGTCGTTCTACACTGTGTTCTAATTTACAAGTGTGATTGAGTTCCTCTATCTCCCTCTATGTGCTTCAAATGGAGGATATGAAGGTCTTTTAAGATTAAGGTGTTTTAAGGGGACTGGAAACTGACCCAAGATTCAAAATAATGAGTACTTAGAGGTACTTATTTAATTTATAAGCTATACCAAGCTTCAATTTTTATTTTTCCCCTTTTGGCTGAATTTTGATTATCAAACAGTGGGGGCATGGGAGAGTGAGTATGAAGAGGTGGACTAGAAATGCCATAGAAAATAGGGACATATGGGGGCTGGTGCTATAGCACAGTGGTAGGGTGTTTGCCTTGCAAGCGACTGATCCATGACAGACTTCAGTTTGATCCCCTATATCAGGGGTCTTCAAACT
Organism: Suncus etruscus; assembly: GCF_024139225.1. NCBI lineage: Eukaryota > Metazoa > Chordata > Mammalia > Eulipotyphla > Soricidae > Suncus > Suncus etruscus. Next base: position 46,986,611 of record NC_064854.1, on the reverse strand, counting down.
ACGGCCCGTGGGCCACATGCGGCCCACAGAGGAGTCTGATCCAGCCCTCCAGTAGTGAGCGCTGTTTGGTTGCCAAGATACCTGCCAGCATATACACTCAGTGTCACGGTTTCTCAGGGATGACGTCAACCGCCTCCGCGTCTACTCAGTCCGTTGGCTGAGTAGAGGGAGAGTTTTGAAACGTTTCTATGACTTACTTCCGCAGATTACAGCTTTTCTACTTTCAAAAAACCAAGAAGTACCAGAGCTCAATGATGCAGAATGGAAATGGCACCTTGCCTTTCTGACAGAGCTACTCAACAGTTTCTATCTGCAACTTCAAGGCAAGGGGAAGCTCATCTGTGATATGGCATCGCATGTGAAATCATTTGAAGTAAAATTAGGCCTTCTCATCAAACAAGTACAGGAGGAAAACTTCAGTCATCTCCCAACAACTCAAAACCTGTCAGCGGACAAACCATTGGTTGCATTCCCAAAGGAAACATGTCTGGCTTCACTAGAATTGTTGCAAAAGGGGTTTCAATTTAGATTCAAAGAGCTTCATCTCCATGAACAGGACATACAGCTTTTTTGTAACCCATTTTCTGTTGAGATTGAAAATGTCCTTACAATTTACCAAATGGAACTGGCTAAACTGCAGAATTGTGACTCTCTGAAAGACGCATTTAAGACAAGTAACCTTTTGAATTTCTATGCATCTCTCCCCTCTGAGACATATCCAAATATCAGAAACCATGCACTCAAAATGGTAACCATCTTTGGTAGCATTTATGCCTGTGAACAGACTTTTTCAAGAATGAAACATCTGCAATCTCCAACCAGATCAAGATTAACTGATGCCCACTTGCATCACTTGTTACGGCTGGCAATGACAGATATGGAACCAGACATTGACCATCTCATTAGCCAAAAGCAGGCCCACAGTTCCCATTGAAATACTGGTGCGTGATCTGTTTATTTATAAATGGTTTTCATTTTATTTATATAAGATATGTGCAGTGTGAGTAGGAATTAGTAGCTCATATAGTCCAGCCCTCCAGCTCTCTATGGGACCGTAATCCGGCCCCCACTTTAAAAAGTTTGAAGACCCGTGCCCTATATGGTTCCCCAAGCCAGAAGCAATTTCTGAGCACATAGCCAGGAGTAACCCCTGAGCATCACCAGATGTGGCCCAAAAACCAAAAAAAAAAAAGAAAAAGAAAAGAAAATAGGGACAATAGTGGAGGGTCATGGAACTCTGGTGATAACGGCCTGCAGTAATTTCCAACATTAATACTATAAATGTAAACCTATATACCCATATTGAAGCAGGCAGATATGAGGAATTTCTGGCAATTAATTCTTGAGATATAATAAAAACAAGATGGAATTTGAAGAAATTACTGTCACTAGCTCTAAAACAGTTAAAAGCATTACTTTCAGACCTACTGTGTGGACACAAGAACTGAAGTCTGATATGAAAGAGAGAGAAAGAGAAGTGTTTTCCATAGGGCGGGATTGGGGTGGGGTGGGGGAGGGCACGGATGGGTGTTATAGCATCGTATGACTGAACCTCAACTATCCACAACTTTTTATCTGTATCTCATGGTGATTTAATTTAAAAAATTTGATTAAAAATTAATTTAATTTGGGGCCAGTGAGGTGGCGCTAGAGGTAAGGTGTCTGCCTTGCAAGCGCTAGCCAAGGAAGGACCACGGTTCTATCCCCCGGCGTCCCATATGGTCCCCCCAAGCCAGGGGCTATTTCTGAGCGCTTAGCCAGGAGTAACCCCTGAGCATTAAATGGGTGTGGCCAAAAACAAAAAAAATTAATTTAATTTAAATTTGATTTAATTTGGGGGCCAGAGAGATAGCATGGAAGTAAGGCATTTGCCTTTCATGCAGAAGGACAGTGGCTTGAATCCCGGCATCCCATATGGTCCCCCAAGCCTGCCAGGAGGGATTTCTGAGCATAGAGCCAGGAGTAACCCCTGAACACTGCCGAGTGTGACTCAAAAACCAAAAAAAAAAAAATTTGTTTTTATTTAATTAAAAAAAAATAGCACAGACACAGTCTCACATACTAACCCCTCCAGAGAGAAGCTCCAGCAGCAAAGGGTTGTGACAGGAACACGAAGGTAGATCATGGTTGTTTTTTGAGAGATTTTGTTTTGTTTTGTTTTGACTGAATCACCATGGGATACCATGAGTTAAAAAGTTGCTGATGGTTGAATTTCAGTCATATAATGTTCTAATACCCATCTCCTCATCAGTGTACATTTTCTGCCATCAATGTCAGCAGTTTCCTTCCTGACACCTCCACCAGTCTGTCTCCATGCTTAATACCTATTCTTTTTTTCTCTCTTTTTTCCCTTTTAGACACCATAGTTTGCAATACTGTCACCAGAAAGGGTATCATGCTTACTACTTTACCTCCTTTCAGCATCCCATTCTCGTTCAGAGAATGATCATTCAGAGAATGGTTATTTCCAACTAGCATTGTAGTAGTGGTCCCTTCTCTACCCTAACTGCACTCCTCCCTTCCCCTTTGTGGCAAGCTTCCACCATGGACCAGTCCTCTCTGGCCCTCCTTTCTTCTTCTTGTCTTTTGGAATTATTATTCTCATACTATAACTTTGGGGAGTTTAATCTATTTATTTATTAATGGGTGGGTTTAAGAGGAAGATGGTTGCCTCACTGCTTCAGGCATCTTGCGTCTCAGCAACTCTAGTTGGAAAAAATCCTTCATGAGAGGAAAACGGGTGAACACAAGTGGCTGCGAATATGAAATAATGAAACCACACAAAATAAATTGTATGGGGACCCGCGTCTTCTGGCATAGGCATGAGACAAGCTTAATTTTTAAGCAGGGAGTTTTATAAGGGGTAAAGCCAGTCATAGGTATTGAGAAGAATGTTTACAACTACAAAGCAGAGTTTAACAGCAGACATTACTTAAGCTATGGGTGTGAGCCATAAGAATTCTGAGCTACAAAGGAGGTCACAATTCAAGGCAGCTCTTAACAAACTAACTTCAAATGCAAAATAAGAAATTATTATAAATAGAAAATATCTAGGAACATGATCTTCGCTGAGCTGAGCTCTATTATTTTAGAGGTCAAGTGAAAGAAAGAGCTAAATCCACTAAGGTGTACTTCACATTTTCTGGGCAGAGTCAATAGCCCAGGATTTGCATTCTGGCTATGCTCTTGATTACCAGAAACTGAGGCTGCAAGGACATATTTGAAAAAGAGAAAAAATGTTTTCTTTGATTTTGGTGCTAAATATTATCCAGAAAAGAGGTTTTCTTAGTAATCTTTGGTGCTGGGATTTCTGAAAAGAATTTGATTGAGGCCATATTTTTGCCTGAGATTTTACAAGGGAGAGATAGTCAAACATGACAGAAAATGTAATGTCAATACCATATCATGAATTTCAAAAATATTTCTTTGGAAATTCCTCAACTATCCATGCAGGGGAAGAAGCATCCACAGCAGGCCTTTTGAGGAACCCTGTGGGGGTTATTTCAACTCTCCACACCAGGGAAATCTGGAGAAATATCTGGTGGGCTGAGTTTCCCTTAAGTTTATGCATAGCAAGGCACCTCACCTTACCTCTGATATTTTATTAGGGCTGGTGGAGCCCTCTGAGTAATAGCCCTTAGGGGCTATTATTATGGAGACTAAAATTCAATAAGATGTCTACAGCCCTGATATCAGCAAGACTATGATAGATAGTTCATGCCAGGGACTCTAACCCATTTATGCTGGATAAGGGGGGGGACCACACCCAGCGATGTTCAGGGGTTCAGGGATTACACCAGGCTCTGCACTCAGGAATCATGCCTGGTGTTGCTCAAGAAACCTTATGGGATGTTGGGTATCAAACTTGCATCAGCCGTATCATTCTACTGTTTTTCTAGCCCCAGCTGGACAGTCTTTTGTCTCTTTTTCCAAGACTATAAGATAGAATCTTGGAGACAGTGTGCCAGATGTTTGGCATTTTTCTTGCTGCCCAAGATAAAGTTATATATCTTGAAAATCTCTTCCCAATCACAACAATTGCTATGGTGGGGCTTCTCAGCATGCATGCTGTGCATATGTGCAACATCAATAACATAAGAGGGGAAGGAAGAAGAAATAATAATTTTGTTCCCAATTATTATGACTCACCCATTGGTGTAGGAATAGCAAAGAGTCATTAATCATTAATAGGCATCTGTCCTGAAATGATGTGGGGAAAAGACCTGGGAATAGCCACAGGTAAATTTCATGCTCCACCTAGCATTAGAGTTGCTCTCCTCAGTTCTTAAAGAGAGACATGAAAATCACTGGCCCTCAGAGAAAGGAGTAGATCTTAGAAACAGAAATAACATAAATTAAATTTGTTTAGGGAGCTGCTGCTGCCTACTGTATTATATGTAGGACTCTCCAAAAACAAGCTTTGTGGAAGATATGAGTTTCCTATATGACAAGTGGACTTTGGCAATGCTGCACAAGTTAATTGACCAAATTCAGAAACAAAAAGATAAGAGATTTATTAGAACACAAAAGTGTGGGCAGGAAAAACAGGAAAAACAACTTAGTCAGGTAGGCAGAAGAATAGTTAAAGGGAAATGGGGGTCTAATCAAATGATATGGCATACCTATTATGTATAATCAGAGTCATAGCTAATCTGATGAGAAAGTTTTTGGTAAATCTCCATCTATGCAGTTTTGGTGTGTCTGTTCAAAAACACTTTAAGGATAGAAATATAACCACTGTTGATAACCTATGAACAATAAAAACAGAATCATCATTTATTATTTCTGAATAATGATAACAGGACTATCAGTTCGTATTTTGTTACCCCTTTCTTACCAGGTGGTTTAATGTCTATTTTTAGTCTTCAATAATAGTTTCTGGTTGTAATGTGCAGTTCTCTAAGTTCTATAAATGTACAGTGTGTTTCCATCAGTTAGACATGACAGAAAAGTTCCATTTCTACAAATTCCTAGAACTGTCCCCTTTTATTCATCTCTCTTATTTCATATCCCTAGAAACTATTGATTTTTGTCTTCCTCTAGCACTGCCATACAACAAAATAATATAATTTCATCTTTGACTTCTTTCATTTAATTAAATGAGTCTTATTTCATTTGATGTATGTTTCAAATAATTCAATGGACAATTCTTACATGTATTTTTTAAACTTTATTTAAGCATCATGGTTCACAAAGTTGCTCAGAATAGTTATTTCTGGTATTCGATGTTCCAACATCAATCCTACCACTGATAAGACCATCCCTCCACCACTACTCCCAGTCTCCCCCCCAAAACATGCCTCCTTTGACAGGCACAAAATAATTTATACTGCTTGTTTTATCAAAATGGTAAGTTGAATTTTAAAATTTAGTGCAGTGAAAAAATTTGTAGGAATTGTCATATCTCACAATGATGTTACTAAAGTTGTTGTTGAAGGATTTACCGAACTATTCGTTGCTAGTTGGGTCTGCTGTGTTTTTGTTTACTAAGCTAAGTTGGCTTCTTTGCTACTTTCCTATCTAAGTTGCTGTCCTCTGACAGAGCTAAGAGTATTGTAGAATGTGTAGATGTGCTCTAGGAGCTCCAGGACCTGTATACTTGAGAATTTCATTGACTTAGCATCTCTTCCAAGATTAATCATGAAACAGTGAAGTTGGGCTATTTGTATGGCTGTGGCAATGGGATGTGAGTGTCACTGCAAAGGTTTCAGCAGGGCAAGAATTCTGCCTGGCCCCCTCTGGAGAACACTCCAGAGTTTTCAGTCCAAAAATTGGTTATATCCATGAGTTCTATCTGCTTGACTTGCATTTCTTCCAAGGTTAGTCAGTAAGTTGTTTTGAAGCTAGGTCATTTATATGGCAGTTGTGGGGTGTGATTATGTCTTTATATGCTTTTTGACAAATGCACACATCTATAAGCTACACATCTATCAAGATTAGAACTTTCTCCTCACCTTTAAATGTTACTTCATGCCCCTTCCAAGTTAAATCTCTGATCTTGCCTCAACTCTCCCCCATAATCACTTATTTGTAACATGTTTATTTATTCATTCATTCATTTATAGGCTTTTGACTCAGGGCTTATTATTGGCTCTGTGCATAGGGATTACTCCTGGTGGTAGTCAGGGACATCAGGGATCAAACCTAGACTGACCAAGTGTAAGGCAAATATCCTACTGACTGTACTTCAGCCTCTTTTGTGATATCTTTAGATATAACAAACACAAACACTGTTTTGAAACAAATTTTTCCTAGAACATATTGCTTTTGTCTGTTCTTAAAATACACATACATATATGAATGTGTGATATATATTTGATATGTGGGTTTTTTGCTTACTCTAATTTTGTAATGACTTTAATAATAAGAGGTCAAACAAATAAAGAATATTTCCTGGGGCCGGGAGGTGGCGCAAGAGGTAAGGTGCCTGCCTTGCCTGCGCTAGCCTTGGACGGACCGCGGTTCGATCCCCCGGTGTCCCATATGGTCCCCCAAGCCAGGAGCGACTTCTGAGCGCATAGCCAGGAGTAACCCCTGAGCGTTACCGGGTGTGGCCCAAAAACCAAAAAAAAAAAAAAAAAAAAAAAAGAATATTTCCTATTAATAAATAAATATAATATTTTAATTTTCTTAAGTCTTGGAGAAACATAAAATAACCAATGTTTCAAACTAGTCACAAAATTTTTTCATTTAGTTTTTTTAGTTTATATAATTAATTATTGATCTGTCATAAACTTTATGAATCAGAGCCTGGAGAGATAGCACAGCAGCATTTGCCTTGCTAGCAGCCAATCCAGGACCAAGGGTGGTTGGTTCGAATCCTGGTGTCCCATATGGTCCCCCGTGCCTGCCAGGAGCTATTTCTGAGCAGACAGCCAGGAGTAACCCCTGAGCACTGCCGGGTGTGGCCCAAAAACCAAAAAAAAAAAAAAAATTTATGAATCAACCTTCCCCATAAATTATGGAATATACTTGAAGGGAGTCGGGGCTACCCTGGAGGTATCAAAGGCTACTTCAAGTGCTGTGCTCAGTCATTCCAGATGGACTGAGTTGGCTGCATGCAAGCAAAGTACCTTAATACTTGTATTACCTCTTTAGTACTGAAATTGTTTATCCAGCTCCATCTTATAATAAACTTGGTAGACTATATGTTAATGTTTTCATGGATTCTCTTCACATGGACTGCATCTAAAGAGAAAAAGAACAAATAAAAATTTCTGTAGATGATAAAATGACCATAGTTTAAGATTTCTCTACAAAACTGACAAGGATTTGATCAATTTGAAGCATACAATATCTTACATCTTTTAAAATAGGGCCAAACATCGTGGTGCTCTGTAATGCTTTTTAATAGGATTCAATCCCTAGTACCACATGCTTTCCCAAGAACTTCCCAGAGTAACCTCAAACCATAGAGTCAAGTGTTGCCTCTGAGCACTGCTGAGAGTGGTACCGAAACAATGCACTTATACACACAGAGCTGTAGCTATGAGATGAAAAATCCCTCTATTCTTGCATTTCTGTTCTGCAAAAATTTTAGGAGTTTAAGGAGCCCCATTATGGTCACTGTAATTTTAAATCATTATAGATTTTATCAGTTGAGTGAAACAAGAATTTACAAGAGCAAAAGCCAACATTTTGTTAAAAAAAAAAAAAGAAATTTAGTAGAATGCTTGCCTTGCACAAGGTTGTCCAGAATTACATCCCCAGCATCCTATATGGTCCCCTGAGCATCATCAGGAGTAATTCCTGAGTGCAGAGCCAGGAGTAATCCCTGAGCACCATCAGTATAGCTCATAAAGGAAAGCAAAACAACAACAAAAACAACAAAAATAGGGGGAATTTATATCATATGTGAATTTCAATTTGCATTTTAAGCCTGATTTCTCTTCTTTCCTTATATTAGATTCCCTGAGGATAGACATTTTTCAATGCAGTATTCCTGGTACCAAAATAGCAGCAGGATTATGTTTTTAAAAAAAATCTCTCCAGCAGTCACACAGTTCCAAGAAATTGAGGCAGGCATAAAGACTGGCAAAGGACTCCTCTGGGAAAATGGGAAGACCCATTTTCACCCCAAGTCAGTGTATCCTGAGGAAAAGAAAAGTGAATCTAGGCTAAGGGGAGGGGGTTGTGAGCCACCCTAGCTGGGCTCCATCAGCCAAACAGTCCCAAGAAACTGAGGTAGACAAAAAGACCAACAGTAGGCCCCTTTCTGACTCAGAAGAGCTATTTTTGCCCCAGATCAGGGTGCCTCAAAGGAAAGACCCAGGAGGAGAGGCGGGTCTTCCAGCCATCAGCTGGAGTCCAGACAACCACACAGTCCCAAGAAATGGAGGTAGAAAGACTGGCAGCAGGCTCTTTGACTCAGAAGAACCATTTTGATTCTAGATGAGTACTCTTCTAGTCAATGATCCCACCACAACACATTTAAAAACAACAACACTACTACAGGGGTACAGGGTCCGGAGAGATAGCATGGAGTTAAGTCATTTGCCTTGCATGCAAAAGAACAGTGGTTCGAATCCCGGCATCTCATATGGTCCCCCGAGTCTGCCAGGAGCGGTTTCTGAGCACAGAGCCAGGAGTAACCCCTGAGTGCTGCCGGGTGTGACCCAAAAACAACTACTACAATGCAAAGGTCACAATGGGAAAGCAACATAGAATCCCACCATGCTTAGCGAACAATGATGGAATAATGGTAGTTCTAAAGACTCAACTAGTATCAGCCACATATATAGCATCTCTAATAAGAACTTTAGACAGAAAATGTTGAGGATATTCAAAGAAACTATAGGATTGACTGCCAATAAGACACAAAAGTATCTGAGAGTAGAAATGGACAAACTTCATACAGAAATGACAAAACTGAAAAACTTGGTAGGGGGGAAAAATCACTAGAAGGCAATCTAGCAGAGTAACAGCTTCTAAGGACAGAATAGGTGAGCTGGAAGAGGAGCTGCATAACACTGCCATAGAACAGCAGAAGATAGAAAAGAGAAGATGGAAAAGTACTCAAAATAAGACAGCAATAAAACTTTAAATAAATTAAAATAAACAACATAAAACTCATTAAGGTCCCAGAAAGCAAGAGAGAAAACCCCTAAGAAACAGCAACAGTCAAAAACTTCATTGCTATACTTACCTGGCAGGGGCGATACCATGATCACGAAGGTGGTTTCCCCAGGGTGAGGCTCACCCATTGCACTCCGGGTGTGCTGACCTCTGAGATTTCCCCAAATGTGGGAAACTGGACTGCGTAATTTATGGTAGTGGGGGACTGCGTTCGCGCTCTCCCCTTAAAAAAAAAAAAACTTCATTGCTGGGCAGGAGATGTAGCCCAGAAGGTATGACATTTGCCTTTCACGCAGCTGACCTGGATTTAATCCCTGGCATCCCAGATGGTCTCCTAAGCATGCCAGGAGCAATTTCTGAGCGCAGAGCCATGAGAAACCCCTGAGTACTGCCAGGTGTGGCCCAAAAGCAAACAAATAAGCAAACAAAAAAGACATCATTGCTGAGAAGTTTCCAGAGCTAAAGAGCACATATACCACATCTTGGATAACCAAAGAGTACCAGCTAAAAAGAGACCCAAATAAAAGCACCATAAGGCACATCCTAGTTACAATAATAAAAAATTATAGATATAACATACTGAAAACAGAAAGATCAAAAATAGAAATTACACACAAAGAAGCATCATTAAGATTTACAGCAGATTTACTACAAGCAACCCTTCATGCCCTGAAGGTAGAGGGATATAGTGAAAAAACAAGTCTGATAAAAAATGGGAGGCTTCATTCTCTGGACTTAAATTTTATTCTAAAACTCAAATGGGTTTTGGGGGTTTTTTTGTATTGTTTTGGGGGGACACACTGGCTGCTCAGGGTTACTCTTGACTCTGTGCTCATAAATCACTTCTGGCTCAGGAAACAATATGGGATGCTTGGGATTGAACCTTTGTCCATCCTGGAATTAAATGAGTTTTAATGCCTCGCCAAGAATACTTTACTCCACCAAACTCAAAATCAATTTTAAAATCATTTAAGAGATATAACTTAAGGCAAGATAAACTCTACAAACACACCAATCTTTTATAAAAAGATGACACAAAATTCCATGGCAATTATTTCTCCCAATGTCAATTAACAAACTGCACCAATTAAGAGACACAATGGCCAATGAATTAGAAAATTTAATCCAACATTTTGTTGCCAGCAAGAAACACATTTGAATAGTCAGAGCAAACAAAGACTCAAAGTCAAAGGTTTGAAGACGATCCTTCAAGCAAACATTTCCCTTAAAAAGGCTGGGGTGGCCACACTAAAATCAGACAACACAAACTTTAGGCTTAAGAAGGTTATGAGAGTGGGTCACTTCTTAATAATCAAGAGATATGTACATCAGAAAGAAATCATATTCCTAGACATATATACACCAATGACAAGCTACAAAATAGTTCAAACAACTGTTAATAGACTTGAAGAAAAACTATTTGAGGTGTTTTATGGTTTCATATAAATGTTAAAGTTTTTATTCCAAGTACTTGAAGAATGCCATGTGCTTGATGGGGATTGCATTTTATCTGTAAAGTGCTTGAGTATAACGGCCTTTATTTTGGGGTGCCACACTCAGTGGTGCTCAGGAGTTACTTCTGGTTCTGCATTCAGGAATCACTCTTGGTGGACTCAGGGAACCATGCAGAATGCTGGGGATCACCCCCTAGTCAGTTGTGTGCAAGGCAAATGTCCCCCACCTGCTAAACTATTGCTCCAGCCTGGAACAACAATTTTGACTGTTCATTCTTCCTTTTTTTGTCAGGGTTCCCAGTGGTTTTAAGGGCTTACTTCTGGCTTTGTACTCAGGGATAACTCCTGGAGGCTTTGGGGGACCATATGAGATACCAAGGATCAAACCCTGATAGGCAGGTGCAAGGCAAGGACCTTTTCCATTGTACTATCGCTGTGGATCATTAACTATTAATTCTTCCAATCCATAAATAGAGGATATATTTCCATTTCCTTGTATATCCTTCTATTTCCTATAATATATTTTATAATTTCCATTAATAAGTCTTTCATCTCCTTTGTTACTTCCTAGGTACTTGATTAAATTTAGGGAGATTAATGAAATTGAAATAGGCTTTTCTTTTTTTTCTTTTCTACCTCAATTTTTGCATATAAAAATGAAACAGATTTCTGTGCTTATTTTGTAGTCTGCTATCTTCTGTACTGGTTTATTTTTTCTAGACTTTTTTTCTTAGCAGAGCAATGTTTTTTATGTGTAATATTGTGTCATTTGACAATGTTGATGGTTTGAGTCTCTAAATCAAATTTTGCTTAACTTGCTTTCATTTCTCTTTCTTGACTAATTTCTGGTGCAAGGACTTCAAACACTATGTTTAATGATAATAGAGAGTGAATACCCTTTTCTTGAGCCTAATTCTATTACAGTAGTTTTTAAATTTTTACCACTGAGTATGATGCAGGCTGTAGTTCTGTATTGTATGGCCTTTACTGTTCTGAGTTTTGTTCCTGATACCAGCATTTTGTTTAAAAAAAAAATTTATCATAGGGCCAGAGAGTTAGCATAGCAGTAGGGCATTTGCCTTGCACACAGCCGACCCGGGACAACCTGGGTTTAATCCCCAGTATCCCACATGGTTCCAGAGCTTGCCAGGAGCGATTTCTGAGTGCAGAGCCAAGAGTAACCCCTGAGCATGTCTGGGTGTGGCTCAAAAACAAACAGAAAAAAATTATAATAGATTGGTGTTGGATTTTGCTGAAAATTTTCTCATTTATTTATATGACCCTATGATTTAATCCTTCCTTTTTGATGTAGTGTATTCTATTTATTGGCTGCATATCTCGAATCATCCTTGTTTCCAGGGAGATGAATCCCATTTGATCATAATATATAATTTTTTTATTGTTTTGGGACCTCACCTGGTGTCACTTAGGGGTTACTTATGACTCTGCACTCAGAAATTACTCTTAGCAGGTTCAGGAGGCTATATAGGATGCCAGGGATCAAACCTGGGTCAGCTGCATGCAAATCATATGCCCTACCGAAGGGCTATCACTCCGGCCCCTGTGAATTTTTTAAGATCTCTTTTTCCTAAGGTTCCTCTAAGCAAGAAAGGGTCACTTCCCACAGCTATCACATGCTTTTTGAAAACCTACTGATTTATAAATTGTTACGGTATAATTTCTTCTACAGATAGTCCGATATGCTATCTATAGCCTCCAGAACAACGTTTTTAATGTATTGTTTAATTTAGACACTAAGATTTTGTTGAGAATCTTTGCATCTATGGTTCATTAGGATATGTAATTTACTTTTTGTTATCTGTGTGATTTGGTATCAAAATAATAATCAGATGGCCGATACGTTCTTTAGGGAAGTGGTGTGATCGTGCTGCCGGACGGGCACAGAGGACGAGGAGGAGGAAGAGGAGGCCACGAGGGAGATTCCCAAGGACAGGGAGGTCAGGCAGCAGAGGGCGTGGAAGAGGGAGATGAGGCTTCTCCAAACACAGACAAAAACGTCTTGCTGCTAGAAAAATATCCCTGTTCCAAGTTCATCATTGCCATAGGAAATAATGTGGTGGCCTTCATGTCCTCGTTTGTCATAAATTCGGGTAACTGGGTGGAAGTGGGCTGTGCTGAGCTGAGTGATGTCAGGCCTCCGACACCGTGCGTGTGTCCCCCGCCAAGGCCTTCTACATCTTCTACCACCTTCAGTCAAATCCCTTGGTCATGTTCTGTCAGTGCTGCTGCTACGTGGCCGAGGAGCAGCAGTTCCAGTGGCTGGAGGTGTTCGGCTCCTGTCCCCGGAAGGATATGCAGGTGACTGTCCTCATGTCCCACCACGTCAGACTACAGGACCTCTGCGGCGGTGGGTGGCTTTGTGTCGCCCTTCCTGAGGGCCCTAAAGACTTGTGACTACCACAACCCGTTGTGCTGTGCCCAGCTCGAGCCGCCCAACTTCGCACATTATCTCCCTGCTGCAGTCAGCAATCCTGAGCCACTGCCAGGACTGACACATCCCGGCAATGCTGTACCTTGTTACACCGACGTCAGGCAGCTCGACCCCGTTACAGTGGGTGCCTTCCAGCCGCTGATCCAGAGGAGCAGCCTGCAGACCCTCGTGAAGTGTGGGGGCATTAGCAAATACTGGAGGCTCTTCAGTAACCAACAGATCTAACTCTGCACCCAGTGAAAACACAAGCCCCACAGCAGGAACTACTGAACTTGGACACAAGCAGTTTATCCAACAAATGCTGCCAGCTCTTGCTGAAGTAAATCCTCAAGTAATGGTACTTTTCTATTTGTGTTTTATATTTTTAATGTTAAATTTTTCCACCACCCCCATAAGAAAGCAAAGTGATGATACTTTGATGTGTAATGAAAGGCACAATATAAGTGTTGAATAACATCCCTGTATGGGGCTGGATGGTGATGGGATGTATGGAGGGGCTTTTCTCCCCCAGCCCAGGCCACACATCTCTAAGCCCCTTCAGCCGGCGGGTCTGAGGGTTCAGGGTAGCAATGAGGAAATCATCCATTGTAGTCAGGTTTCAGCAGACATCAGCTTTATTCAAGGCCTTAGCCAAAATGTGTGGCTCCTAAGTTTTAAAACCTTTCAAGCCATCTCCATTATTGGCCTGCAGTTCTACGCCTTTCAGCCATCTCCTCTCTTGCTTCTTCTTCCTCCATCCCGCCAACTCTCTCTCTCCTGCTTCTTCCTTGCTGAATCTCTCCCAATCTCCCAATCAATCTTTCTCTCCCCCTGCCCCTCAGGGCAAACCTTTTTGTTACCTACCAAAGACCCCTCCCAGAAATGGGCTGGTCTTACCAGCAGGTAAGGTTACACAGGAAGAATGAGAGATGGGGGTAACAATTAGTATAGTGATCACAAAACAGATCATACAAAAATTGTTAAATATGGTATTAAAGGGGCCCGGAGAGATAGCACAGCGGTGTTTGCCTTGCAAACAGCTGATCCAGGACCAAAGGTGGTTGGTTCGAATCCCGGTGTCCCATATGGTCCCCCGAGCGTGCCTGCCAGGAGCTATTTCTGAGCAGACAGCCAGGAGTAACCCCTGAGCACCGCCGGGTGTGGCCCAAAAACCAAAAAAAAAAAAAAAAATATATGGTATTAAAGGAGACTTTAGTGTAGACACTATATAAAATGTTACAGGTTTTGTGAAATGATACTACTCATGCTTAATTTTTAGAGTTGCCTTACAAAATGCATTTTTGGTCATCTTCCTTAAACAGTTCATTTTGGAAAAGTTACTTAAAACCTTTTATAAAAATGTGTCAGGGAGGGAAAATAAAGACAGAACTAAATATATAAGTCAAAGTCAATGATAATAGAATCAAAGGACCTAAACTTTAACAATCTAAACTTAAAAGGACCTGTTATACTGGCAGGCCAGGGGGTAAAGGGTGGTGATATAAGATTTATTCTGGGGCCATTGGTGGAGGGAGGTTAACACTGCTGGTAGGAAAGGTCCTGACTCATTGTATAACTCAGATTCAACTATGATGGACTCTATTGATCACAATTGTTTCAATAAAATAAAAATAAAAAATATGACTTTGCAGAATTGTTAGGATTCCTGTTTCTCAGACTTTCTGGAAGAACTCGAGAAGGGAAGTAGTCTTTCTTTAGAGATTTAGATGGATCCATTGGGGCCTTGGCTTTGATTTGTAGACTTTGGCTTTTGATTGCTGTTCAAAATTTCAGTACTAGTAATCAGCCTATTCAGGTTTTGTTTTCTCTTGATTTAGTCTCTTAAAGATTGTACAATTCTAAATATCCGTTTTCTCTAAATTTTCCAATTTAGTAGTATAAATTATTCATAATAATCTTATATGGTGGGGCCAGAGCGATGACACAGTGATAGGACGTTTGTCTTGCACACGGCTGACCTAGGACAGACTGTGGTTCGCATAGCCAGGAGTAACCCCTGAGCATCACTGATGTGGCCCAAAATAAAAAAATAATGATCTTATATGATAGTCTGTATTGGTATTTTCTGTTGTAACTTTTGATTTTTATTTCCCCAATTTATCAGTTTTCTCCTTGCTGAAACCATCTCTTAAGGTTTTGTTTGTTTTTGGGTCACACCCAGCAGTGCTCAGGGGTTACTCCAGGCTCTATGCTCAGAAATCGCCCCTGGCAGGCACAGGAGACCATATGGGATGCCAGGATTCAAACCGCTGTCCTTCTGCATGAAAGGCAAACGCCTCCTTATTAAGTTTTTTAATTCACTTACTGTGTTCTTCAGTTCAGTGACTTGTTTTTTCTTTGCAGGGGAGGGAGGTGAGAGCAACAGCTAACTCAATTCAGTGCTCACTTTTGTCAGCATTTGAGGAAGTATTCAGCACCTGGAATTGAAGGAATTGAACCATGGACATCTGACATGCAAAGCACATGAGCTAGTCCTTTGAGCAACTTCCATGGTCAAGTTCAGTACCTTGACTGAAGTTTCTTCATTCTTTCTTTCCTTGTTAGCATTTTCTTCTATTGCTTTCCTCAATTCAGTGAACTTCCTTGTCATTGTCACTTTTTTTTGTTTTTAATTATCTTTATTTAAACACTGTGATTACAAATATGATTGCAGTTGTATGATAACAGTCATGTAAAGAACACCCCCCTTCACCAGTGAAAGATTCCCACCACCAATTTCCCAGATCTCCCTCCTCCCCACCCCACCCACACCTGTACTCAAGACAGGCTTTCTATTTCCCTCACTCATTCACATTGTTATGATAGTTGTCAGTGTAGTTATTTCTCTAACTGCACTTATCACTCTATGTGGCAAGCTTCATGTCATGAGCTGCACCAACATGGGAAGATGGGGGAAAAAAAGGGTTGGGACTGAGGCAGTAAAAGATTAGAAATGAGCTTTGTAAGGGTAGTATAAAGGTCACAATACAAGATGGATATTATGTGTATATAAACTATATGCATACAATACATTCAATAGACCAAGGAGAAAAAATTTCCAGTGACTGTCCCAACATAAACCAGTGCTAGAATGACCCGCCCTCCTCCCAAAGCGCATTCTCATTACTGTAGGGAGAGGTAGGGGGAAAGCCTGATGACCCCTATAGAGCCCACCTGGACTGGCGCCCAGGGAAGGCCTGGAGTCCAGAGGAAAAGAGAGGGATGAATGGGGGCCTGCCAAGCATCCCAGCACTCCCCAGGCTAGGGAAAAAGCCTCTGGCATGAGGACTCCCAAACCCCATACTTGGCAAGAGCTGGCCTTCAAAATCAAAGGGGAAACCGGAAGCAAGATTTCTGCCCATCCTCCTCCCCATGCACCTCCCCCCTGGAGTACAAAAGGAGGAAAGCCTGAGGACCACTAAGAATCCACCTGAACCCACTTCTGGCCATCTGAGCCGGCACCCAGGGAGGGCCTGGAGTCCAGGGGAAAAAGAGGGGAACGGCTGGGGGCCTGGTCATTGTCACTTCTATATCTTCATCAGAAAGGCTATAGAAATCTTATGTGCCTGGAGTTCTTTCTACACTTTCAATTTCATCCATCCTGCAGATGAGTTCCTCTACTTCACTGTATGTGTATTGAGGGCTACGAATATCTGGTGCTTTATACATCTTAGAAGCCATCTAGATTTTTTGCTGTGAAATTCCAGAGACTATGGCTTTGTGTTTACATCAATTGGATTACTTGCTAGGAATTACTCAGGTTAATGAGTCAGCTTGTTTCCTTAAAGACAGTCTAGGCTGGATTATTAAGATAATAGGTCAGGTAAAGTCCTTGCCTTGCTGAGTGGTCCATCTTGGTTCAATTTAGGACACAACATAGGGTCCACCAAGCCCAATAGAGAGTAAGTCCTCAGTACCACCATGTGGGCCCTCAATTAACAATTGCAAACACATAGAACTAAAGTAGATAGGGCATTTGTTTTGCGCACAGAAGACCTGGATTTTATTTCTTGGCATCCCATATGGTCCTCTAAGCACAATCAGGAGTGATTGTGCAGAGCCAGGAATAACCTCTAAAGCATCACCAGGTATGGCCTAAAATAAAACCAGACTAGACTACCTTACAGTATTTCACCATGGCCATGTGGAAATTCCATAGGCTTATGCAGAGCTTACATAAATTTGCTTAGTACTCATATGTCCATACTCCATAAGTCATGATGAGCAGAAAGCACAGCTGTATTTCCCTCTAGAGCAGGTCATTTGTCTGCCCACCATTCATGCTGTGCTCAGGTCTCAGGATGACTGTACTTCCCTGACCAGTTTTCAGGGAGACACAGAAGTCCACTTGTTATTAATATGGGGCCCAGCCTTGATTAAGCCTGCTAATCTAGGCTTAAGGAGTGATTTTAAAAAGTTGGATTACAGATTTTCACCTGCCTTTCATTTCCCAGACATCTATGGTTCATTGCTTCTGCTCTGTCCTTAGCCTCTCCTGGGTATTGTAGCTCTTATCTGTTTTGTTCTGGTACTCAATTCCACTGTAGAGAATCTTCAAGAGCTAGAGCTAGAAGTTGGGTGCTCCTCCTGTTCGCCTCCTCTACATCACTATACATGAAATTATTTTTTGGTTTTTTGTGGGGGCCACCCCGAATGATACCATGTGGACTTCATGGATTGAATCTGGCTCAAGAGCATGCAAGACCCATAAATGCTCGCTGTACTTTTTTTTTTTTTTGGGGGGGGGCGCACTCAACCATGCTCAGGGTTTATTTCTGGCTCTGTGCTCAGAAGTCGCTTCTGGGAGGCTCAGGGAACCATATGGGATGTCAGGAATCTAACCGAGGTCTGTCCTGGATCAGCTGCATGCAAGGCAAATGCCCTACTGCTGTGCTATCTTTCCAGCCCCCATCCCACTGTACTATAACTCCAGCCCCCACACACATGGAATTCTATCTTTAATTCTGCTTTATTATGGTTTTTGTTTGGGGATCTGACACACTCTCAAAACTGCGTTCTCTACCATCTCACACTGCCCTTCCTGTTTTCAGTGTTTTTACCATTATAAACAGACAGAATATACTCACATGTACCCTCTTTCAAATGTGATGCTTTAAAGTTAATTCTAGAGATTTGATATTCAAAGTGTGGAATCAAGACCAGTAATATCACCACTTGGGAAATTGCTTAAAAATGCATAATCTGAGTGGGGGGGGTCAGAGCAGTAATACAGGGCATAAGGGCCTTGTGTGAACTAGCCTAGGACGAACCAAGGTTCGATCCCCCAGCATTCCATATGGTTCCCCAAGCCAGGGGCGATTTCTGAGTGTAGCCAGGTAACCCCTGACCGTCACTGGTGAGGCCCAAAAACCAAAAAAAAAAGAAAAAAAAGAAAAAGAAAAACACATAATCTTGAGTCTCACACCAGACCTACTTAAGAAGAATCTTTTTTTTTTTTTTACAAGATGGGCCTGAGAGATAGCATGGAGGTAAAGCATTTGTCTTGCATGCGGAAGGTCGGTGGTTCAAATCCTGGCATCCCATATGGTCCCCAGAACCTGCCAGGAGTGATTTCTGAGCCTGAAGCCAGGAGAGACCCCTGAGCACTGCCGGGTGTGACCCGAAAACAAAAAACAAAAAACAAACAAACAAAAAAAAACTACCAGTAATGTATATATACAAAACAAGAAGTATGATTTTTTTTTTGTTTTTGTTTTGTTTTGGGGCCACACCCAGGCACTCAGGGGTGTGGCTCTTGGCTCTACGCTCTGAAGTCACTCCTGGCAGGCTCAAGGGACCATATGGGATTCGGGGAATGCATGCAAGACAAATGCCCTACTGCTGTGCTGTCACTCCAGCCCATGATTTTATTTTTCAAACTCTGATGAATTTGTGCTACTTCAGATTTTATTTATTTGGAGTGGGGTGGTGCTGTGCTCAGGATTTACTCCTGGCTCTGTGCTCAGAGCTCACTTCTGATGATGGTTTTGAGATTAAACCTGGGTCAGCTGCCAGTCAGGCAACTTACTTGTCCTATTTCAGATTTTAAATGTCCATGCATTAGACATATTTTTGATCTCAAGAAAAAAAAATTAACAACAAAACCCCACATAGTTGGATATCTCAACAATGTTACATTGCTATAAATTTTTTTCAATATTCACTGATTTTGTACTTACCTCCTTGAAAGATCAGTGATAACCAGTAAGTAGATGTGACTGGGATGGTTAGATACAGGTTCTTTATTTAGAGTAGAACCAATGAGTCATCTAGAACACCCATTCTCAGCCCTAATGTCAAATTGTTTTTCAAAGTGATGTAGAATAATGGCACTCATTTGTGGAATATAAAAAAGATAGTGTGGTAATAATATCCAAAGACAATAGAGATGAGGGCCATTCGGGCTGGTCCATGGTAGGAAACTTGCTACAAAAAGCAGGGAAGTGAAGTTAGGGGAGAGAAAGGAAACCATGACAGTAGTTGGAAATGACTCACTCTAGACAAGAACTGGGTGCTGCAAAGAGAAAGTGATATATGCATGCTCTCCCTTCACTAACAATATTGTAATCACAAGGATGGGGGAGAGGAGGAAGAGAAGGAAGAGAAGTATGGAGAAGGAAGAAGAGCTCTGCCAGGTATGATGCCCAAACAAAAAGAAACAACCTGCACCCCAAGGAAAACATGCAGACACCCCACAAACAAAAATATGAAAATATCTCAAAAACATTCCAAGACAGGGGTTTCTGGATGGCAGAGAATTGGGATCAGAATATTAAAATGTCAAAACCTAGGAGAAATTTCAAAAAACAAGATAGTCCCCAAGAAAACCTCTACTAAATGATACCCGATTCCCTTTCAGTAGCCAACCCTTTTCTTGCTAGCAAGGTGTCACCAATGGTGCACATTGTCTCCCAGATAAGCGAGTAGAGCAGACACTCTGGAGAGGAGCCAGTATCTGGCGACCAGCAGAGGACAAATGTCTTCATAGAGAGAAATCACACACACACACACACACACACACACACACACACACACACACACACACACACACACACACACACGAACCCACTTGCTAAAGACAAGTGCCATGGATTCAATCCCAAGGAAAGTTTTACTCGAGCAAAATTTCCAGATCACGACAACAAAAAAGAAACAAATTATCCTTAGGATGTCTGAAGGGGAAACCTTTGTCCTTCACCATGTAACAAAGGCTTACCAAAAATAACAGTACTCCTTTCTGGAAGATTCCCCTTCCAGACCATAAATTCCAAGCCATGTCGCCCCACCCCTAACAGGCAGCCTGCGTGGTGGAGGTGGGGGGGGCCGCTTGGAAGCTGGCATCAGCGTCGGTAACTGTATTAGGTAACAGTCCCGTGTCTTCCCAAATGACTCACCGAATAAATAAAAAGGGGGGGGGGGCAAGTCATGTCCTTGGGGAGTCATGAAGGGTATTTTTCCTCAGAGTGGAGGGAGGTATTCAGAGACTCAGGAAAGGGGCACTAAAATGCCTGCAAGCCCAGAACGAGCAACTCCTCTTGGTGCCCGGGGTTAGCAAACAGGGCGACGCGCGCACGCTAGGCGGCGGCTCCCCTCCATTTTGTCCCCAGTCTCCTTCTAGCACCAGCGGCGTTGCTTTGCAGGCGTTAAGGCAGGCCTGAGGGAGGCGAGGCGGCCGTTGGCTGAAGGCAGGCGCCCAGGGGGTTCTGGGTAGCCCGCTTGGGGTTGAAGCATTCTAGAAGCCGGAAGGACAAAGGACACAGGGGACGCGGGCCCGAGCTGTTACGGCCCCACTTCCGGGCGGGCGAGGCCAGGGAGAGGGGGGAGGGGCAGGGCCCGGCCCGTGCGCGTGCGTGCGCGTACACGACCCAAGAGGCGGCGGCGCGCGCCCGCGTAGGCGAGCACGCACGCGGACAGCAGTTCGAAATGGCGGTTGGGCTCGGGGGTGGGGGAGGGGCAAAGGCTAAATTGGGCGCTGGGGCGCCGCCCCGCCCCGCCGGGGGTGACGGGGGCGGCGAGGATGGGTTTTATCCCTTCGGTTCCTTCATTGGAGCTTCTCGGCATCTTTGTGTTAAATTAGCAATTTAACGGAGGGAGAAAGCGCCACCGTCCCGGCGCGAACAAAGAGCAGGGCCCGACCGCGACCCACCGCGACAACGGCGGCGCCAGAGCGAGGTCCCTAAGATGGCGGCCGCTGCGCAGAGCGGGGCGGGACTTCCGGCCGGGGCGGGCCCACGGGGAGCAAGCGGGCGGGGCCGCCGCCGCCGACTCGTGCCATGGCCGCCGCGGAGGAGCCCAGCGAGCCCGGGAAGCGGAAGGTAACCCGAGGAGCGGAGGGTCGCGGGAGAGGTGGCGAGGGTTCGGGGTCGAGCGTGGGGCTCAGGGCGGAGATTTGCAACGCCTGGGCCTCTCTGCCGGGTGCAATTCATTCTGATTTCTCTGCGATCCTTTTCCATCCAACCTTATAAACCAAATTGTCCTGGCCAAGGTAGAATGAGGGCAAGGCTGTTTCCTTCCTAAGCTGCAGCTAAGTCTCCTCAACATGAATAATACCTCGCTGAGGCCGTTTTCCTTGCACACGGTAGACCTGGGTTCGATCCCCGGCTTCCTCTATGGTCCTCTAGCACCCTAATATGCTGGTACTAGTGACAGTGCGATTTAATAGTTCCTTGACGATTCCCTTCAATGTTGCATGCTTCGCAGCACTAAACGTACGGGGTCAAAAATGCACTTTAATTTCCATTTCGGTGACTATATATCCAGAGCCGAAAGACCGAATGAGATTGGGAATTTCCCATGAACCTTACTTTCTCTTCCAAGTGGACTGCAGCATTGCATGGCATCAGTTGCTTTCCCCCGCCTCCTGTGCTGTTTCTCGATTGCTTCTTGTGGGGTTCTGAAGCTGGGAGAGTTTGCCTTGCGCGTGGCCCACCGAGGTCAATTCCCCCGCCATCCCATAAGGTCTCCCGAATCCCAGATGAGTGCAGAACTTAAGGGTTACCCCATTACCATCAAATGTCAAAGAAACTTATGCGTTAAAAATTTAATGAACAACGATGTGGTAATTATTTCTGAAGCTAAATCCTCCACACGTCAGGCATGAGTTTTAAGTCAAGGATTCCCCTAAAATTTTTATTATTGGAAATTGATCGGTAATGCCTGAAAAATTTGCTTTGCAAATATTAACTTTACTATTGGTTGGAGAAGTGATGATCTAAAGTGATGCATGCTCAGGGGTCACTTTGGCACTGCTGCTGTGCTGGGGATTGAAGCTGGGCCTCTAGAATGCAAAACATTTGCTCTGGTTTTTGAGCTACCTCCCCAGTTCCAAAGTCAAAAGGGAGATTGAATCCGGGTGGGCTTGCATGCAAGGCAAGCACCCTATCCACTATTATATCATTCTGGTCCCCGTTTGTTTCCCAGAATTTGCCAAAGGTGACCTTGCAAATAAAAGCAGGAGTGCTATAAATGGCTAAAACCAAAAATCGTTAGTAGCTACAAAGATGCCAAGCCCCAAAGAAAAACAAAACCAGAGATAAAGGGCCTGCCTTTAACAGCCTACCAAGCAGGATTTGATTCTCCAAAGGACTCCATATGGACCCAGCTCACTGGTAGGAGTGATCCAACTGCAGAGCAAAACCAAATTAGAAATAGAGAACCTGAGTACAGTGGCCTTGCACAGGGCCAATCTGAGCTTGATCTGATATCCTATATGGCCTATATGGCAACACTGCCAGGTGTTGCCCCTCCTCCCCAAAAAAACTTGGGTGGAGGGGAACCAGGAGATACAGTATTTATAGTTGCATAAAATGTCTTAAGGGTTCTTTCCTACCCTCCTTCCTTTTGTCCTTAAAAAAGGAAAAAAGATCAAAAAAGAAAAAATGTCTTAACTCGGAGATCAAAGAGCTGACAAACATGCAATGTGCTTGCTACTCCCCCTGAGCACAACAGGGTGTCATCTAGTGACCCAGTACACTGGATCCAAGCACCATCTTACTTCGAACCAGCCAGCCAGCTTGAGAGCATAATACGGAGTAACCCTAGGACTATGTGGAAATCCCCACCCCAAGTTCAAAATTTTGCACTACTCCCCCCCCCCCCCGTCACCTCATGGCTTCCCCCACAGTAAGTAATGATTAGCCCCAAGAATTTTCTTGGTTCTGTTACTAGGTCACACCTAGTGGTACTCAGGACTCACCCCCAGTACTTGAACTGGGGCCAGTGATGGGAAATCAGCTGCCTTTGTAAGTGAACCCGAGCTTTCTGTATTTAAAGCATAAGTACTTAAAAAAAAAAAAGGCTTTTATACATCTTTATTTAGTACAAACTATGAAAGCAATTTGAAATGAGACTTTGCTGTACACCCGCTATTGCAATCTCAACAACCCAAGTGGCTCATATGTGTTCCCTAGTACAGAGCCAGGAACACCCCCCAAATATCACCATCTGAGGCCTAATCCCCTCCCCCAGTCTTATAAATTTAAGCGTTAACAATGTACATTTTTACTAAATGAGATAACCATGAGCACATGCTTAAAAAAAATTAGTAGGGTCTTGGCTTACTCATCATGGACCTGGGGGCTTAATACCTAGGATCCAATGTGGTCCCCTAAGCACCCCTAGGAGTGATTCCTGAGTGCAAAGCCAGGAGTAACCTGTTATGATGTACATTCTTTAGAGCCAGTAGAACCTCATGCACCCACCAATGTGTATGGAGACATCTAAGAATGCCATAGAAACGGCATACTCTTGAGCCTTTATGACATGAAGACCTCCTTTTAAAAGATGAGCTTGTAGGGGGGGACAAATACAGTACACCAGATAGGGCACTTACCTTGACTCGCATTTAAGAGGTTGAGAGGTTTCTGTTGGGGTCACACATGGTCTGCTATGGAGTTACCATGTTAGACAGGGCTCCTAAGAGCATCAGTGAGATTGAAGATAGGAATTGTAAGGGTTTTTTTTTCCAGACTAGCATAAGACTGGAAATAAATGTTCCATGTGATGAAACAAAAAGGAATGGCATTCAATAACCTGGCCCCAACAGAATCTAGCCACACTGGCATGGCTTTGCCAGTGGTCCTAGAAATCCTGAGCACCACTGAGAACCCTGTAACCAGTTGAGGGGTTTAGAAAGAGCACTAATGTTGTTCATGCAGTCTTGAGAAATGTTCTCCAATCAGAGAAGCAGAAAAGCTCAGTAAGAATACAAGTTTATTGAGACAAACTCCATAAAACCAAATGTTGCCCACCCCATTATATTCACTTGTGTCCATCCAACTTGCTTTGACCTACTTCATCCTTTAGAATTCTTCACTTGACTCCACTTCTGTATCACATTTACAGAGAAATGTTCACTTAGAATTTAATTTTATTAGTACTGGAGATGTGGTTCAGTGTGTGGAAGCCTTTCATGTAATTGAAAATGGGAACATGGGGCTCCTCATGCAAAAAGCAAGCACTCCTTCAGCCCTTTGGGCCATCTTCCCAGTGTGCTTCCTGGAGTCAACTAATATTCAACACACAAGGCTTATGGTGGCAGTTTTGGGTGTTTATAAATTTGTTATTTCTCATCAGGGAAGACATACTAAAGCCAAAGAGAGTAGCCCAACCCTCATTACAGGGGTAGAGCTGAGACAAAACTAGATTTTCAAGTTGTCATGCTTAAGCGTGGTTAAAAATAACCTCATTATATGCAAGAAAATAAACCAGGCAGGACAGATTGCCCACTTTCAGATGAAAAGTTCTTACTCTTCCCAAGTATCATCATCATGGTTAAGCCATTTATTTTCCCACTCTAGTTTTTAAGGCGCTCACCAAGGAACATTGAGATTTTCCATTAACAAGCTTTGGCAATTTAATAGTATAATTCAGATACCTCACACATATACCTTTTAGAATTGTCATACTCAAAAGGTTCCTATATATACAAAAACAGAATCAACTGTTTGATTTTAGTTCAATCTTTGCCAGTATTTCATGTTCAACCTAGGTTTGTTTTTAAATCCTAGCCTTTTAAACTCCTAGGAATTTTAGATGTTGAAAATACCCCCTGTGCACGGGATTCATTATTATACGGTTCACTGGGATCTGTTGTGACCGGCTTTGGACACTTTTTATTAACTAGTGAGTATTATTTTTAATAGATTTTCTGTACGAGCATTTTCGATATGAAGAAATATATAATTAATGATTGTTTTATTGACAGGTAGAATTAAAAGATCATGTGATGTTGGTTTAGGAGGATTTATCTTGGTTACTTTAGGATGCTGGTAAGTACATGCCTAATGTTCCAAATCTTCGGTGCTAAGGCACCTTTCGATTTTGCAAGCACCCTTGATTTTGTTTCTATAGAAATTCCTAACAGTGTGGTCTTTTCTTACAAGGTTCCACTGTAGATATAACTATGCAAAACAAAGAATTCAGGAAAGAATCGCCAGAGAAGGAATTAAAAACAAGATTTTATATGAGAATACCCACCTTGATCCTGAGAGAAAACCAAACAACTGATGAATGTTGGACACAGAAAACCCATATGAAATCCACTCAAGTTCAGCATGGAGTGCTTTAATGTTAAGAACCTCGTGTATCATAAGGCTTTCTCAATAAAACAAAATGAAACCATGTTTGAGGTTTTTTTCACCCTATCCATTTTTACTGCAAGAAGTGTACTCCCATTAAGGAATTGATGGCACTCCAGGTAATCATTCCCAATTGAAAATTTTAAAGGAAAACAGCTTAAAAGGCTTGGGAGGCAGGAGCCTGGCCTTCTAAGTTTTATCCTTGGCACTGCACGGTCCACTAGACAGGGCTAGGTATAGCCCTGGAGTATGGTTAAGCACTGAACTGTACCAACAGGCAAGAGCACAGCTGGCAGGCATTAAGTGAGTACAAGTTACCTAGACAAGAAAAATAAAACTAGTTATTTTGTGGCCCTTTCTTTTTCAAAATTCACTCATTACAAATATGCTTTCATTTAAAATAGCAATGCTTTTGAAGTTTAATAAGAGAACTTTACTTTCTAAACAGTATATTTCTCCAGGAAATACTTTTGAAATAATGAGACACAAGCTAGATTGTAGCCTTATTCACCCAGCATAACTGTCAGTTAAAGAAACAGCAAGGGAACAAAGAGATGACTTCCAGAACATTTTCCCCCAGTAGCTTTTCCCCGATTTTAATAATTTTATTGATCCTCACACCATCTGAACTGCCCAAAGGTTTTAGAGAAGGGCTATTAAGTTCTGCCTGCCCACTCTTATGTAAGCTTTAAGCAGCCTGCCATTTTCTCATGAACCAGTAAAACCCCATGAATGGGAGATTCAATTTTAATTGGCATGAAGGTGGAAAACCTGACTTTTAAAAACAATCGTCAAGGGAAAAAAGGCTACTTCTACTCTTCAGGTTATGAAATATATAAAACTCTCCCCACCCCGTTAAGTAGCCAATAGCCCTTCTAGCTCTGTATACATTGACTGTATGACATCTTACCCTTAGTGAGAGAGCAAGTTAGTTGGTTAAGCATGTCCAAGTCTTCACCAATAAACTTCCAAGCTTTCATTCATTTTCACAGCAGACTGCATGGAATTGGAGAACCTGGATTTAAAAAAAATACTTGATTGGATATGGCTTTATCTGAAATACTTTTATTTTCTCCTTGAAATGCATGTAGAGAAGGTATTCATTAATCTCTGGACTGGAGTACCTTAGGCATAAATTTATATAGCATAAACATTAATAGTTGTCTTTGCATTAACTTGGAAGTTAGTCTTAAAACTTCCACTTATTAGATCTATTCTCCAGTATCATCCAGCTCAAATCCAAACTGTGAAGTTCTGTAATCCTATCTCAAGTGCAATTACCATCATCAAAGCCTGAATTTATGCTTTAGAATAGATCATGCCCAAAACCTTCCATTTACACTTTCTTCCTTTTATCATCTATAGACCTCATTCCTTTTGTCTAATAAGTTCCACCAAGTAGAATTCCTATTCCCTCATTTAGGTTATTTTGTAGTAGTTGAGGACTATGCTAATTTGTCCTTCGAGAACAGCTCAACTTTGTTGAGAGAACTGTTTATTGCATATCGGGGGCAATGGGAAGATGTGCATTTATTTAATCTACAACATAATTTACTCCTGAGTGTTGGGAATTGAACAGGGATCAGTGTCATGCAAGCACAGTATCACACTGTACCATCTCTGGCCCTCAATTTTTTTCTAAGCCTTTTGAGCCAAGTGTCTGACACAAAATAAATTACTAAATGCCCAAATCATTTAAGAATTTTGGTTCCCCTCAGCTCCACACAACACACTCACTTCACTTCAAAAGGAAAACCTACCTTTCATGCTCATTTGAAGCCTCCAGCTGGATAGCGTTCTTGATCGGTCCATTAATTCCAATTTCACACTAGGTGATTTAGCAGTAGGTACCAGCTAAATAGCTGATTAAAATAGAATTGTGGTCATTAGTTTTGAAGACTTTATGTGCTTACCATACCTTTAAATACTTTCTAGTACTTTAGCATTTCCCCTTCCCTAATCCCACCCAGTTTTCCTTTACTATTCATACCTCAATAAAAGACCTCAGGGAATTTAAAATTAACAACTTTGGGAGACTGGTGATTTATAAGTTTGGCAAAGGGGAATTTTGACTATACCTAGAACCATATTATTTGATTTGAGAGCATCTTTTTAGTCTACGTACCTCTACTCCATCGCTGGTTTCCCTTTGCTTCGATTATATAATGCGAGGAGGTCTATATAATAAAGTCAGGATTCCTGTTTATGCACTTTTCAGCAAAGAGCTAGGGATCAAATAGGGTTTGAATAATCCTTCTATTCCTAGATAAAAATCTGGCAGATGAGGGTGGGTCATGGCACCCCTTTAAAAATCAAGATATACCTACACTTTGGGTGTGCAGAGAACCTTTATGAGGAAAATAGAAAAATTAAAAGATGATTGCTAAAATCAACTTATTGGCCTTCTAGAATAAGTCGTGGTCAGTATACCAATTTCCTCTACCACCCAGAATTGTGCTACTTTTGCAGGTTGTGTATTGAGTTCCATGTTTAAAATGTTTACAAATTCCTTAAAAGGAAGCGGTTAGGGACAAAACTTAAGTTTGTAATATACACCTCTAAAGCAGTGTTAACTACTTGAGCCATTTCAGCCACTTAATTTTCTAAAATAAGGATGACCTTTACCAAAGCATGCTATTATTATACTCAAGTATACCAAGCCGTCTTTGGTTCACTTTAAAGATTTAGATCAATTTAACAGGTGTTGTTATATAGTCTGCCCTTAAAATCTTCAATTTCCATGAAAGTGCTGAAGTCATGTGAAATGAAACATGCTTTCCTATCTTAAAATAGATTTTCCTAAGTTTTCAACATGTTTTACCTTTTACTTTGAAACCTTTCATTTCTTGACAGTGTAAAATAGGTAAGATTCATTGACTATACCGAAGTACATCTCAAACCATTAAGGCACCAAGATCTCAATACTTTATTTAGGATTGAGAAGTATTTATTTTTATATCTGGCAAATATTAATTTCCTACTTCTCCTTTCAATTACAAGGCAATGACAAAAAGTACATTCTCTAGTCTGACAAAAATTCACTGTGCCTTCTTTATACAACTTAAATTATTTACTAGTTAATACTTTGATCAGTGTTTACATTGCTTATGTATTAATACAAGATTCCTTAAGGAAGTCAAGTCAGATATAGGTATTCTAGACTTAGGGTTTTGTGCATTAGAACACTAACATGGTAATAATTAAGCTCTTCTAAGGGTATTATTAAAAGCAAATGCCTTCGAAGTTAAGTAAAAGAATCTGACTAGGAAAAAAAATCTAAGCTCAAGCTTCAACTATTTACATCTAGTGCCTAAAAACATGCAAGGAGTCAAATAGTAGATATCAGGTATTGCTGTGGGCATGCACAATAGCATCAGGAAGCCTTTCTGCTAAATAAACAATCTGGATCAATTTCTCCCTTCCCACTCCTAAAATTAAGTTCTAATTATGGTGACTGAAAGCCCACTAAAACAAGTGTTACATGTACAAACAGCAATTAATTTGGAATACCTATTGGAATCACTGGAACACATTTAGTTGGGCCCTTTTACTCTTCCACACAGCACATTCACATGGACAGACTAAGGAAAAGGAGATGAGATCTTGTCAGCACACATCTTTTGCTTTATTTGCTAAAAAGAAAAACTGGAACATTTTATTCTTGTAATGTTTACCATGACTTGTCCAACTACTTCCTGAACTAGAAACTGACATGGTTCAAGGATACCTTAATATCTACCTTTAAAAATACACTAGTGGAGCTGGCTAAATACCGGAGGGTAGGGGTTGTGCCTTATGCACAGCTGACATAGGTTCCATTCGTAACATCCCATGTGGTCCTGAGCACTGCGCCAGGAGTTAATTCTTGCAGAGCCAGGAGTAAACCCTGAGTACCACTGGGTGTGGCCCAAAAATAAGATTAAAAAAAAGTATCATGCCACTAAGGTTCCCATTCACAAAAGCACCAAAAATTCTAAAATTCTCATCTATTGCCTAGTACCTTGTAACTTTAACTTTGCTGTTAGGTAGTCTGTTTGACAGGAATTGGTGACACTGCTTGGCAAGTTACTTCACAACACTAATTTTATTTGTCGATAGGGATGAATTTAAAAAGAAATTAGCAGGAAAAGGGCATGCCAAAAATAAATATTTTAATGCTATTAATATTAATCTACTATTAATGCTATTTAATCTTTTAGATGCTATTTATTGCCCTGGCCAAAAATCCCCTCATAATCTCATAATGACGCAAAAACTCAATCCGAGCATGAGAAGTTACTATTTGATAAGAGTGTTAACAATGCAACAAGGACTGAAATCTTTCCATAAGACATCTTTTTGCCTAGTCTGTTAGTATGTTATCAATTATAGTAGTTTCTCATACCTATAAGATCCAGCTTTATTTTTTTTTTAAAGTAAAATCCCTGTTCCTTGTTGAATCCTGGCATGCGAGGCAGATAAAATTTTCCTAGGCAATGCAAAATATATGGTTAAGTTCCTTTGTCCCAATTCACACAAGTGATTAACAAATTATTCTGACCAGTTATGTGTAGTTGCATTAATACTGTACTACAGTCAAATGGCACAATTTGCCTCTGAACCCCAAAATAGCTCTTGTTCAGCTTTAAGACAGCCTGCACCCATTGCCAAGCAACTTGGGTATCTTCAAAAGAAACAAAATTCTGGACTAACATGAAAAATGGGACTTTATTTCTAAGGTACTTTCTCCCCTTAGACTAAATGAGTTACACCTTGGTAAACTAGACATACTCATACTTTCAAGTGCATTTAAAAATATCTGCAATTATTTGCACTGTTGAAATTGATGAGACATCACTCAATATAGTGGTTGTTTCAGTTTGTTTTATAAACACTGGGAACTCATTCTGGATTAACACTTCTCATATTCATGGATTACCAGTTTTGTGACTTGACTTCCAAAAACTTATGGACTAACTTAAATATAGAAACAAAATGTATTAAAACCTACGTTACCTCAACTAAATTAACTGTATCAAGCATTTTTAGTACTTGCCATGAACCTGTAGCACTGGTGCAAGATTAGTTGCTCTTATAGATATACCAGCTTCATATATCTAATCTTAAAATAACCAGAAGGCTCTTATGAGCATGGTATTTTGTTAACTGCAAAGTTTGACTGAAAGATTGCTAACATGACTGATCAACTGTTTAGATGAAATTGTTAAATTCCCCACAAAGCACTAAGTAACCCCTTTATCATTAAAACCCTATATTTATCATTAATATGTGAAGAAAAATTCAGTATGTCAAAATTAAAGTCCATTGAAGGGTCCAAAAATACAAAACTGAAGATTATATTGAGAGGGGTATGGTTCCCACACCTGATGGTTCGCAAACATCATTTCTGGTAAGCTTTGAACTCTTTGGGGTGCTGGAAATGAAAGCTAGGACAATAGCATGCAAGGAAAGCATGCTGTACAGGCTGTTATATCACTCCAGCATCATAAGGAATAAAACTCAAGCCAGAAAAAGGGTATAACAGTAACTGGGTCAACATTTTAACCCCATTTCAGATGAATATTGGTGTGAATGGGTAGATTAAGGCCCTAACCATTCTTTGCGACAAGTTCTAACCATCCTCCAGTTTATTCTGGCTTCAACCTTTATATTGGGTGGTGGGAAACAGGAGCATTAGGCCATACAAGGGTGTACTTATGTGACCCATATGGGATGCTAGAGATCATACTTGGGTTTCCAATTCTCTGGTCTGAATTTTTTGCTTGGGCCACTTCTGTGCTCTGAGAACCACATGGAATGCCAGAAATTGAGCCCAGGCTGACTGTGTGCAAGGCAAATGCACTACCCACTGTACTATCACTCCAGCCCCAGATCATTATCTTGTGTGCTGAAATCAAAAATATATCCTGGGAGAATTAACATTAAACTTATAAAAATGCAAATTCCCACAATATCCATGAGTGTAAACGTAGAACTATCTTTTGTGCTTTTACAGGAAAATACTAAGCTTTGGTAACCTTTAATAGTACTCAAGAATATTGTTTCAATTCCAATGACCAGGATCTGATCATTCTCTCTAGGAGAGTAACAACAGTCCAAGACTGAGAGGTGAGGTCATTAGTTCTCCAAACTTAACTTCCTTTAACATGTCTTTTAGTTAGTCACATTTTCCCCATCTTGACTATATTTTTGTCATTATTACTGACAGCTAACCCAAATCCTATCCTAGTCATGACCTATGATATTTAATAGTTACAGTACCTCCTTTACAACAAGAGAATTCCTGTGGATTTTCTCTAATTCTTGTTATAGATGGGACATTCTGTCCATATGGTCTGCTGTTTGGCATTTTGATTGCCAGAGGCAGGTAGACAATGTATTTTCATGGTTATCTATCCTTCACTCATTCTGCAAAAATCCACATCTAACTTTTTCTCCTTGAAATTTCTTTATCTGGCCATGACTTGCTCACTACTAGTCTTTCAAATATACTAACTTTTCATTCAGTAGTAAGAAAGATCTTTTAAAGGCACCTAATTTTGTGCCACCTAAAACAAACTACAAACTAGTGTTCTTCCTTTATTAAATAAACCTATGCAACCCTAATTATACTGATAGAGGTGGTTCGTGTCAGTGGCTCATGTTGCTAACACAACTCCTTTACTTCTTTGTAACATTACGTAATCCTCTTCTTCAGATAGCCTTTGTTCCAAAAAGCTTCAACTGAGCCTATACAATCACCTACAACTCAATCCAGTTGAATTTTGTCATGAAGTTCCTAGAAATATGAATTAAGTTAAATAACTCAAAGTGGCTAACCCCACAAAACCTAAGCAAATAGACACACCTAAACTTACCAGAAGCAACCTAAAAGTAACAAAACTGAAGTTTTTTAGTTCTACAGTTTGACTCCTGATTCCTCACTTCAGTGAGAATCCTTTAGCATATTTAAGTGTTCTGTGCAAACCCAATAAAATTACAATTAGGGGATCTAATGTTGTCACATAGCTATAGTTAAGTTAGCAGTGTTGTGTAGCAGTGGAATCAACTGGCTCATATGAAGGCTTCTAAAAGCGCCTGTTCCCAAAGTTTCTTGTATTACATAGAGATGTATATAAAATATATCAGTTGTGGACAGCTATTAGCATTCGTAAAGATGATCATGTGAGCGTTAACTTCTCCCAGCCAGTAGTACCTTTATCCCCTCATTAAATAGGTTAAGTCATCTTGGTGGGGGGGAGGGGAAGGGGATATTCATCATAAAATTCCATTTTACTTCATACTTCAAAATCATTTGTATTACACATTTAAGTTTTTAAAACCTAAATGTTCCAAGTACAGAGTATAAAGAATTAAGCTGTCCAGAAAGCACACAAATTTTCTCCTCTTGGGAGTTTTATAAAGGGATTTGAACCTTGATGGCGAGAATCCCAAACAAGAGTAAAATGAATTCTTTTTATTGCAAACAAACGTCTAAATTAATTTCTCCACCCACTTTCTTTAGAAAGAAAAAGAAATCAGCAGGCTAAGGAGATACCCATTCAAGAACTGACATGATTAAAAATTAAGATATAAATGGGTGACTCACAATTTCATTAGCTTACAAAGATGGTGGAGTTTACTACAAGCACACTAGTATACAGTATTTTGTGGGAGAAGGGCATACAGACATAGCTAACTTCATATAGATCCCATTAGACAACTGGATTTACAACAAGTTTTTTTTTAATAAGAAATGGGCAAAGCCAGCTTTCTTTTCAGAATCAAAATGCAGAACAAATGGAAAAAGTTATGGTAGTAACCTTCACAAGTTTGAGCCTCCACAAATAATGCAACCAAGTTTTACATTTTTAACAGCCCTTCTACATACACTCCATCTTCTCTATTTTGGTTCCAATTTTCATCTTCATTTCCAATTATGCCAATTCCATCGCTAGTTTAAAAGAAGTCCTTCCCGGTTGTCATCACAAACCATTTAGCTTACCCCCTCCACTACTCAGAAAACTACAGAGAGGATGGAGTGTAATATGAGCAATACAGAGTCTTAATGAAATTCATGAGGACCACTTGGTCCTTACATGAATCTGGTTGCTAACATTTCTATTATATTGTGACAATGACTCCCGACTGTTATCTCTGAGAAAGGGGGGAGTAAATTCTTAATAAAAGACACCAGGTACAAAGCAACATTTTACTTTTGTTGTGATAAAAAAAAAAAAGTCACATTTTACAGATAAAATGTAGAACCCTGAAATACTGACACATTCTCTTATCGTGCACAATGCTGAGGTTCTCTTACGATTCACTTTAAAACTGCAATTAAAAATGTACAAAAAAGAAAAGAAAAAAAATCAACCCACAAAGCTTCTAAAAAAGGAACCCGCAGGCACTTCCTCTTGTGGAATGTTTAAAAAGTTAGCCTACTAAAGAAAACAGTCGACTTCTTGTGAAGGTTTTGGAGAAATATGTATCAGTTCGTTTTATTTGGGTATTCAATAATATCCTTGGTGATAATGCTGACTCCATGGCTTCTGACCCCAGAATTGCTGTAAGAGAAAATTTTTTTTTTAAAGAAAAAAACATCAATAAACCACTCAAATGATTTTAGGAAATGACAATCTAATTCAGAGTAACTGCTGGAAACAAATTTATAACTGTCATTGCCTCTGACTTTTATCAAACCAGTATTATTAATGCCCCATTACCATTAAACACATTACAAAAAAAAACATAACTTGGGTTAGTTTATACAATTAAAGGTAGTAGAAAAAAAGCACCATATTACTTAAAAAATATTACATTACAGCAAACTCCAACCTGTTTTTCTTACAAAGGTAATCTACATCTTCAACACAATTCACAACTTGCCCTGTAGCACTTATAGACACTTCAATTTCTGGACAAGATACTTTAACACTAACTACTATAAACTCATCATCAACATAAAACACTTAAATTACTTACACCCTGCTGCCACTGGTTGTAGCCCTGAGATTGATTTTTGTAGCCACGATTGTTTCCTCGTCCTCTGAAATTCTGTAAAGAAGAATGAATCTCTTGAGAAACTTTCCACTAAAAACTTGTTCAAATAGAAAGGGACTGACTAGTGAATCATTAAACTCTGGGTACCCTTCTGTTTCTATGATGTGATAATAGTAAACCTGAAAGTCAAAACAGTCCACTCTACTAAGTTCAAACTTTATCAATGTAGTTATTTTCCAAGAGTGCCCAGTATCAATGAGGGCTACCCCCAAATAGAACCAAGACAGCCCCTAAACATTGCTGAAGGTACATCCTTCTAACATTCTTGCTGAATTATGCAATACAGGCCCTTCCAGTTTAAATTACACAAATAAGCACTGCTTCGAAGGATTGAATCTCATTACCTGGTTGTAATTCCCTCTGTTGGGCATTCCACCTCTGTTGTAGTTCCCTCTGTTTGAGTAACCGCCTCGGCTGGGGAAAACAGGGCCGCGAGGGTATGGATAGCCAATTCCACCACTTCCACCACCACCACCTCTCTGTGGCATATTGCCCCTCCTGTTATATCCTCCACGGTTACCAGGAGCTATAAATAAATAAATTTAGTAAATGTTGTGCTTTTTACATATAGCTAAATTAATTCCTCTAGATTTCTCTTTTAAAGAATCCTGACAGTAAGTAGCTGTGATTATTCTTATCAGTCATAATCTAGTTGCATTTACTATCAGTTTCTAAATTATGTCAACAAGGATCAATATAATCAAATGCAGTAATTCAGCTAGACAACTAACCTAGATAGCAACTAAAGAATTGTTTTATCTTTAAGCTACATGTTACATACATACATACACACACATTCTTTCTCTCTCAAAATCTACTTGCCAAAAAAAAATTAAAAAAAAAAAAAAAAAACAACAACTACTTGCCTCCTCCTCTGA
The DNA here is from genome assembly GCF_024139225.1 of Suncus etruscus. Lineage (NCBI taxonomy): Eukaryota > Metazoa > Chordata > Mammalia > Eulipotyphla > Soricidae > Suncus > Suncus etruscus. Next base: position 46,951,153 of record NC_064854.1, on the reverse strand, counting down.
AATTCCCACCACGCATATTGAATCCACCACGTCCTCTATGGCCACCTCCTCTATTAAACTGGTTCTTGCCACTCTTGTTTTTATTGCTCTTCTTAGAACCAGTATTCTGTTTCTTTTCTGGAGGAAGAGCTTTCTTGCTTTCTTCCTTGTATTGCTCCAGAAGTTTTTGGGCTTCCTCTTTCTGAAGTTCAACATATGTTATTTCATCAAAACACTCAGCTACCTCTGGCAGCGTAAAGTTTCCTACAAGGAATAGACAAAATCTTTAATCCTGAATGTTCCTCATTTGACTTAACAAATTTACCTATTCAGTTTAACATTTTTTAGAAAATTTAATTTATTAATTCCTTAGCAGCAAAAAATCTTTTGCCATAATATAACAAAGAATTATATTAAACTACAGACCTTTCATTTTGAGGACTGCATGTTCTGGTAAGTCTTTTCCCTCTACTTCTGCTTTCTTCTGTGTTCTTTGCTTATAGTCTTCATCTTTTGGACAAACTACAACAGCTTTTCGCTGAAAACCTGCAAACAGGCACATTTTTCTCCTCTGGGCAGCAGCAGACACATTTGTCTTTCCAAAGAGAAAGGAAAAAAAAGGTGGTTTATAATCCAAATCCTCAATTTTATACCAAACCCAACTGTGAGGCTTTAATTTCAAAAAACCTAGTTCAGGGACTGGAGAAATAGCAGAGGTAGAGTGTTTGCCTTGCATACAGTAGAACGTTGGTTTGACTCCCAGCATCCCATATGGTCCCCGAGCGCTGCTGGGTATGACCCAAAAACCAAAAACCGAAAAAAGCTAGTTCAAACACCACAGCTATATGTACAGTTGGTAGGTAGGGGGTTTGCCTTGCATAGGGATGACCAAGGTTTGATCCTCAAGCATCCCATAAGGAATCCTGGGCCCATCAGGTGGGTGTGACCCCAATACCCAAATCACAAAACAAAAACAAATACTAGTTTACCTGATCCAGAATGAAATTTCGTTTCTTGCGGGCAGCAATCTCAATAAACTTTCCAAGACACTGTGGAGCTCTCTGCAGAAGTGTGTTCAGTTTTCCAGTATCTGCCATTTGCTTCTTAAAACCTGCCACCTATTATTGAAAGTTGAAAATGTCCTTTTAACCATGCAATCTTAAGATAAACGTAACCATTATAGACTTTATGTAAAACAAGTATCATCTTAAGTATCTTTCAGTTTTTCATATGCAGTATTCAGATGATGCTGTTGAGGCAACATATCCCTGACCAACTAAGATAGTGCTTTTGGGAGGATAGGAGTGAGCAGTGTTGGTCCAGTACCAGCTAACGAGGAGAGGGTAGGTAGGAAAGACCCAAACTACTAATCTTAAAGTTCTTTATAAAAGGGGTAATGACAATAGACAAAAACAGGATTATTAGAATATCCATGATTTATAATCATTAAGAATAGGCCCTATACATTTTACTTACCATCATTTTATCCATTATGGTATTTGTTCCAAGAATGTTGTATTTACCAGGGTTTTCTGCTGCATGTTTAGTAACCCAGGTAGTTTTTCCAGCTCCTGGCAAGCCAATCATCATAACAACCTACAATGTGAAAAAAAATCTTAAAATACTTTTCACCAGGATTCACCAAATTTCTTACATAAATCAAGCACAAGAATGCAACTTAAAATACTTAATTAACAGAACCAGAACAATTAGTACAGTGGGTAGGGCATTTGCTTGCACACAGCCAACCCTTAACCAGTAGGAATAATCTAGTACAGACCCAGGAGTAACCCCCTGGGCAATGAAAGGAGGCCCAAAAGCCATTTTTTTCTAATATTTAAATATCTATTAAACATTTAATATTTCAGAAACCAAAGATATACAGGGGTGGTGAAGAAAGGTTAAGGCACTTGCTTTGCCTATAGCTGACCCTGGTTTGAATCCCACCGCCAGAGCACATTCAAGTGAGCAGACTGCCTACATTTTCATAGTTCTAATAAAGGAATTCAAACCAAGTAAATACTTAAAAATTAGCACATATAGGGAAAGACTAATCAAATAATACATCGCTGACAAAAGGTATGGCAGAAAATACCTATCCCTCAACTCATTTTTTAAGTGTGACTACTAAGCAAAAGCTATCTTCAAGTACTGTTTTAGCACAAAATACTTACCTCACAATCTTTCTTCTCTTCAGGCCCCTTTGGCCCTCTAACTCGATCCTCTAAGGGAACATTCTGGATAAAAGTATAATCTTCAGGAATCGGGAAATATGGCTTTTCCTTCTGACCGAAATTAAATTCAACTGCACAGTTATGGCAGAGAACGTGTGGAAAGAGTGGCCGTTCAGCAAGAACTTCCTTACTAATTTTGAAGGCAATGCCAAGATCTTGTCCATTCTTGGCATACGAGAGTTCCACTTCATCACTTTCAAAGTTCTGTTAATTGGAGAGAGTAAAAAGTTCATTTTTATTCTTTTAATAATCCCTCAAGTATACTTTTATTTATGCTTATTCCATTATATATAAGGTTACAATTGCTTTTGAAGCAGAAACAAATTGTCCAAAGAGGTAAACTAGATTTTCCATTCAACTTCATGATCAACTTTCCTTAGTTCCTCTAACTTAACTTGCCATTCACATAAATGACTTACAGCAAAACATGTAATCACATCATTTTCATCAAACTTCTCTCCATAATCTTCAGTCTCACAGTTGCATGTTTTAATCCCTTTTAAAGAATACCCATAAGAAAACTCTTCTTCACCTAAGGAAACAATTTATGTTGAGTTAATTTTTCAAGTCCAATGTAAGCTCACTACTTAAAAACACAGGTCTCATAGGTCTTAGGCCAATGAAGGAATAGTAGGTAGGGTCCTTGCCTTGCAAACAGCCAACCCAGGTTCAATCCCCAGCATCCCATACAGTCCCCAGAGCATGCAACTGAGTGATTTATTCCTAAATGCAGAACCAGGGTGTGGCCCAAAACAAATACCAGAGAGCTCAAAGTGCTAAATTATTTAACCAACATTCAATATGTAGTTCAAAAAAAAAATTCTGAGCAGTTTTATATCCTGTTATAATTCGAAGGAGCTTATATAAGACAAAAAGTGGTCTGAACAGACAATATGGTGAGCAGGGCCCTCGTCTTCATGTGAAAAGACCCATATGGGTCAGCCCAAGAATGATTCCTGAGTGCAGAATCGAGTAAACTGACCATTGCTGGCTGTTGGGCCCCTCTCACAGTAGACAAAATTCATGACCTAGATTAATATACAGGCAGATGTCACCCCCCCTTCCCAGTGGGCCAGAGCAGTAGTATAGCAGGTAGGTACTTGCCTTGCATAGGGCTGACCTTGGTTGATCTCTGCATACTATATGATTCCCAGAGCATCACCAGGAGTAACTCCTGAGTAGTCAGTAGTAAACCCAGAGCACAAGTAATTGGTTGTAACTCAAACCACCCACCAATAGATAAAGCAAACTAAAACATGTCTAACACATGCTAATTTATTTTTGGGCCACATCCAGCAGTGCTCAGGGGTCGGCCCAGCTCTGCACTCAGCGCTCCTGGCAGCCCCAGGCCAGGGTCATGCCCTACCACTGTGCTATCTTCCCCTATCTCTCCCGCCCCACATGCTAATTTTTCATTTATGAATTACCATAGGAATAAGCAATGGGGGGGAGGCGTGATCAATGGCACAATAGATAGGGCATTTACCTTGCAGGTGCTAACCTAGGATGGACCTTGCGGTTCACCCCCCAGTGTTCCATATGGTCCCCCCCAAGCCAAGAGCGATTTCTGCGTGCATAGCCAGGAATAACCCCTGAGCATCACCAGTTGTAGCCCAAAATCAAAAAAAAAAAAAAAAAAAAAAAGAATAAGCAATGGGGCTGGAGTGATAGCTTGGTGGGTGGCAGGGTATTTGCCTTGCACAAAGCCAACCTGGAAGGCGGTACCCAGCATCCCATATTGGTTCCCCGAGCCTGCCAGGAGCAATTTCTGAGCAGAGAGCCAGAAGTAACCCCTGAGCACCACTAAGTGTGGGCCAAAAACAAAAACAGAAAAAAAAGCAATAGCTTAGAATGCCTTCTAATAGTTTCTCTACAGAAATTGGAACATTTAAGACAAACCCATATTATTCAAATAAACTTTACCAAGTAACATTCCACTTGTGGTTAGTGACCAACCGATCCGAACCTCATGTATGTCAATATCTTTTGTATATAAATGCCTTACAGGTATCTTCTCAGTAACCTAGAAATCAAGATTATGTAATTAAGCAAAAATTAATGACAATTAGAGCCTAAGTGTTGGTCTCTTTTACATTTTGCTGTTCTCTGGCTTTAAGACTCCACTCTACCCACTCCCAACAAGAACTTTACAATCATGGAGCCTTTTAACTAGAAAATTAAGATTATTCTAATCAGTGACTTTTTGTAAGCTCAATGCCTTATTCCAATTAAAAAACTGATCTTTTAATATGCTCTTTTCTGAACAAAAGCTCAACCAGGGAGCAGAGGTATAAGAGCAGTGCATATGGATGCTTGAGGCCAACCTAAATTCAATCTGGCACCCAAAAAAGTACCCAAAACAAACAGAAGTCATCCATGAGTAGGAGTTAGCATTCAGGTGCTGAGCACAAGCTGTTCCAGAATATCAAAACCAAAATTTTTGTGCCATACCGAGGTGCTTAGGGTTTACTCTCAAAGGACTCAGGGGTCATAGAGGTAACAGAGATTGAATCAGCATCAGCTGCGTTAAACAAGCATGCTATTGACTGGAACACTCTTGCCCCCCAAACATAATTTTACACTTAAAAAAAAAAAGGCAGCCTAAAACCCCAACCCTAAATGTCCAACTCTGACAGACTAGATTTAATCATTCAAGTCCCTTTTCTGGAGTGGACAGCCATGGATAGCAGTTGATAGGGTGCTTACCTTTCACTCAACTAAGCTGGATTTAATCCCCAATAAAGTTCCAAGTCTGTCAGAAGTGAACCCTGAGCACAATACAAGCCCAGAGCACAGCTGCATGTGGCTCAAAAGCAAAATCCCTTTTTTAAAACAAGGAAAATAAAGGTTCTGTAAAAGCCCGTGGTCTCTCTTCTCCCTCAGATTACTCTAAAATTCTTCTCTATTAGGAACTCATTTCTCTTTGTTAAAAAAAAAAAGTTACTCTGGGGCAGGAGATATAGCACAGCAGGTAAAGTATTTGCCTTGCATGCAGCTGAGCCAGGTTCAATCCCCTACATCTCGTCATGTCCCCAGAACCTGCCAAAGTGATTTCTGGGCACAGATTCAAGAGTAACTAACTAACCCCTGAGGGCTGCCAGGTGTGCCCTCCCAAAAAGCTTCTTTTCCACATATGTTCAATGGGGTTAAGCAACTTAAAATTCAATTTCCTGGGCCCGGAGAGATAGCATGGAGGTAAGGTGTTTGCCTTTCATGCAGGAGGTCATCAGTTCGAATCCCGGTGTCCCATATGGTCCCCCGTGCCTGCCAGGAGAATTTCTGAGCATGGAGCCAGGAATAACCCCTGAGCGCTGCCGGGTGTGACCCAAAAACCACAAAAAAAAAAAAAAAAAATTCAATTTCCTAAAGTATGTATTTACGGAGGCTAGCAAGATAATAGTGGACTAGGTAGAACTGCCTTGCATGCAGCCAATCCAGATTTGATCCCCAATTTGATTCCTGGTTGCAGTTAGAAGTAATCTCTGAGCACTGTCAAGTGTGGCCCCCAAACCAACTAATGTATATTAATAATTTACCTTCATCTCAAAACAGACTTTGCCTTTTGACACACCGTAAGATGCCCTTCCTCCAGCCCAAAGGAAAGCAAAACTTTCCATAGTAAGAGAAGATGCACTCAGACGATCTCTTGATATTTTAAAATGCAAATCGCAATTATCTGTAATTATATAAAACACCATATTATTTTTTGACATTCAATCTAACTATGTTGTTAAATAGACAAAGCTTGGTTAAGTTTTTATCTTAATGCTACACATAGTTTATATACATCATGCTGCTTGCTGTTTCACGATCAGAACCCCACTCCCACCAGTAAGGAACTCCAAATTATAAACTCAAATACAAACTAACTATAAGACTAAGGATTAATATATTTAAGTATATAAAAGACTTGACATTAATACATACCTGCTCTGCTCTTTACCTTGATTTAGAGGCAAGCAGTAGAGTATAGCAGGAAATCAAAGTGAAGCATGCCAGAACCAGGTAGGATTTACCAGTGCCATAATAAAACTGAAGGGAGGCCAAGACCAAGTATTTTTGAAGAGTATGAGCTGTTGACCCTACACTTCTAATTATGAACCCAGTGGCTCTGCTCTAATCCCTCAATTCTCTGCTAAAATTTGTGACAACCTTAATCTTCAAAATACAAACCTTAAATGACAAAAAACATTGTCTTGTAATCTATACTTGGCGTGAGTAAATAGGTCATTACCTGCTTCCCAAAGTTATTCAAAAGTTGTATCTTTTAACCTCGCTACTTTTGGGTCACTGGTGTTATTAGCATGCACCTCTCTTAAGTTCTTCTAAGGAAATCATATTATGGCTTGGTCATCTACTTTGTATTAGAGCTTGGCTTTTAAAATCCCCTGACAAGGTAAGATTTTTAATTCAAAAATTGTGTTTGATCCCCAACAATATATTAAGATTCCTAGATCATCAACTTAGTATTGTTACCTTCCTGACTGCCTGGACTTCCCTATTCCAACTAAAGCAATAAGTACATAAGAAATCAAGAGCTTTATATTTACCTTCTTTTAAGTTTTTGACAATTTTGTACTTCAAAGTATAAAGACTTAAATCTACAGGAGTTGATACCTTAATCTTTCATTATTAAATCATGCCAAACACTAATCTTGCTCTCTTTAACACAACAGGGCATTCTGATCAAGCATTGAAATTTCTTTTGTAATAAAAACTACAAATCTGACGGGCAAGGCCCATTTAAAGGTTTGCACTACTTCCTCATACTCAATTGCAACTACAGCGCTGCCATTGATACCATTCGTGGCTGAAGAAAGCTAGTGGCCCAGAGATAGCCCACTGCTGCTGCCCCAGGTCTTTGGAAGAAATCAACTTATTTGTTAAAGCAGCAGCTACTGAACTGGAATCAAGAACAAAAAAGCGGTTATTGAAAGTATTACAAGTCTTTCAGAATAAAGAATATGCTCGTGTACTAATGGGGAAAGCATTAATATCCAAACAGCCCAAATAGCTCGTTATTAATAGTTCCACCGATAAAATTAATGTACTTTTTATTAGGAACCTACCTGAACAGATTCTTACAGATTCTCATTAGCTAACTCGCCCAAAACTCATTAATTTTACATTCCTGAAGTTTTCTATACAAAATTTACCAAACGGCTAGAGGCGGTAAAAGTATCAAGATGACTGATAAGCTACCAAAATCTCAAAAAGCGATCGTCAGTCTGCGTTATAAAAAACTCAGTTCCCAACTAACAATTACAACCAAACACCCGGAAAGAGAAAAACTTCACTTACAAGTATCAAGACAAACCACTGTGTCGTCGAAATGTTCGTCTTCTTCTTCAACAGGTGGCTGAGGGGACTTGGCTCTGAAAGAGAGAATTGTCTCCTGGTCCAGCTTTTCCCAGCAAAAAAATAATGTAAAATTAAAGGGGGGGAAATCCCCAAAACGAAGTCTTCTCTACCTGCTATACTTGTTCTCTTCAATGTACTCAAAATAGCCACGGCCATGATCTTCTCGGGGTCTCTTAACGCCTCTCTTTTTATCGCCGCCTTTTTGTTCAGTTTTGCCGTCTCCTACAACACAACAACTGCCTAAGTTAAAAATAAAAAAGCCAGAGTCGCTCGCAACCCAAGCGAGGTCAAGCAAAGAGAGGAAAAAAAAAAAATACCCGTTTCCTTTGCAGATCTACATGGAAGGCACTTAAAATGTTTTTATTACTTAAAAAAAATCAATTCCTTTGCAAATCTACATGAAAGGCACTTATATTCATTCCTTTGCAGATCTACATGGGAGGCACTTAAAATAATAATCTCTTCGCAGATCTACATGAAAGGCACTTATATTCATTCCTTTGCAGATCTACAAGGAGGTAACATATATTAAGGAGGGTCTTCCAACCGCTGTGTATTTTGGGGATCGAATTTTTTTTTTAAATAACCGTTTGTGATCGACGAACTCATCGCCAACTCCAAAGAACCCTCTACAGCGAGGCGAGTGACGCAGCTTCAAGACAAGACTAATGACAACTAGGCCACGCCGGCTGAGAAAGCCCACGCTTAGAAAAGAAAAGCGAGGCCCGGGCTCTAGGCCCACCACGTGTAGCCGAGTTCAGGACGGAGGGAGGGAGAGAGGGGAGAGAGGGAGGGGCCCCAGAGCAGGCGCAGGCGGCTCCCGCGCTCGGGGCCTCCCTTCCCCCACCCGGGCCCGCCCGCGCTCCTGGAGGCCGCATTGTGCCGCGCTTCCGCCCCTCCCGGCGGCCCGGCCCCGCCCTCCGGAAATGACGTCACGCCGGGCCCCTGCGCCACTTGCACAATACCGCGGCCCGTTCGCCGCCGGCGCGCGCCCTCCCCTCCCCTCCCGCCCCGGGCCTTCGTGCAGTGCCGCTCCCCTCCCCCACTGACATGTGCCCGCTTCTCTCTCCTCTCTGCTCCTCCAGGCGCGCACGCGCCGCGGCGGCGCCACCGCGCGAGGGCGGCCCGCCTCCCCCCCCCCCAGTCCCCTCGCAGCTGCAGCCGCAGCAGCTCCCCCTGGCTGGCGAGCCGGATAATGGGGGCGCTGCGGGCGTCGCCGCGCACGTCCCGCCGCCCGAGGCCTCCCGCCCGCTAGTGGAGCCGGGATTCCCCGCGCCCGCCCCCCAGGGGCTCCCCGACGGCCGCGCGCAGCGCCCCGCTCACCTCCCGCCTGCTGCTGGCCCTGCCGGGCCCCGGGCGGCGCCACGGTGACGGCGAAGAGCGAGGTGGGGCCGCTGCTCTTGGCGGCCGCCGCCTCCTTGTTTGGGCCGCGCGGCTGCGGGGGCTGCGCCTGCGCCTGCGGGGGCTGCGGCTGGGGCGCCGCGGGCGGCTGCGCCGGGCGCTCCCCGTGGCCGTTCTCGTCGCCCGCCGCGTCGTCGTCGTCGCCCAGCTCGTCCTCGCCCTCCTGGAAGCCCTGGTCGTCGCCGTTCTCGTCCTCCGACGCGCCCTCGTCGTCCTCCTCGCCGGCGCCCGCCGCGCCGGCCGCCCCCGCCGCGCCGTTCTCCTCGCCCAGCTCCATCTGGTCGCCGTCCAGCGCGGCGATGCCCTCCTCGTCCTCGTCCTCCTCCTCGTCGTCGTCGTCGCCGCCCGCCGCCGCCTCGCGCTCCAGCCCGGCGCCCGCGCGGCCCGCCGCCTCGCCGCCCAGCTCCAGGCTGCCGTTCCCGGGCTCCAGGCCGGGCCGCCCGCCCGCCGCCTCCTCGTCCAGCGCGGCCTGCAGGCGCTCCATGAGGTCGGCCTTGAGGCCCTTGTCCGACAGGCGCCGCTTCTTGAGCTCCTCCTTGAGCTCCGACACCTTGAGCTTCTTGACGTTGATGGGCGACGAACTCATGGCGGGCGAGGCCGAGGCCGAGGCTGAGGCTGAGGCTGACGGGCCCCGCGACTCCGGGTCTCCTCCGCGGCGCTTAGTGCGGCGCTGGGCTCTGGGCTCGGGCGCGCTCGCGAGGCCACGGGCGGCGGCGGGAGCGGGAGCGAGAGGCTCGGTGCTGCAGAGCCGAGGGAGCGCAGCGGACCCGCCTGGGGTGTCGATCGGCGCCAATTCCTTTCACCGAGTTCGCTCGCTCGCGAGGCAGCAGACGCGGAGACTCGCCCGGCGCGAGCGAGCACGCAACGTCCTCTCGCCCGGCGGGGCGGGGCCGCGCACGCCATATAGCCGCCCGCCCCGCCCCGCCCTCGCGCCGCGCGCAGGGGACGCCGGAGCGCGCTCGGGCCCGGCCACGCCCACCGCCCGCTTGCCCCGCCCCGCCCCGCTCCGCTCCCGGGCCTCCGAGCCAGCGCCGCGCAGGCCTCGCCGGCCTCTTCCTTCCTCCCTTCCTCCCTTCCTCCCTTCGTCCCTTCCTTCCAATTGGGATTGGGCAAATGCGAGCAAAAAAGAAACCGCCTTTCAGTTAAACCGACCCCACTCTCCACCGACCAACCAGCCTCTCGGGGCCATGCTTTCTTGTCCCGGTCTCTCTGCTCTTGCATTTTATTTTTCCCCTTTGGAGTCCTCCTCTCTCTCCCTCTCCTGGGCCGCTGCAGTTTTCAGTCCTCCTCCACTTCCCTCCTCCCTGTCTTCCATTTTAGATTTGCCTGCTCTGGATATCTCTTTCTTTCTCTCTGGCCGGGTGTTGTTTTTTTTTGTTGTTGTTTTTAAAAAACGCCTTACTTTTTTTTTTTTCTCATTTGCACGGCGCGATTTGACTGTCCTTAGGGGAGAGATTTTTTTCCCCCCTTCATATTTTAATTTTCCAAGGCCCGCCCGGAGACATTTGAAATTCGGGCAGGGTGAGTTTGAGGGCAAGAGCCTTTTCTTTTGTTCCACAAACCCGGAGTGCAGCCGAGCTTGGTAGCCTCTGGTTTTCAGGAGACTGACGGGCCCCAGGCATTCAATAAATCTCGGAATGGCATCGACCCCGCAGTTTTCTCTCCCTGCCCAACAGAGGAGATTTGTTCTGCCCAGTGTACGGCCTACTCATCGGTGACCAAGTCCCCACTGGCTAACAATGGGGATGAGACCCAGCTCCGTGGCTCTTCCTTGTCCTGGAAAAATACTCGACCAGATGGTGCTTAGATAAGAACTCCGAGGAAAAAATCGGACTAGTCTTTGGAAAAACGTCCCTTTAACAGAATATTAGGGTCTCATTGAAGTTAGATGTTTTCCTTTATCAAGTAACGGTTCAGTGCCGTGCTATTCAAGATTTAGAGAAAGGTACTGGAACGAATTTCTATTTACAACACATGAAACACATAAAATGTTTTATCCCAACGTCTACACAATGATTAGGAAGGAGGGCCATTAATACCCAAGTTTTGGCACCTTAGTTTACACAGTAATGCTACCTACGTGATACTTTGAAATTTGCAAAAATACACGGGCGAATTTTCTCCATTAATCTAGTATAATTTAACCTTATAAAATGTTTTTATTTTTAAACTTCTGATACCTTTGAAGAAACTCCTGGTGAAGGTCCCTGTTCACCCCTAAGCACTGGCTCTTGACTTAGCTCTACTTGAAGCCATGCAGTGTCTTGCCATGCAGTAATATGTAAACAAAATGATTAACACTTAAGAGATTACTTGAAAAAAATTTTAATGAGCTCTATACAGTAATGGTGATTCTCAATTCAAGTTAGTGGAGGTTGGAAGGCACAACAACAAAAGCATTCTTTGTAGGCCACAAGGAGCTGTTCTCTGGAATCACTCCTGGAGGAGTTGGGGGACCACAAGATCAAACCAGGGGTGAGCCTCGAACAAGACAAGCACTCTTCCTTCCCTTTGTACCATCGCTCTGGTTGGACAGCAACCAAAAAACTTCCAAGTAATATCAAAACTCATTTAAGATTTTCAGTTATCCTGTCTTTGGACTTTCTAAACCAGTCACAAACTAGTTTGTTGAAATTTTCCAACTTTCTGTCATTGTTCAAAAATGGGAAGAGAGGGGCCGGGAGAGATAGCACAGCGGCATTTGCCTTGCAAGCAGCTGATCCAGGACCAAAGGTGGTTGGTTTGAATCCCGGTGTCCCATATGCCCCCCCCCCCCCCCCCCCGTGCCTGCCAGGAGCTATTTCTGAGCAGACAGCCAGGAGTAACCCCTGGCACCGCTGGGTGTGACCCAAAAACAAAACAAAACAAAAAAATGGGAAGAGAGTTTTAGGAGGCTTAGGTGTTCACAAGTTGAGTAGTCCTCACTGAATCAAAGTTAAAGATAGTCATAATTGTCTTTTAAGTTTATATATTCCTCAATGTTATTTACATGTTAAAATTGTGATAACCATCTTAAGATTGGATAAAATTAAAATGTATAAAGTTTCTAGTGAAATATAATTTATAATTTGTACTTCGTATGTTAAATACCTAGAACAAATACGACTTTTAAAAATAAACATAAAGAAAGGCTGGTGAGGTGGCGCTAGAAGTAAGGTGTCTGCCTTTCTGCCTTGCAAGTGCTAGCCAAGGAAGGACCTCGGTTTGATCCCCCGGCATCCCAAATAGTCCCCCCAAGCAAGGGTCAGTTCCTGAGACTTGGCCTGGAGTAACCCCTGAGCATCAAACGGGTGTGGCCCAAAAATACAAAAATAAATAAATAAATAAACATAAAGAGCCAGAAATAGAGTCGTATAGCTGTTAAGGAACTTGCCTTGTATCAAAGGCACCCTGTATGGTTCTCCAAACCAGCCAAAGCAAACCCTGAGCACTGCTGATATGTCCCAAAACCAAAAAATTAAATAATAAGCATAAAATATAACTTTAGATGGAACATGCTAAAGTTTCATGACTTTTTTGAGCTTTGTAGAATTGTTTTGTTTTGGGGGCCACACCCTGCAGTGCTCAGGGTTTACTTCTGCAGGCTCAGAGGAACTATATGGGATGCAGGAAATTGAACCTGGGTAAGCCACATTCGCTTCTAGGCAAGTACCCTACCCACTGCTCTATCACTCCAGCCCCCAAAACACTCATTTTATTAATTTGGCTTTTTTTTGGTAGGGAGATTCGGTCACACTTGGCGGTGCTCAGAGATTACTCCTGGTTCTATGCTTAGAAATTATTACTAGCAAGCTTGGGGACCATAAGGGATGCTGGAGATTGAACCCTGGTCGGCCGCATGCAAGACAAACACCCTAACCACAGTGATACAGCTCTAGATCTCTGAACTTTGTAGATTTTTAAAGTTTAGTAATAGTTGAGTCAATGCCTCAGCGTGCTCATTCTATAGACCCCAAAGCTTCCAAAGTTGAAGCACTATCATTTCCTTTTATTTATTTGGGGGGGGGGCAGTGCTCAGGGGCTACTCCTGGCTCTACGCTCAGAAATTGCTACTGGCAGGCTCAGGGGACCATATGGGATGTCAGGATTCGAACCACAGTCCTCCTGCATGCAAGGCAAATGCTCTACCTCCGTGCTATCTCTCTGGCCCATCATTTCCTTTTTTTAAAAAAATATAATCCATACTTACCTGTCAGGGGAGATACCATGATCACAAAGGTGATTTTCCCAGGGTGAGGCTTATCCATTGCACTCCGGATGTGCTGACCCCTGCGATTTCCCCAAATGTGGGAAACTCGACTGCATAATCTGTGGTAGTGGGGGACTGAGTTCGCGCACTCTCCTGAAAAAAAGAGAAAAAAATAAAGAATATAATCCTTTTAATGTTTTGAAAAAACAAGTAGATTTTTGCTTTTTGTACTTTTAATGATTGCTATCGTAATTCTAATTGCCTTGTTTTATAGATACTAATATAGATATGGGTCGCACACATCTCATAAATCATTGGAGAGCCTGCAAATTTACTAAACTTTTCCACTAAAAACCCCTTTTCATCAGAGAAACTTTGGTTTTGTTTTTGGGACCACACTGGGTGGTGCTCAGGGGTTACTCCTGGATCTGTGCTCAGAAATCATTCCTAGCAGGATAAGGGCTGGAGTGAGGGCCGTATGTGATGTCGGGGATTGAACCCTGGTCAGCCGCATGCAAGGCAAACACCCCACTCACTGTGCTATGGCTTCAGACTCCAGAGAAATTTTTATGTGAACCGAATATATATATAAATACATATATATATATATGTAATATTGAAGCACCATGATTAAGAGCCTGATTGTAATTGGGTTTCATTATAAACAGAACACCCACCCTTCACAAGTGCAACATTCCCACCACCAGTGCCCCCCTCCCTCCATCCCAACCCTTGCCTGTGTTTGATACAAGCATTCTACTTCTCTCACTCATTGAGACTGTCATGATAATTGTTAGTGTAGTTATTTCCCTAACTGCACCTCTTCTCTCTGTGGTGAGCTTCATATTGTGAACCGGTCCTTCAGCCCTCATCTCTATTTTCTCTGGGCATTATTACAATAATGTCCTTAATTTTTCTTAAAACCCATAGATGAGTGAAACTATTCTGTGTCTCTCTCCCTCTGATTTATTTCACTCAGTATAATAGATTCCATGTCCATCCATGTATAGGAAAATTTCATGACTTCATCTCTCCTGATGCTACATAATATTTCCACTGTACATATGCACCACAGTTTCTTTAGCCATTCATCTGTTGAAGGGTATCTTGGTTGTTTCTAGATTCTGGCTATTGTAAATAGCACTGCAATGAATATATGTGTGAGGAAGGGATTTTTGTTTTTTTTTTTTTTTTTGGTTTTTGGGCCACACCCGGTGATGCTCAGGGGTTACTCCTGGCTATGCGCTCAGAAGTTGCTCCTGGCTTGGGGGACCATATGGGACACCGGGGGATCGAACCGCGGTCCGTCCAAGGCTAGCGCAGGCAAGGCAGGCACCTTACCTCTAGCGCCACCGCCCGTCCCATGGAAGGGATTTTTGAATTGTATTTTTGTGTTCGTAGGGTATATCCCTAGGAGTGGTATAGCTGGATCATATGGGAGCTCAATTTCCATATTTTTTGAGGAATCTTCATATTGTTTTCCAACAAATTATCTAGGCATATAAAGATTTACTAATAAAAATCATAAGGAGATTTTTTTTTTCATTTTTAGGCCACATACTCCTGGCTTTGCTCTCAGAAATTACTCATGCCAGGGATCAAAACCCAGATAGTTACGAACAAGACAAATGCCCTACTTGTTGTGCCATCACTGAGGCCTCCAAGAGATTTAATTTTTTTAAACGATTGATTGATTGATTGGTTTTTGGGCCACACTCAACGGTGCTCAGGAGTCATTCCTGGCACTCAGAAATTTCCCCCTGGCAGGCTGGGATGCTGGGAATCAAACTAGGTCTCTCCCAGGTCAGCCCCATGCAATGCAAATACTTCACCACTGTGCTATCTATCCTGTTTTTATTTTATTGATTGATTTTTGAGGTCACACCCAGCGGTGATCTGCTTACTCCTGGCTCTAAGTTCAGAAGTCATTCATGATAGGCTCAGGGGTGGGGTGGGGGAACCATAGGGATGTCAGGAATCGAACTCATGTCAGCAGCATGCAAGGCAAACACTGACTATGGCTCTGGTCCCAAGATTTGTTTGTTTGTTTGTTTGTTTTGACCACACCCAGTAGCACTTAGGTTATTCCTGACTCTTCGCTCAGAAGTTGCTCTTAGCAGGATCAAGGGACCATATGGAATGCCAGAAATTGAACCTGAGTCCATCCCAGGTCGGTCATGTGCAAGGCAAAACACCTTACCACTGTGCTATCACTCAGGCCAAATATTTATTTTTAAATCAGTTTAAAAAGTTACAGGATCCCATATGAAGTTGCATCCAAGGTTTAAGAAGCTGAACTGTAATAACTTGAAATTTCCACCTTTTGAAATTGTTTTAAATACTGGCCTGGGATGGGCCTGGGTGATAGCACAACAATAGGGCATTTGCCTTGCATGTGGCCCACCCAGGATGGACCCAGGTTCAATCCCTGGCATTTTTTTTGTTTTGTTTAGTTTTTGTTTTTGTTTTTGGGCCATACCCGGCGGTGCTCAGGGGTTACTCCTGGCCGTGGCCGTCTGCTCAGAAATAGCTCCTGGCAGGCACGGGGGACCATATGGGACACCGGGATTCGAACCAACCACCTTTGGTCCTGGATCGGCTGCTTGCAAGGCAAATGCCGCTGTGCTATCTCTCCGGGCCCAATCCCTGGCACCTTATACGGTCCCCTGTTGCAGTTAAGCCCTTGATGGGGCGGAAGGTGATGGTATGGAGAATGAGGTCTTTCTCCTCCAGCTTGGACCACTCGTCTGCCACCCTGTTCAGCCGGCGGGTCTGAGGGTTCAGGATAACAGGCAGTCAGGCTTCAGGAGATATCAGCTTTATTCAGTGGATAAGGCTGAAGAATCCATCCCAGAATTGGGATGCTTTTATACACAAGAATCAGGTATCACCCTAGAGTGGGAGCAGAATATTAAGTAAGGAATAATCCAATATATCACCAAGTGACTATCACCAAGTCACGCCCTAGGGTGGGGTACAATTTATGAGTGCAAAACCAGGAGTAACCGCAGAGCACCACCGGCTGTGGCCAAAATAAAACCCAAAACAAACAAAAATAGGCTGGAGCACAAGTGTTTGTTTGGTAGCTCCATATTTAATCCCCTACATCCTGAGAACCATCTAGGTGTGCCCTGCAAACCCCTCTAAAAAGGAAATTAATGCCTCTACTACAGAATGAAAGAGCAAACAAAATGTGGTTTGATCAAAATGTGATTCCTTAATTACCCATGGGTAATAAGAAATTATTACAGGGGCTGGAACAGTGGCACAGCAATAGGGCATCTGCCTTGTACGCAACTGGCCTGGGATGGACCACAGTTCGATAACCCTGGCATCCCATATGGTCCCCCAAGCCAGGAGCGATTTCTGAGTGCAGAGCCAGGAGTAACCCCTGAGCATCACTCACCGGGTGTGGCCCAAAAACAAACAAACAAAAAAACCAAATTATTACAGCAGTTGGAGCGACATTATACCAAGGTAAAGTGCTTGCCTTGCACAAGACTGTCCTGGTTCAGTCCTTCAATCCCTAGTATAGCAGAATGATCTCCCCCTTCTCTCATAACACCACCAGAAGTGGTCTCTAGGCACAGAGCCAGGCCAGGAATGAGTCCTGAGCATCAACTGAAAAACAAAAAAAGAAAAATAAAGATGCTCAGAATATAGAGCTCACATTTTATTTATTTATTTATTTATTTTGTTTTTGGACCACACCTGGTGACACTCAGGGGTTATTCCTGGCTATGCGTTCAGAAATCACTCCTGGCTTGGGGGACCATATGGGACGCCAGGGGATCAAACCATGGTTTGTCCTAGACTAGCGCGTGCAAGGCAGTCGCCGTACACCCTGTGCCACTGCTCTGGCCCTTAGAGCTTACATCTTAAACTCAAAAATGGGGGCTGGAGCGATAGCATGGAGGTAGGGCATTTGCCTTGCATGCAGAAAGATGGTGGTTTGAATCTCGGCATCCCATATGGTCCCCTGAGACTGCCAGGAGCGATTTCTGAGCACATAGCCAGGAGTAACCCCTGAGTGCTGCCAGGTGTGACCAAAAACCAAAAAATAAATAAATAAATAAATAAATAAATAAATAAATAAATAAATAAATAAATAAATAAATAAATAAATAAAGTCAAAGATATACTAAAGTTTGTTAATTCACTGAGCAAATTTTTTTAACTTGTCTAATATAGGCACTGATCTACGAAGAATAGAGTGAACTATATGACTTGATTCTCTTGGGAGAGTTAATACAATAGATAATAGCAAGTACTTACCTCAGGTAAATGAAAATGTTAAAGGGCACAGCAGGTAGGGCTTTGCCTTACATACAGCTGACTGAAATTAAAAATAAAAGTTAGAAGTGGTAAAGTACAGCTTACCAATAATTGCCTGGCAGAAACTTTGTAAGTTATTAATAGTGACTCAATATTACCTGACAGAGTGCTATATTCAAAGGAGTCTGGATATTGCTTATAGATAGATAGAGAGAGACAGAGAGAGAAAGAGAGAGAGAGAGAGAGAGAGGGAGAGAGGGAGAGAGAGAGAGAGGTGGGGAGTATAATATCAAGTGAAATGAATCAGAGAGGAATAGAATGATCTCTCACTCATTTGTGAGAGATAAGGGGGAAAATAGTAGGGTAATAATATCAAAAATAATAGAGATAAGGGCCAGGAAGACCCGTCCATGGTACAAAGCTTCCCACAAGTAGTGGAGCAGTGCAGTTAGGGTAGAGAACGGACGACTATGACAATGATAGTTGGAAATGATCACTCTGAGTGCTGAAAGATAAAGTGATAGGCATGATACTCCTCAGTAACAATATTGCAAACCATAGTGTCTAAGGGGAGGAGAGACAGACAGACAGAGATAGAGGGGAAAATGTCTGCCCATAGGCAGGCAGGGGTGAGGACTGGAGGGAAACTAGGGACACTGATGGTGGGAAATGTGCAGGGGTAAAAGATGTTGTATATTGTATATATACACCTGTATATAGAGTGAAACTCAATCATGAATAATTTTGTGGGGAAAAAAACCAACTGTATTATTAACAACCTTGTAACCACGGTGTTTAAATAAGGTAATTAAAAAATAAAGAGGAGTCAGAATATTATTTCATTTAATAAATAATGTGGGGGGGGTTATTGTTGTCGTTGTTGTTTTGTTTTGTTTGTGGTTTTCGTGTTTTGTTTTGTTTTTTTTTTTTGGTCACACATGCCAGCGCTCAGGGGTTACTCTTGCCTCTGGACTCAGAAGTCGCTCCTGGCAGGCTCGGGGAACCATATGGGATGCCAGGATTCGAACCACCATCCATATGGGGTTGGCCGCATGCAAAGCAAATGCCCTTCCGCTATGCTATTGCTCTGGCCCCTAAATAATGGTTTTATAGTTTATTCCTCAAAGTGGTTTTGTTTTGGTTTTTGTTTGTGGGAAACACCTGGTAGTGCTCAAGGCTTACTCCTGGCTCTGTACTCAGGGATCACTCCTGCAGACTTAGGGGACCATATGCAGTGCTATAGATCAAACCAAGATGGCCTTGTTCAAAGTAAATACCCTATCCATTATACTATCACTCTGGCTCCCAAAATGGTTTTGTCCTGGTTTGGCTTGGATTTTAGCTGTGTTTTATTGTTGTTTGTTTGTTTGTTTTGTTTCTCTGGTTCTGATGGTTGAATCCAGGAGCATGCATGCCAGAAAGTTCTATATCACTGAACAAATTATTTTTGGATATACTTCAGTCAGTCCCACCTTCAAGAATAAAATACGTTGAAATACATTGCCCATCATATTAAAAGAAATTAAAGCAACTGTAATTTATTATACATTAAAACTAGGCATTTTCAAATGGATAAACAGGATGCGTCAAATTAAATAAACAGGAAAGTTCACTGGGTAAAGAATATGTGTCAATTTTGGTTTAGAGTGCAAGTTTAAAGCATAAGACATGAGATATTACAGGAATTAAAGTGTTTGCCTTGAATGTAGTCAGCCCTTGTTCAATCCCTGGAGTCCTCAGAACAGTATTCACAGACTCCTGAGGCAGATCCAGGAGTATTCCCTACATACTATCAGGTGTGGCCCTAGAACAAAACAACTAGGCTGGATAGTGGGAAGGATGTAGTTGCTTTGCTTGCAGCCAACGCGCAGACTCAATATCTGGTACACAGCCAGGAGTGACCCTGAGTACAGATCCAGGTGTAATCTCTGAGTACCACTGAATGTGGTCCAGTGGTACAAAACCAAAACCAACCCCCCCCCAAAAAAAAGTGTGCATTAGATATTTTGCTTTGTTTTCTTGTGGGGGGAGTCACATCCAGCCCCCGACTTGCCTTGCACTATATAATCACTCTGATCCTAGTTTTGTTTTTTTTTTTTGGTGGGGGGGGGCCACACCTGTTGACGCTCAGAAATTACTCCTGGCTATACACTCGTAAATCGTTCCTGGCTTGGGGGGCCATAGGGGACGCGGGGATCTACTCAAGGTCCGTCCTGGGTCAGCCGCATTCAAGGCAAACACACTATCGCTGCACTATCGCTCCAGCCCTAAGACCCCCAGATTTTTTTTTTTTTTTTTTTTTTTTTTTTTTTTTTTTGGTTTTTGGGCCACACCCTGTGACGCTCAGGGGTTACTCCTGGCTATGCACTCAGAAGTTGCTCCTGGCTTCTTGGGGGACCATATGGGACGCCGGGGGATTGAACCGAGGTCCGTCCTAGGCTAGCGCAGGCAAGGCAGACACCTTACCTCCAGCGCCACCGCCCGGCCCAGACCCCCAGATTTTAAAGTACTTTTTAAATTTATTTTTTTGGGTTTGGTTTTTATATGGGGCCACACTCACCTGTGCTCTCGTGGCTTGCTCGTGGCTCTGTGCTCAGGGCTCACTGGTGGCTTAGGGAACACTAAGGGGTGCTGGGGATTAAACCTGGGTTGGTTTCTAGTCCTGGCTCTACTTCAGGGACTTTGTGCAATGCTGGGAGTTGAGCCCATGTGCTCCACCTCATTGAACTCTCTCCCCTTGGTCCCCCAACCCCTATACCTATACTTTTAGTGTTGTTTTGGTTAAAGTTTTAAAATGGTTTTGTCAGCATAGAAGATGATTCAGTGTTGAGGCCAGAGTAATAGCACAGCAGGTAGAACATTTGCCTTGCACGTGGCCAACCTGGTTAGATCCCCGAATCCTGTATCATCCCTAGAGCCTGCCTCGAGCGATTTCTGAGGCAGAACCAGGAGTAACCTCTGAGCACTGCTAGGTGTGGCCCCTAAATAAAACAAAACAATCAAACAAAAAGATGATTCTGTGGTTTTGAGTGCTTGCCTGGCAAAATTAGAGCTGTGAGTTCAAAACCTGACACCCCACATACTGGAATCCTGGTAAGGCAAAACAAAATAAGTAAAATTAACTAAGTAGTTCCTTTTTTATCATCTTGTCTGTTTTAATGTCATTAATTTGTTTATTAATCATGTAACCACTGTAAAATAAGATGTGCCCCTGGTGAAGGGGGAGTATTCTTTTTTTTTTTTAATGTCCTTTTATTTATTTTTTATTTATTTATTTATTTATTTATTTTTTTGGTTTTTGGGCCACACCCGGTGACGCTCAGGGGTTACTCCTGGCTATGCGCTCAGAAGTCGCTCCTGGCTTGGGGGACCATATGGGACGCCGGGGGATCGAACCGAGGTCCATCCTAGGCTAGCGCAGGCAAGGCAGGCACCTTAGCTCTTGCGCCACCGCCCGGCCCGGGAGTATTCTTTTTTTTTTTTTTTTTTTTTTTTGGTTTTTGGGTCACACCGGCGGTGCTCAGGGGTTACTCCTGGCTCTATGCTCAGAAATCGCTCCTGGCAGGCACAGGGGACCATATGGGACACCGGGATTCGAACCAACCACCTTTGGTCCTGGATCAGCTGCTTGCAAGGCAAATGCCGCTGTGCTATCTCTCCGGGCCCGGGAGTATTCTTTTTTATAACTGAAACCCAACTACAAACATGTTTGTAATCATGGTGCTTAAAATATTAATTTTAAAAATCTTTAATTATATGTGATGAAACATCTTTTTGTGGTATATATCTTTTTGGCAAGGGGTGTGTGTTGGACCACACCCGGTGACACTCAAGGCTTACTCCTGGCTCTTCGATCAGAAATAGCTCCTGGTTTTGGGAACCATATGGGATGGCAGGGACTGAACTGCGGTTCATCCTAGGTCAGCCTCGTGCAAGGCAAACGCCCTACTGCTGCACCACTGCTCCATCCCAAAGGTATATATCTTATGTCTCTAAAAAATAATAATAAACAATATGTGCTCATTTGAAAGTTTCAAGAAAACTTAGACCTGAGAGAGAATATGGTGAGGAGGGTGTTAGGTAGTTTGATTTTCGGCATCCATGTGGTCCCCCAAGCAACTCCAGGAGTGATTCTTGAGCGCAGAACCAAAAGTGATCTGTGCTGCAGCCTAAAACAAACAAAAATTGCAGAAAGTTGCAGAAAAACTAAAATCGTGGTTAATACTAAGATGGCAGGTCAGAGAGCACAGGTGAAGCATGCATAGACTACGGAGAAGCACTGGGTGTGGCCTAAAAACAAACAAACCAAAAAAGAGCTTTACAGCTTTACATAAGTGTTCATTAGATTATGACATAACAGGACATCAGTTAGTCAGAAGGCAAGTGAAACACAGAATGCTCTCCCTCATATATGGGATATAAATAAACATAATGGTGGAATAATGAATACCCAAAGACGATAAAAACAAATAATTGAGAACTGATAAAATTCAGTAGGAAACAAGTCCCTTGAGGAGACTAGAGGCTGACTGGGGGCTGGGGAGAAAAAGGCAGGGCAGGCAATATCTATGGTGGAAAAGGAAAAGGACTTGATGCTGAAAGGTGATAAAGTGTTACTTACATATCAGGAACAGTAC
This sequence comes from Suncus etruscus, assembly GCF_024139225.1. Lineage (NCBI taxonomy): Eukaryota > Metazoa > Chordata > Mammalia > Eulipotyphla > Soricidae > Suncus > Suncus etruscus. The sequence continues at coordinate 46,929,077 of NC_064854.1, read as the reverse complement.
TGCAAACCACAGAGCAAATATTTATCTAAAGCAAAAAGGGCCTCTTGAGAAGCAGACTGGTGGGAGGAGCAGACTGGTGGAGGGGGTGGCATTGGTGGAGGGACTGGTATTATGGAGGGACTGAAAAATTGTATGCATGAAACCCAATCATGAATTGCATTATAATTTCTCTCGAGCCTGTCAGGAGCGATTTCTGAGCACAAAGCTAGAATTAATCCCTGAATATTGCTGAGTGTGACCCAAAAAACATGCTCAGGGGTTACTCCTGGCTATACACTCAGAAATCGTTCCTAGCTTGGGGGACCATATGGGACGCCAGGGGATCGAACCACAGTCGGTTCTAGGCTGGCACGGAAGGCAGACGCCTTACCACTTGCACCACTCCTGCAGGCCCAAGACTGAGGGGTGTTTGTTTGTTTGTTTGTTTGTTTTGTAACAATGCTCTTTTTTTTGGGGGGGGGCCACACCCGGCGGTGCCCAGGGGTTACTCCTGGCTGTCTGCTCAGAAATAGCTCCTGGCAGGCACGGGGGACCATATGGGACACCGGGATTTGAACCAACCACCTTTGGTCCTGGATCGGCTGCTTGCAAGGCAAATGCCACTGTGCTATCTCTCCGGTAACAATGCTCTTTTTATGTTTTTGTTTTGTTTTGGGGCCCCAACCACCTGTGCTCAGGGGTTACTCTTGGCTCTGCATTCAGGAATTACTCCCAGCTGGCTCAGGACTATATGGGATCCAAAAAAAAAAAAAAGAACCCCCCTAGGGACCGGAGAGGCATTTGCCTTTCATGGAGAAGGATGGTGATTCGAATCCTGGCAACCCATATGGTCCCCTGTGCTTGCCAGGGGCAATTTCTGAGCATAGAGCCAGGAGTAACCCCTGAATGCTGCCAGGTGTGACACCCCCCCAAAAAAAAAAGGACTATATGGGACACCAGGGATTGAACCTAGGCCAGTCACATGCAAGTTGCTACCCACTATACTGTCTTCCAGTCCTTACTAAGATTAATTTGTATTTTGCAAAGAGCACTACGAAAAAACACTTGGAGGAATTGTTTAAAAGCTCTTCCTGAAAGCTATTGGGGCTGCTCTTCAAGCCCAAGTTCTCCTTTGCATCTTGCTTGCTTGTCTCTAGGTATCTTTGCTTGTTTCCCTTTTTTACCCTCACTCCAGAGATGCCCAAGTTAGTCTCTAAGTATTACCAGAATAATGGCCTCCGGAGAAAAAAAGAAAAAGAAAAGAAAAGAAAGAAGGAAGGAAGGAAGGAAGGAAGGAAGGAAGGAAGGAAGGAAGGAAGGAAGGAAGGAAGGAAGGAAGGAAGGAAGGAAGGAAGGAAGGAAGGAAGGAAGGAAGGAAGGAAGGAAGGAAGGAAGGAAGGAAGGAAGGAAGGAAGGAAGGAAGGAAGAAAAACATCATGAAGAGACACCTGGAGTAAGTCATGGAATCAAAGCAGTTCTTAGCAACCTGTGTGCCTGGGAACTTGGTCTCTCTTTGCAATTTGGGTTAAACTGACTATCAAGGAATGTTATCAACTGGAAAATGAGACAAAGAGAATGTGTGACCCACAGAGGTCATGTGGAAAGAAAGGTGATTTTTTTTTTTTTTTTTTTTTTTTGGTTTTTGGGTCACACCAAGCAGTGCTCAGGGGTTACTCCTGGCTCTACGCTCAGAAATTGCTCCTGGCAGGCTCGGGGGATCATCTGGAATGCCGGGACTCAAACCACCGTCCTTCTGCATGCAAGGTAAATGCCTTACCTATATGTCATCTCTTGGCCCCAGAAATGTGATTTTTAACTCTGGAAAGAAAAGCTCTGTTATAGGACCGAATGAAAAGTTAGAAAGAAGAAGGAGGTGGACTACCACCAGGAAACTCAGCCGCTCCTGTCCATTGCACTGTCTTTCCAGCAGAAAAATGGGCCTGCTATACCAAGCTCCAAAAGAAAATAATGGCCCAGATTCTCCCCCAGGTAGTCTGGTAGGAATTCTCAAAATGGGTCAGAGCAGATTCCCCTTTCTGCTACAGCCACTGAACCCTACACACCCACCCCTTATGACAGAACTGACCCAGCTCCACGACTTAACCTTATCAAACTTCCAAGCAAACAAATTAAATGAGTTTGTAATATGTTTCTGTCTTTATCTCTCATTGACTGAACTTGTCAAGTTGGCTTTGTTATAGTCGCTTTTTGTTTTGGGACTATATCCGGCATTTCTCAGAGCTTACAGTGCTCAGGGATCCCTCCTGTGAAGGCTCAGGCAGTGTATGTTGTGCAGGGATCAAATGCAGGTCAGCTGTGTTCAAGACTAGTAACCTAGGTTCAATCCCTGGTGTCCCATTGTCTATCTTTCCCCCTTTCCTGGTGGTTTTTTGTTTGTTTGTTTGTTTGTTTGTTTTTGGTTTTGGTTTTAGAGTCATACCCGGCAGCGCTCAGGGGTTACTCCTGGCTCTACACTCAGAAATCGCCCCCAGTAGATTCCGGGGACCATATGGGATGCCCGAATTCGAACCGCCGTCCTTCTGCATGCAAAGCAAATGCCCTACCTCCATGCTATCTCTGAGGCCCTCTCCTGGTGATTATTTTTGGAGGGGGTTGTTTGTTTTTTGCTTTTGGGGGGTTTGACGCTCTGGGGTTACTCCTGGCTATGCACTCAGAAGTTGCTCCTGGCTTGGGGGGACCATATGGGACGCTGAGGGATCAAACTGTGGTCCGTCCCAGGCTTGCTCTTGCAAGGCAGATGCCTTATCTCTAGCGCCACCGCTCAGGCCACCTTTCCTGGTGTTTTAAAGTTGTATTTAAGCAAATACATTTGACTCTTAGGTGCTCCTCTGAGCACTAGGTTACAAGCACCACTTGAGTTAAAGAAAGAAGAGGCTGGGTGCAATTGTCACATTACTTCCGCAGAAATACTTCTATTGCAAGCAACAAAATTGAAAACTGTAAAAGAGGCTAGCCCTTTAAAATCTGAAGATAAAGTCACTACAGATAAAGATCCCCATTGAATTAGCAGGCTACTCCAGGTGACAGTGAGTTTGCTGACACCTGAACACACCATTTGAAACAATAAATGTATTGAGTGCAGAATGGAGTCTTACCCCCAGGGTATGGGTGTACGGGAGAGTGGTGTTGTCCTCCAGGTTTGCAGCATTTTCCTCTCCAGAAAGTCAATTTCTAATCTGGCCTTTTTAATATACATATTCCAACAGCCCCCTAGTCCTACAATAGATGCACTAGAAACTAATTCGCTTTTAAACTGTAACTGGCAAAAGGGAGGCAGGGCCAGAGTGATAGCACAAGCAGGTGGGGGTTTTCCTTACAGGGGTGTGGGCATCCTGGATTGGATCCTCAACATCCCCGAGCTTGCCTGGAGTAATTTCTTTTTATTTTAATTAATTTATTAATTCATTAAATTTTGTTTTTGTTTTTGGTTTTTGGGTCACACCCGGCGGTGCTCAGGGGTTACTCCTGGCTGTCTGCTCAGAAATAGCTCCTGGCAGGCACAGGGGACCATATGGGACACCGGGATTCGAACCAACCACCTTTGGTCCTGGATTGGCTGCTTGCAAGGCAAACACCGCTGTGCTATCTCTCCGGGCCCTAATTCATTAAATTTTATATATATTTAAATACCGTGATTACAAATATGATTGTAGTTGGGTTTTGGTCATGTAAAGAACGCCCCCCCCCCCTTCACCAGTGCAACATTGCTATGACCAATGTCCCAAATCTCCCTCCTTCTCACCCCACCTCCGCCTGTACACGAGACAGGCTTTCTACTTCTCTCATTCATTCACATTGTTAGGATAGTTCTTAATGTAGTTATTTCTCTAATTGCATTCATCACTCTTTGTGGTGAGCTTCATGTCGTGAGCTGGACCTTCCAGCCCTCCTCTCTTTTGTCTCTGAGAATTATTGCAAAAATGTCTTTCATTTTTCTTAAAACCCATAGATGAGTGAGACTATTCTGCATCTATCTCTCTCCCTCTGACTTATTTCACTCAGCAAAACAGATACCATGTACATCCATGTATAGGAAAATTTCATGACTTCATTTCTCCTGATGGCTGCATAATATTCCATACCACAGTTTCTTTAGCCATTCATCTGTTGAAGGGCATCTTGGTTGTTTCCAAAGTCTGGCTATTGTAAAAAGCGCTGCAATGAATATAGGTGTGAGGAAGGGATTTTTGTATTGTATTTTTGTGTTCCTAGGATATATCCCTAGGAGTGGTATAGCTGGATGGTATGGGAGCTCAATTTCCAGTCTTTGGAGGAATCTCCATATCGCTTTCCATAAAGGCTGGACTAGACAGCATTCCCACCAGCAGTGAATAAGAGTTCCTTTCTCTTCACATCCCGCCAGCACTGCATGTTCTCATTCTTTGTGATGTACGCCAATCTCTGGCATGAGATGGTACCTCATAGTTGTTTTGATTTGCATCTCCCTGATGATTAGTGATGTGGAGCATTTTTTTCATGTGTCTTTTGGCCATTTGTATTTCTTCTTTCACAAAGTGTCTTTTCATTTCTTCTCCCCATTTTTTTTTTGTTTTGTTTTGGGCCACACCCGGCGATGCTCAGGGGTTACTCCTGGCTGTCTGCTCAGAAATAGCTCCTGGCAGGCACGGGGGACCATATGGGACACCGGGATTCGAACCAACCACCTTTGGTCCTGGATCAGCTGCTTGCAAGGCAAACGCCGCTGTGCTATCTCTCTGGGCCCTTCTCCCCATTTTTTAATGGGATTAGTTTTTTTTTCCATGTAAAGTTCTGTCAGTGCCTTATATATTTTGCATATTAGTCCCTTATCTGATGATATTGGGTGAATAGTTCTCCCACTCAGTGGGTGGCTCTAGTATTCTGGGTACTATTTCCTTCGAGGTGCAGAAGCTTCTCAGCTTAATATATTCCCATCTGTTTATCTCTGCTTCCACTTGTTTGGGGTGTGCTGTTTCCTCCTTAAAGATACCTTTAGTCTCAATGTCATGGAGTGTTTTACCTACGTGTTGTTCTATAAACCTTATGGTTTCAGATATGATATCAAGGTCTTTAATCCATTTGGATTTTTATCTTCATACATGGTGTTAGCTGGGGATAAGTTCTTTAATTGAATGATACAGAGTTACAAAGCTGTTCATGCCTTCACCAAGTGAACATTTCCTGCCATCATGGTCTCCAGTTTCTCTTCCACTCACCCCTACCCCACCTCTCCCCAGCCTGCCTCTGTGGCAGACATCCCTCTCTCTGAGTTCTTTTTTCTTACCTTTTTTTTTTTCCTTTTAGACACTGTGGTTTGCACTATTGTTACTGAAGGGGCATCATGCATATCACTTTGTCCACAGTGATAATTTCTATCATTGTCATAATAGATCCTTGTCTGCCCAAACTATACTCCCCCACTATGTGTGGCAAGCTTCCTACCATGGACTAATCCTCAAGGCTCTCGTCTCTATTATCTCTGGATATTAATCCCATAAAATTTATTTAATATCCCACAAATGAGTGTGACCAGTTTATGTTATCATTCTCCCTCTGGCTCATTTTGCTCAACCAGGAGTAATTTCTGAGCGCATGACGAGGTGAAACCCCTGAGAGCCACTGCTGGGTGTGGCCCCCCCCAAAAAAAAAAAACAAGAAACAAAAGAAGGAAGGATGGTTATGATCACACTTTCTGAAAGGTGATAGGATTACTTCCTAATATAGCAGAGGTTTGTTGTCTGCAAAAGGTGACATATCACTAGTTTTCTACCTTCATTGGACCTTGACTTGAGTTATACTGTTTACTCAAATGTGAATTCCCAGAAGAGTAGCTTTTCTACCCAGTTACAGTGTGGTCTAGGTTGAACAGGGCTTAAGGTGCACGCCTTATATGCAGCTCATTCTAGTCCAATTCCTGCAGTATGTATCCTCCAGAGAACTGCCAGGATGGCTTAGGTCAGTGGTCAGCAACCTGCAGCTCTCGAGCCACATGTGGCTCTTTACACTAAAATGCGGCTCTTCTGTGTGCCGGGTGGCTGCTCCAGGAGTCAGGACTCTGCTCCTACCCTCTGTCAGGAGCGCCCTGTGTGGCTCTCAAAATAATTTTCAATCGTGGTTTTGGTGAGATTTGGCTCAGTTGAAAAAAAAGGTTGCCGACCACTGGCTTAGGTAATTCCCAATACCACAGAGCCTAAATGGCTTCCCAGGGTCTTCAGAGAACAGCATAAGAGCCCCCCAAATGAAACAAAACCAAATTGGTAGTGCATAATGATGTTTTCATAGTTAACAAGAGACCTCACAAATGATGCTCCCAAACTCTTTTTGCCTTGTGATGTCACAGTGATGGCCTGTGTAGTACTGCAGCACAAGGAAGTGGCCAAGCCTCCGGTAGAGAGGAGTCCTAATTGAGTGCCATGCCCGAGATATGGAAGGTGGGTGTAGGAAAAGCTACACCATATGTAGTTTTTATATACTACATATGTAGTTTATATATTACGCATATACATGTGTATATATTTCTACACAACCATAAAATCACCCATGAATGTATTCTCAGGACTTAGTCAATCGGGGATCATATGGGATGCCAGGAATCAAACCCGAGTTTGTCCTGGGCTGGCCATGTGCAAGGCAAATGCCCTACCGATGTGCGATCTCTCCGGTTCTTTTTTTTTTTGTTTTTTTTTTTTTTGTTTGTTTTGTTTTTTTTTTTTTTGGTGTTTGGGCCATACCCGGTGACGCGCAGGGGTTACTCATGGCTATGCGCTCAGAAATCACTCCTGGCTTGAGGGACCATATGGGCTGCCAGGGTATTATTAAACCATGGTTCTTCCTTGGCTAGCACACCCAAGGCAGATGACTTACGGCTTGCTCCACTGCTCCAGCCCTTCCTTTTTTTTTATTTAAAGAAAATGCATCACGTAAAAAAATGAAAGAGAAAAAGAAACAAGAAAAAGTACAGTTGCAAGCTCTTATGTTATTATTGCATCATCAATGAAGTCATTGATACAATGACAGGCCTAATCTCTTGTTGTTAAATGTCTAGTTTGTTAAATTGGGGTGTTCCTTTAGGGATGACAGCATCAAACAAATTAAATTCTCCTTGGTACAGAGGGATTAGCACAGTGGTAGAGTGTGGCCAACCAGAGTTCAATCCCTAGCATATAGTCCTGAGTCTGCCAGAGTGATTTCTGAGTGTAGAGTCAGAAATAACCTCTAAGTGCCACTGGATGTGACCAAAAAATAAACAAACAAAAACGTTTTCCAGAAATTCAATGGAATGATACTATGAATTTTAGGGGCATATACTCTGCTGTAGGGGTCCTGGAAGATGGCCTGGTTCAAACATTGTGACTGTGCTTGCTGCCAGGCTTTCCAAGGAAGAAGGAAGATATGGAGGAGGGTACTTGAATTTGAAAAAAAAAAAAAAAAAAGCCCTGGTGATATCAGCTCCATCAACTGACTTACTGACAACTGATTTATATCAATCCAGCATGTGGTCAGATCAGCATCCCCACAGGGAATTGCAGAGGGTCAGTGATGAGGCAAGGCCATCAGGGTTATTCTAGGTGATGGAGGCAGCAAGCATGGGTGGGTTTTTCAGGGTGGGGGACTTGGACCACCCTCTCCTCCTGAAATGGCCAGCTTTGTGCTGCTTGGGCTGGTGTAGTCATAATCTTTCACTGCTAGGCTACATCTCTTTTGAGAAAAGAGTGAGTCTATGGAGTGGCTCAGTTTAAACATGGTGATTGTTTTTGTGGGCATAGTTACAGATGCCAGGCTTTCCCTAAGGAAGATGTCCAGAGGATAGCTGCTCTGGCTCCCCAAATGCCCTGGTGATATCAGACCAACAACTGGCATATATGGCTTTTGGAGTTTTTTTTATTTTGTTTTGCTTTGAGGTCACATTCAGTGGTGCTCAGGGGCCACTCCTGGCTCTGCACTCCGAAATCTCTCCTGGCAGGCTCGGGGGACCATATGGGATGCCGGGAATCGAACCCAGGTCCATCCTGGGTCTGCCACATGCAAAGCAAACGCCCTACCTCTGTGCTATCTCTCCAGCCCCTCAACTGGCATATCTGAAGTGTGTTCAGATCAGCATCCCCACAGAGAATTGTAGAGCATCAGTGATGAGGTAGGCTATCGAGGAAGTGGTGATTTGAGGTGATGGAGGCAACAAATGTGGCTTCGGCGGGGTGGGGGCTTGAATCACCTTCTCTTCCTGAGATGGGCAATTTTATGATGCATGGGCCGGTGTCAGTCATAAGCTTTTGTGGTTCGGTTTACATCTCTTTCAAGAAAAGAGTGAGTCTATGGAGTTGGCCCTGTTCGAACATGGTGTTTGTGGGCATGGCTAAAAGATAGGTTTTTGTTTGTTTGTTTGTTTGTTTGTTTGTTTTCAGACCACACAGAGTGGCTCTCAAAGGTTATTCCTGTCTATGCTCTCAGAAATCACTGCTGGCAGGCTCAGGGGATGATATAGGATGCTTGGAATCGAACCCAGCGGGTCCATCCCGGGTCAACTGTATGAAGATAGGGTTTTGTTTGTTTGTTTGTTTGTTTTGAAGGGCTTCTTGATTGTTTCCAGAGTCTGGCTATTGTAAATAGCGCTGCAATGAATATAGGTGTGAGGAAGGAATTTTGAATTGTATTTTTGTGTTCCTAGAGTATATTCCTAGGAGTGGTGTAGCTGGATCATATGGGAGCTCAACTTCAATTTTTTTTTTTTAGTTACTAGAAATTTTTATTAGAGAACTTGAGTATTTTATTCCAAACATTTATTTTCTGAATTGAATTTCTTCTCCAGATAGTTTTAGTGTCTAACAAAAATTCAAGTATAAGCTTTGAAACAAATCAAACATTTTAATCTTTAATACCTAACATTTTCTTCTGGGTGGTACCTCTTCAGAATCAACTTCAAGTTTTTTGAGGAATTTCCATATTGTTTTCCATAAGGGCTGGACTAGACAGCATTCCCACCAGCAGTGAATAAGAGTTCCTCTTTCTTTCCATCTCGCAAGCACTGTTCTTTGTGTTGTGTACCAGTCTCTGTGGCATGAGATGGTACCTCATTGTTGTTTTTATTTGCATCGCCCTGATGATTAGTGATGGAGCATTTTTTTTCATGTGTCTTTTGGCTATTTGTATTTCTTCTTTGAGGAAATGTCTGTTCATTTTTCTTCTCCCCATTTTTGGATGAGGTTAGATTTTTTTTTCTTGTAAAGTTCTATCAGTGTCTTGTATATTTTGAATATTAGGCCTTGTCTGATGGGTATTGGGTGGATAGTTTTCCCATTCATGGGTGGCTCTTGTATCCTAGGCACTATTTCCTTTGAAATGCAGAAACTTCTCATCTTAAGATAGTCTCAACTGGGGCTGAAGAGGTGGTGCTAGGGGTAAGGCATCTGCCTTGCAAGCGCTAGCCTAGGACGGACTGCTGTTTGATTCCCCGGTGTCCCATATGGTCCCCCCAAGCCAGGAGTGATTTCTGAGTGCATAACCAAGAGTAACCCCAGAGCGTCAACAGGTGTGGCCCAAAACAAATAAACAAAAACCCCAAAAACATTTTTTAAAAAAAGATAGTCCCACCTGTTTATCTCTGCTTCCACTTGTTTGGAGAGTTCTGTTTCCTCCTTGAAGATTCCTTTAGTCTCAATGTCATGGAGTGTTTTACCTACGTGAAGTTCTATATACCTTATGGTTTCGTTTTTTGGGCCACACCAAGTGACGCTCAGGGGTTACTATTGGCTATGAGCTCAGAAATTGCTCCTGGCTTGGGGACCATATGGAACGCCTGTGATTGAACCGCAGTCTATCCTAGGTTATCACATGCAAGGCAGACTCCCTACAGCTTGTGCCACCACTCTGGCCCCAAAGATATATATTTTAAACAAAACTTATTTAGAAAGATGTGAGATGAGAAAAGGAAGGGAAATAAGTGTTCAAAAGAGAACACGAACTACTCTGGAATGGAAATAGCTAGCAAGGAACCACGTGAGATTCGTATTCAAGGGAGAGACAGGTTTGTAGAGCAAACCTTAGTTTCTTTTTTTTTTTTTTTTTTTAAACTTGATTGATAGATTTTGGGGCCACATTCAGCAGTTCTCAGGAGATACCCTTTGCTCTGCACTCAGAAATTGCCCCTGACAGGCTGGGGAACTATATGGGATACTGGGAATCAAACCAGGGTTGGCTGCATACAAGGCAAACGCCCTACCACTGTTCTATCTCTCCTGCCCCAAACCTTAGTTTCAACTTTAAGAGAATGGGGTTATACCAAGCAGTGCTAAGGGGACTCTTGGGGCCACTTCTGGCAATACTTGACCTAGTGTTGCTTTAGCACAGCAGTACTGAGGACTACCAGGCAACCCCGTTGGTTCTTGGGGGGCTTTGTAATACTGGGAGTGGATCCAGATTAGAACACACACTAGGTGACTGTTTTTGCCCTTAAGCTATCTCCCTAGCTCCTAAAGGAAAGATTTTTTTCTTTCCAGTCTTAAAACTTTTATTTATTTATTTTCAATTTTGGGGCCTCACCAGCAGTTCTTAGTGTTTAGTGCTTACTTCTCTCTCTGTGCTCAGAGGCTCAGGGGACTCTATAGAATGCCAGTGTCAAGCCTGTGTCAGTTGCATGCCAGGAAAGGACTTTACTATCTCTGTTCCCCAAGATTTTTTGTTTCCTTTTTTTGACACATACCCAGAGGCATTCAGAGGTTACTCCTGGTGCTGTGCTCAGAAATCACTACTGGCAGGCACGGAGGACCATATGGGATGCTGGTATTTGAGCCACTGTCTGTCCTGGATTGGCTACTGCTCTTTGGTCCCAATACCCAAGACTTTTTTTTTTTTTTTTTTTTGGTTTTTGGCTCACACCCGGCAGTGCTTAGGGGTCACTCCTGGCTCTACTCTCAGAAATCGCTCGTGGCAGGCTCGGGGGACCATATGGGATGCCGGGATTTGAACCACTGTCTTTCTGCATGCAAGGCAATGCCCTACCTCCATGCTATCTCTCCAGCCCCTCAAAACATTTTAAATGTAAATACTAGTGATATTTTATATACCAAGTAGCTTGCTGAACTTGACCTCAGAACTATAAAAAAGATAGAAAGATGAGTATTACCAATTCAACTAAATATCTTATAAAAATTCTATTTACTCACTATGATTTATAATAGTGACAATAATAAAGTTGCATACATATAGGGTTCCAACTCCATATTTCCCAACGTGGTGTTTCCCTCCACTTTTGTCTCACAGCCCTCAACCTAAACCCTCTCCCAGCTCCCCCCACCCCTGTCTTACCACCATGGTAAGTTCAGTTCTGAAGACCACTTCAAATATCTATTACTATGGGCCATTTGTTAATCCCTTAATATGCTGCTATGTGCAACATATAAGAGAGCCTTTTGTGTCTGTTTCTCCTCTGCCCCTCTGCCTTCACTGTGATCTTTTCTTTGTTGATATATTTTTTTTTATTTTTTTGGTTTTTGGGTCACATCCGGCAGTTTCAGGAGTTTATCCTGGCTCTATGCTCAGAAATCACCCCTGGCAGGTACGGGGGACCATATGGGATGCTGGGATTTGAACCACCATCCTTCTACTTACCTCCAGGCTATCTCTCCAGCCCCTGTTGATATTTTTTTAAGCCACATTCAGATTGCTAATAATTTATTCCTAGCTCTACACACTACTCCTGACAGGGCTCAAGACTATATGTGATGTTGATGATAAGACCAGATTGACCACAAGCAAGCCTTACCTACTGTATTTGCCTTCTGGCCCCTACTATGGTCTTTTAAGACCTAGCTAAACCTGTTTAGTGACTTCCCACTACCCTGAGGATAGAGAATTAGTAGGTGGAGGGGCTTTGAGAGATGTCCTGAGGCCTCTTAGGTGTTATCTCAGGCTTCTCTATGCTTTATGGGCCTAGGGGGTGGAGAAGGGGAGGTGGGGCACCTAATATTCCCAGTTCTGGCCCTGCTGGAGGTTCTGAAGGCTTGGCTAACGCTCACTAGAAAGTAATTCTGACCAAGTGCTGTCCTCCTTCAATCTGTCTATCATTGTCTTCCCCAGGGCAGCTGGCACTTCTCTTCTCTCACTATTGGTCATTTGAACCTACTTCAAAGTTAGCAAAGCAAAGTGACAGCTTGCTTGGGAGAGACTATTCAGTCAAGTTTAGCTCTTCACCTTTTGTAACTGTCCATATTTTTTCTTCTTCCCTCTATGGTCCTCTTAGGAAGAGCACTTCTCTGTGTACTTTCTGTGACTGAGATCTTGAAGCAAAGTAACTCATTTGTTGAATAAAGGAAAAAACTGTTGGGGCAAAAGCAATAGTATAATAGATAGGGCACTTGCCTGCAGGCAGCTGACCTGGGTTTGATCCTCAGCATCTCATATGATCCCCTGAGCACCACCAGGTGAGATCCCTGAGCACAGAGCCAGGAGGAAGCTCTGAGCACTGCCGGATGTGATTCAAAAACAAACATAAAGTCCAGTTGGATGGGGATTTGGAAATTATCTAATGGGTTCAAAAATTTCTGTTCGAGGGTTGAAGCAATAGCACAGTGGGGAAGGCATTTGTCTCGCACACAGCCAACCCAGCATCCTCAGCATCCCTGAGCCTGCCAGGAGCATTCCTGAGTGCAGAGCCAGGAGTAACCCCTGAGCAATGGGAAATTTGTCCCATTTCAGATGTAGGATGTTGAGGGGGTTGGCCACAGACACATTCAGCAGTGCTCAGGAATTACTCCTGGTTCTGCACTCAGAGAACACTCCTGGAAGGATTGGGGAACTATATGGGATGCCAAGAATCCAAATCGAGTTAGCCACATGCAAGGCAAATGCCCTTTTCGCTGAGATATCGCTCCAATTCCACAGATGTAGTTATTTTTATTTTGTTTTGGGGCCACACCTGGTGGTACTCAGGGGTTACATCTGGTTCTGTGCTTAGGAATCATTCATGGTGGGTACGTGAACATATGGGATGCCAGGGATTGAACCTGTATCAGTCATGTGCAAGGCAAATGGCCTACCCATTGTACTATCACTTTGGCCCCAGATGTAGTTATTTTAAAAAAAGTACACTGTAGGGGCTGGAGCGGTGATGCAGTGGTAGGGCATTTGCCTTGCATGTGGCTAACCTAGGACAGACTATGGTTCGTTCTCCTGGCATCCCATATGTTCCCCCAAGCCAGGAGCGATTTCTGAGCGCAGAGCCAGGAGTAACCCCTGAGCATCACTGGGTGTGGCCCAAAAAAACAAAACAAAACAATAGATACACACACACACACACACACACACACACACACACACACATATATACATCGTATCAAACTGAATTACACTTTTGTAGGTAAAATGTGATTAATTAGATAAGCAGTATCATTTACTTTATATTCCAGGAAACTAGAACTTAATATGTGCTCAATTACTGTTTGCTAAAATGAAAATAGGCTTTTTATTATGCAGAAAATTAGGAAGTGGACAGTAATGCAGTGGTTATTTAGAGGTTTCTTTTCTTTTCTTTTTTTTTTTTTTTTTTTTTTGGTTTTTGGGCCACACCGGCGGTGCTCAGGGGTTACTCCTGGCTTACTGCTGAGAAATAGCTCCTGGCAGGCACGGGGGACCATATGGGACACCCGGGATTCGAAACCAACCACCTTTGGTCCTGGATCGGCTGCTTGCAAGGCAAACATCGCTGTGCTATCTCTCCTGGCCCATGTTAGAGGTTTCTCTAATTCAAACTCCTGTAAAGATCTTTCTTTCTTTCTTTCTTTCTTTCTTTCTTTTCTTTCTCTCTTTCTTTCTTTCTTTCTTTCTTTCTTTCTTTCTTTCTTTCTTCTTTCTTTCTTTCTTTCTTTCTTTCTTTCTTTCTTTCTTTCTTTCTTTCTTCTTTCTTTCTTTCTTTCTTTCTTTCTTTCTTTCTTTCTTTATTTCTTTCTTTCTTTTCTTTCTTTCTTTCTTTCTTTCTTTCTTTCTTTCTTTCTTTCTTTCTTTCTTTACTTCTTTCTTTCTTTCTTTCTTTCTTTCTCTTCTCTTCTCTCTCTCTCTCTTTCTTCTTTCTTTCTTTCCTTTCGTTTCTTTCTTTCTTTCTCTCTCTCTCTCTCTCTCTCTCTCTTTCTTCTTTCATTCTTCTCTTTCTTTCTTCTCTTTCTTTCTTTCTTGTCTTTCTTTCTTTCTTTCTCTTTCTCTTCTTTCTTTCTTTCTTTCTTTTTCTTTCTCTCCTTCCCTTCCTTCCTTCCTTCCTTTCTTCCCTTCCTTTCTTCCTTCCTTTCTTCCTTCCTTCCTTTCTTCCCTTCCTTCCTTCTTCCTTCCTTTCCTTCCTTCCTTCCTTCCTTCCTTTTTACCTTTCTTTCTTTCTTTTTGTGGTTTTTGGGTCACACTCGGCAGTGCTAGGGGTTACTCCTGGCTCCATGCTCAGAAATTTGCTCCTGGCAGGCACGGGGGGACCCACATGGGACCGCCGGATTTAAACTGATGACCTTCTGCATGAAAGGCAAACGCCTTGCCTCCATGCTATCTCTCCGGCCCCATGTAAAGACATTTCTAATTATAAAATTTTTTTTTTTACTCTAATGCGATCTTCTCTTTTCTTTCCTTCATTTTATTCATTTACCCTCTCCCAAACCATTTCCTTTTATTTTTTGTTAGTTTGTTTTTGTTTTTGGGTCATACCTGGCAGCGTTCAGGGGTAACTCCTGGCTCTACACTCAAAAATTGCTCCTGGCAGGCTCGGGGACCATATGGGATGCTGGGATTCCAAACCACTGTCCTTCTGAATGCAAGGCAAACGCCCTACCTCCATGCTATTCAAACCACTGTCCTTCTGAATGCAAGGCAAACGCCCTACCTCTATGCTATCTCTCCAGCCCCAACCATTTCCCTTTTGTTGGTGCTGCTCTGGCAGGAATCACACAAACTAAATTGCAGTACAAAAACACATTGGTGGTATTATTTAGGGCAGGTTGCACATTTTGGTAGTGGCACTCACACACTTTTGGTTGCGACCCACCAGAGATCGCACACTTTTTGTGGTGCTGAGGTTCCCAATGGCACTGCCACAGATATCACATCTGGCAGCAGAGTTGAGAACCCAAACTCAGTTTCCACTCCTACAGAGCAAAGCTCTACTATTAAACCAAACTCCTGGGCTGGTTTTTCTTGATTTTTATTTTAGTTTAATTAAGTTTTGTTGCTTGTTATTTGGGGGTGTGCAATACCCAACAGTACTCAGGGCTTATTCACTGACTCTGCGATCAGGGATCAGTCTGGTGGTGCTCAGGAAACTAATGTCAGCCACTTGCAAGGCCAATGCTGGATTATCACTTTGGGCCCAATATTTTATTTGATTTGTGGTTTTTTTACTCACCCTCGGTGTTAGGGTCTTAGGAGATCACTCTGGTGGGCTGAAGGAGTGAGAAGATCCTATACAATACTGGATATTAAAATTAGGGCCTATTATATGTAAGGCAAATGAGTACCTGTTGTACTCAAGAGTGACCACTGGCAGTGATCATAGGGGACTCCATTAGGGTGATGTCAGGATTTAATTAAGTTGGTTTTTTGGGCCACAACACTGGTAGTGCTCAGGGATTACTCCTGACAGGCCTTGGGGACCATGTACAATGCTGGAGATTGAACCTGGGTTGTCACATGCAAGGCAAATGCCCTACCTGCTGTACTA
Organism: Suncus etruscus; assembly: GCF_024139225.1. Lineage (NCBI taxonomy): Eukaryota > Metazoa > Chordata > Mammalia > Eulipotyphla > Soricidae > Suncus > Suncus etruscus. Next base: position 46,913,416 of record NC_064854.1, on the reverse strand, counting down.
TCTCTCCAGCCCAAAGTAAGCTTCTTAATCCCAGTACTATCTCTCCAACCCCTTACTAACTACTTACAATTGTTCATTTCTAATCCTCATTCCCAAACTCCCTAGCAAATATTGCTGTTTGGTATCATTTTATACCTTTAACAAAGTGCTAGGCCCAGAAAAGAGTTAAAATAATTCTGCAGTTACACATTATACATTAAGGCCAGCTTAGCACAAGAAACTCCAGGGCAACATGCCCTGGAATCCTGAGAAAGCCTCCACCTGTTACAAAATGTTCTGGGAAATTTTTACTGTAAGTATCAAAGGAATCAAATGTCATTTATCCACTGGCTGTAGTATTTGAATGTTGGGCATGTATTTTTTCCACTGACCAAACAAAAATAGATAAGAAGGTGTTATAAAGTAAAATATTAGGAGACATTATATCTAAAGGCAAGTATCAAAATGAGGTTAATCAGAATTATAAAGAATATTCCCTATTTTTTGAGGTATAATATAAAAGACTATCACAATGACAGATTCTTTCTGATAGACAAAAGGCAAGGGAAGAGAAATGACAACAGTTGGTCAGGAGGGCTAGGCATATCATTGGTTACTGTCTGATGACTTTGACATGCAGACCAAGTTGTCATTCCTAAATGTAATTTAATCAAGTTCCCTTAAAATGAGATGATAAATACCAAGTCCTCCTGCCAAGGTTTTCCCTGAACTCAGTGCAAGCAGTAAGTCCAAGTGTGGTCCAAAAAAACAAAGAAAAAGAAATATATATATATATTTCTGTTTTGTTTTTGGGTCATACCCAGTGGCGCTCAGGAGTTATTCCTGGCTCTGTGCTCAGAAGTCGCTCCTGGCAGACTGGGGGGACCACATGAGATGCTGGGATTCAAACCAGGGTCTGTCCTGTGTTGACTGCATAAAAAGTAAACACCTTATTGCTATGCTATCACTCCGGCCTTTAAAAAATAAATATTAATAGTCTTATTTATTTATTTAACATTTGGTATGCCACTACTTAAACTTGACACAATCCAGACTAGTATTATTATATCTCTTTAATAAATAATTGTTTACAAAGCAATTTCAGATTACCACTTCAAATTTTTACAAGTTTTTTGGTTTTTTTGTTGGGGGGGGGGCACATTACTGGCAATACTCAGGATTTACTTTTGATTCTACACTTATGAATCATTCATAGCAGTGCTTGGGAGATAGAACCAACTCGGTCAGTCATGTGCAAGGCAAGTCCCTTGTCCACTACACTATCTCTCCAGCACTAAGGTCTCACAATTCTGAGTTAAGTTGTTATTATCAAACAGGAACAGACGACCTGGGATGTATTGGTGGCCATCATTTTCTTTTGGAGCTTGGGGAGAAGCAGACTGTTTTTCTCTGGTTGGTGCTTCTAGTCTCATTGATGGCCCCAATTCCCACAATTTTCACTTATACAAACCTTGGAATATTCTGGGATCCCCTAGGGGACCATGTGGACACTGATTGAGAAATACTACTTTCAAAAAGTTAAAGAATTCAAGAAAAGAGATTCTTCCCAAAAACTTCCAGAAAGAAATACCACAACTAGGACTAGAAAAATAGCACAGTGGTAGGGCCTTATATGTGGCCAGTCTGGGAGGGACCCAGTACAATTCCCAGCATTCTATATGGTCCCCAGACTGCCAGGGGCAATTTCTTTTTTTTTAACTTAATATCTTTATTTAAACCCTTGACTACAAATATGATTGTAGTTGGGTTTCGGTCATATAAAGAACACTCCCCCCCTTCACCAGTGCAACATTCCCATCACCAAAGTCCCAAATCTCCCTCCTCCCCACCCCACCCCCGCCTGTACTCTAGAAGGCTTTCTATTTCCCTCATTCATTCACATTGCTATGATAGTTCTCAGTGTAGTTATTTCTCTAACTGCACTCATCACTCTTTGTGGTGAGCTTCGTGTCGTGAGCCCTCCTCTCTTTTGTCTCTGAGAATTATTGCAAAAATGTCTTTATTTTTCTTAAAACTCATAGATGAGTGAGACTATTCTGTGTCTATCTCTCTCCCTCTGACTTATTTCACTCAGCATAATAGATTCCATGTACATCCATGTATAGGAAAATTTCATGACTTCATTTCTCCTGATGGTTGCATAATATTCCATTGTGTATATGTACCACAGTTTCTTTAGCCATTCATCTGTTGAAGAACATCTTGATTGTTTCCAGAGTCTGGCTATTGTAAATAGTGCTGAAATAATATAGGTGTGAGGAAGGAATTTTTGAATGGGATTTTTGTGTTTCTAGGGTATATCCCTAGGAGTGGTATAGCTGGATCATATGAGAGCTCAATTTCCAGGTTTTGGAGGCATCTCCATATCACTTTCCAGAAAGGTTGGACTAGACGGCATTCCCACCAGCAGAGAACAAGAGTTCATTTCCCTCCACATCCCCACCAGCACTGCTTATTGCCATTCTTTGTGATATGCACCAATCTCTGTGGCATGAGATAATACCTCATGATTGCTTTGATTTGCATCTCCCTGATGATTAGTGATGTGGAGCATTTTTTCATGTGCCTTTTGGCCATTTGTATTTCTTCTTTCACAAAGTGTCTGTTCATTTCTTCTCCCCATTTTTTGATGGGATTAGATTTTTTTTTGTAAAGTTCTGTCAGTGCCTTGTATATTTTGGATATTAGCCCCTTATCTGATGAGTATTGGGTAAATAGTTTCTCCCACTCAGTGGGTGGCTCTTGTATCCTGGGCACTATTTCCTTTGAGGTGCAGAAGCTTCTCAGCTTAATATATTCCCATCTGCTTATCTCTGCTTCCACTTGTTTGGGGAGTGCTGTTTCCTCCTTAGAGATGCCTTTAGTATCAATGTCATGGAGTGTTTTACCTATGTGTTGTTCTATATACCTTATGGTTTCAGGTTTAATATCAAGGTCTTTAATCCATTTGCTTTTTTGGGGGGGTCACACCTGGCGGTGCTCAGGGGTTATTCCTGGCTCTACACTAAAAATCGCTTCTGGCAGGCTCAGGTGACCATATGGAATGTTAGGATTCAAACCACCGTCCTTCTGCGTGCAAGGCAAATGCCTTACCTCCATGCTATCTCTCTGGGCCCCAATCCATTTGGATTTTACCTTCAAATATGGTGTTAGCTTGGGGTCTGAGTTCACATTTTTGCAAGTGGCTAACCAGTTGTGCCAACACCACTTGTTGAAGAGACTTTCCTTGCTCCATTTAGGATTTCTTACTCCTTTGTCAAAAACTAGGTGATTGTATGTCTGGGGAACATTTTCTGAGTACTCAAGCCTATTCCACTGATTTGAGGGGCTGTCTTTATTTCAATAACATGCTGTTTTGATAACTATTGCTTTGTAATACAGTTTAAAGTTGGGGAAAATAATGTCTCCTATATTCCTTTTCCCAAGGATTGCTTTAGCTATACGATGGTGTTTATTGTTCCAAATGAATTTTAGAAGTGTTTGATCCACTTCTTTGTAGAATATCATGGCTATCTTTAGAGGGATCAGGGGCAATTTCTGAGTACAAAGCCAGGAGTAACCCCTGTGCACCATTGGGTGTGACTCAAAAACCAAACAATCAATCAATAAATAAAGTTTAACAACGACAACAAAAAGAAATATCACCATCACCGTTCACCCTTCTGCAGATTGATTTTGACCCAGTGAAATTCAGAAAGCCTTCTGCTGTACCAGACTGAAAAAATAAATTTGTATTATTATAGAGCATCATACACAAATGTTTATTATAGGAGCAGGAAGAAGCAAACACAGTAAGTCAGAATCCTTTACTTCACCTTTGACAACTTGTTCCTTTTAATTAATTTTTTTTCAACAAATTACCTTTCCTTCCACTTTTGCCTTTTAGAATATTTAGAAAAATCTATATGCTTTTCCAGTGGCCCATATTGGGGGCCCACTTATCTTCCTTTTGGACTATAAAACCTCTTCACTGCTTATCCTAGTTCTAGGTCCCATCTGTTCACACCCGCCTCCTTCTGCTTTCTGCTTTAACTTCCTAGACAACCAATATGAACACCCTTTGGCACTTTTGACACCTTGTCATGTCTACAGAATAAATCAGAAATTTAAAGAGTGAGAGTCAAAGCTCTTTAGATGACCCATTCAAATCTATGAGGACATAGTTTCTTTCTGTAATTTTCTCTATCCTGTTCCTCAAAATATCACTATTGTTACTTTACCAGTTCAGTTTATTAGAGTTCTGTGTTTATTTTTTCTTTTTCACTCTTAAGTTTTTTGCCTCAGGGCCAGAGCAATAGTACAGCTGATAGGGCACTTGTCTTGCATATAGCCAACCTGGTTTTAAGCCCCAGCATTCTATTCCATATGGTCCCCTGAGTAACGCCAGGCATGATACTTGAGTGCAGAACCAGAAGTAACCCCTGAACACAGGGTGTGCTCCAAAACAAAAAAACAAGCAAATGTTTTGCTTCATGGGAGCCAAGAAAGCCTTGCCATTTGGCCAAATCCTTCTGCATGCCAATGAAGATTTCAGAATTTGTCACTTATACTTTTCAATCATATTATGCTTAATTTTTTTCACTATGCAACAAATAACTTTTGCCATATTGAGAGAAATGGAAAAATTCACCAGGCAATATAGTCTTTATTGCTATCTTTTAACAAACTTCATTAAAAATCGTGTAGTCTTGCTCTTTGAGTCTGTTGTTTGCCTTTGAACATATATCTCACTTACCCATATGTTCATTACTTGCCTATTACTACTCTGAAGAAGCCTGTTATTCTCTCTTGAATAAGTCTCCTTTTCTCTCCCCTCACATCTCTCTAAATAGTTGCAATAAAAACTCTTGCTTCACACTCACAAAATATCACACCTAAGTGGGGATGAAGAGAGAATAGCAGACTAACCTTGATTCAATCCCAAGCATCCACCCCATCTGGTTTCCTTCCTCCCCCAACTCTACCAAGAGTACAAAGCCAGAACTAAGCCTTGAGCACTGCTTGGTGTCGACCCAAAACAACAACAAAAACCATACCAGTCTTCTGGATCTAACATCAAAGGTGAGTGGTACATGATGCTGTATCTGTGGGTGGGAATCTGGGCTACATCTTTACAGTCCTGTTGGCATGTGAAATAGTGGCAGTAGCTGAGAACCAAACTCAGTTTTATGTAAGCAAGACTGCACTACTACTAACACTTTCTTTTTATGATGATAATGATGGTGGTAGTGATGGTGGTGATTTTGGTGGTGGTAGTTTGGGGGACACAGTGCACAGGGTTTATTCCTGTCTTTGCTAGGGCAGTGCTCAGGTCTTTGCTGGCAGTGTTCAGGTTCATATTTGGTGCCAGGATCAAACTGGATCTGCTACTTGCAAGGCAAGTACATACTATCTCTCTGGCCCTATTCTTTTTTTGGGGGGGAGGGGGGTGTCACACCTGGCTGCACTCAGGGGTTACTTCTGGCTCTATGCTCAGAAATTGCCCCCACAGGCCCAGATGGATAGCACAGCAGTGTTTGCCTTGCAAGCAGCCGATCCAGGACCAAAGGTGGTTGGTTCGAATCCCGGTGTCCCATATGGTCCCCCGTGCCTGCCAGGAGCTATTTCTGAGCAGACAGCCAGGAGTAACCCCTGAACAACGCCGGGTGTGGCCCAAAAACCAAAAAAAAAAAAAAAGAAATTGCCCCCAGCAAGCTCGGGGGACCGTATGGGATGCCGGGATTCAAACCACTTTCTTTCTGCATGCAAGGCAAATGCCCTACCTCCATGCTATTTCTCTGGCCCCTCTGGCCCTATTCTTTTTTTTTTTTTTTTTGGGTTTTTGGGCCACACCCAGCAGTGCTCAGGGGTTACTCCTGGCTGTCTGCTCATAAATAGCTCCTGGCAGGCACGGGGGACCATATGGGACACCGGGATTTGAACCAACCACCTTTGGTCCTGGATCGGCTGCTTGCAAGGCAAACACCGCTGTGCTATCTCTCCGGGCCCTCTGGCCCTATTCTTGACCTTAAAATTTTTTACTCTTCTGAAGTCTTTAGATATGCAGCATGCTTTCAGAGATGTATTCTATCTATAGGTTTTTTTTTTCCTCTATGCCTTTGTTTTTTTTTTGTTTTGTTTTGTTTTGTTTTTTGTTTTTGGTTTTTGGTTTTTGGGCCACACCCGGCGGTGCTCAGGGGTTTCTCCTGGCTGTCTGCTCAGAAATAACTCCTGGCAGGCACAGGGGACCATATGGACACCAGATTCGAACCAACCACCTTTGGTCCTGGAAGCCTTTGTTTTTTTTTATTTGTTGTTTTATTTTGTTTTATTATGCTTCGGGGTCACAATCAGTGATGCTCAGGTGTCACACTCTGGTTCTGTACTCAGGAATTACTCCTGGTGGGGCTTGGGGAAATATTGGGCTGCCAGGGATTAAACCGAGGTAGGTCCTGTGCAAGCTTCTTACCTGCTATAATATCATTTTAATCCCTATTTATTTATTTTTTTAAGATGAAGGGGGTTGGGGCCGGAGAAATAATGTGAAGGTGAGGTGTTTGCCTTGCATGCAGAAGGCTGGTGGTTCGAATTCTGGTGTCCCATATGGTCCCCTGAGCCTGCCAGGAGCGATTCCTGAGCATAGAGCCAGGAGTAACCCCTGAGCATTGCCAGGTGTGACACAAAAACAAAAACAAAAACAAAAAGATGGAGGGGGTTGAGCCACACCAAGTAATCCTCAAGAGAGACAGTGAGGTGCTTGCCTTGCACACAGCTGATTGGGTTTGATACCTGGAACCATACATGGTTTCCCAAGCACTGCCAGGAGTGATCTCTGAGCACAAAACCAGATTAAGTAAGCCCTTAACATCACTGAACAATGGCCTAAACAACAAATAACAGCAACAATAAACAACAACAACAAATAGAGATAACCAGGTCCTAAATGCTCCAGCTCTACTACATGGGTTCTGGGGATCTAATCCAGGTTGGCCACTTGCAAGGTAAGCATACCACCTGCTCCAGCCAACCACAACTCCTTACAAAGTGCATTGCTCTCTCTCATTTTCAATTCTTTTCTGCCCTCTTGATGGTCCCTACAGTTTATGCTATTTTTATATCATTTCTGTCAGTAGACTTCTTCAGGAGGCAGTGTCAGGAACACCTGTGCTAAGGCTGGCATACTTAATCAGCAATCTTTCTTTCTTTCTTTTATTGATCTTCAAACTTTTTCCCTATATACTTTATATTATTGTGAATAATACATTTCATAACACTAACAAAAGTATTTTAAAATCTAAAATAGTAGGCAAATGAGATTTAATATTATTTCATTCTTTTTTTTTATTTTTATTGTGACCAAAGTGCATTACAAGTCTTTCACTGCATCATTTATGGTACATAGTTTTGTGTTTTTTTTTTTTCTTTTGAGAGAGAGAAAGGTCTCTCCAGCAGTGCTTAGTTGTCCAGGGCCCTCTCCCTGCAATTCTTGGCCTTCCATTTTAAGTGATTCTATGCAAGTGCAAGGGCCGAGATATGGTCCTGCTCTCAGCCTTGCAGTGCCACACCCACTAGAGCTTGGGAGCTTTCACAGCTGTACCAGTGGTTCATGGGGATCCATGTGGTATCAAGATTAAACTGGAGTCAGATTTGTGCAAGTTATGGGCCTTAATCCTGTACTATTTCCTAGCTTTTTATTTGATTCTTAAGATATCATTTTTTTTTTTCTGAGAGGACCACACCTGGTGATGCTCAGGAATCACTGTTGATGGTGTTATGGGACCATGTGGTACTGCAGATCAAACTAGGGAGACTACATGTGAGCAAGTTCCTTAATCCTTGTACTGTCTCTCTGGCTCTTAAGGAATCTTGACAGATTTTTTGTTATAAATTTTCTCTCATTATTTGTGTGTGTGTATGTGTGTGTGTGTCTGTGTGTGTGTCTGTGTGTGTTAAGTGGGATTAAATTTAGCTCTTCATATATGTAAGGCAAGGCAACTACTCAGCTCCATCCTCAGACCCTCTTACTACTTTTGACAAAATGAGCTCTTTAACCAATGGAACTAGATTCCCAGCAAGAATCCTTAAAATCTTCAAGATAAAATTTAAAAATCTCCTAATTATATGTGTTATACAAAACATGTTGAAAACACAATACCAATTTGTAACCAGAAGGAAGTGCACCATTCTGGGAGTTCTGACAAAAATCTCTCTGGCTCAGGTCAAAGCATCTGCCCTGAGGGACCTACTCAAAGCCTCCAAGTGTGTGGGCTGCTGTTTCTTGGACCTCCCAGCACTTTCCACTCTGTAATTGTTTTCTTCTGTGTTTGTTTTATCCCCACGTATGGACTGTGAACGTCTTGTTTGACTCTATCCTCCATACCTACTTAGCACAGTACTTGAAAGTTTCTAAGTATTTGATACATTGAAACACCTTAGACAACCACATACAAATATTATTTGGTGTTTTAGGAAAATACTTGCAAGGAGTTCATTTAATATTCTACTTTAAATATTAAGAAAACAGAGATCAGATATTTTTCTTCCCCTATAAAGACCAAAAGAATATTGTGAATTTGTGTGACAGATTGCTTCATATTTTCAGGCAATGGAAAAAGGACAGAGAAAGAAACTACAATTCTGGCAACACTAGACAGCCCAGACACAAGTGTTGAGCACAAAGGAGGAGGCAGCGTGGATCCTGGCAGCTTTCGTGTTCCATGAAAAACACCTGCTCTGCTGGCAGCCAGTCAGGAAAGAAAGACCCAGAATAGCACAAGCACACTCACTCACAAAGACACAGGAACTCCCCAGTCCTGAAGGCAAATGGGGGAATTCAGGAAAGAGAACTGAGTTTAAAAATTTACCCAACACCATTAAGATGACTTGAATTTTATTCCAGAGATATAATTCTGGTAGAATACATGCCATGCATGGGCTGGACCCTGGGTCCCATAGGGCTCTACATGCTCCCCTGAGCACCACAGGAGATTGCCCCAAGAAGAACAAGGACAACAACAATAACAACAAAACAACAACCAAAACCTGAATTTCCCCCAAAATGAATTGCTTTCTTAGAGGCAGTTCAGGACTTTTAAGTTAGGTTAGCCATGCTTACAGGAAACAGCTAAGCCTGCAAATTTCTCAGAATGGCCTAACATCAGACACTTAGGACCAAGAGAGTACTGAGAGGCCTCTAGCCACATGGTAATGAAAATGCTGAGGACGATCACATCCCTCTGTTGAGAATCCCTGCTGTGACTGCTGCACTTGGAATTTTAGGGGAATGGACCTAAATATAGAGAGGGTGAGCTAGAAATAATGAGAGAGAAGCAAGCAAAACAAGTGAGGAGATCCTCACCCCTCCAAAAAAAAACCACCACCAACAACAACCAAGGGGAAGAGACAACAACAACAAAAGAAAGAGACAACAGAATTCAAGTCCCAAGGGCCTTGTGATTAACCAGCCTCAACAACTCTCCTCTCCCTCTAAAATTAATTTCTAAAACAGTCTTTAAGGTGTTCCTTGACCTCAATTTTATTTATTTTGGAGGGGCATACCTGGTGGTGCTCAGGACTTACTCCTGGCTTTGTGCTCTGAGATCATTCCTGGTGGGCCGAGTGATTAACAAGCATCCAGGAATAGAGTCCTGATTGGCAGTGTGCAAGACAACTGCCCTCCCTGCTCAACTGTCTTTCCAGCCATAACCTCAATTTTAATTTATTTATTTTGAGTGGTGCCATAGAGCAAGTCCAGGCTCTCACTTATATCAGGTTAGACTCTCCCTCTGAACTTCATTTTCAGCAAAATGTTCCTTGAGACATTTGGGAAATTTAGCATGATAAGCACTCTCCTTTAAAAAAAAAAACAAAAAAAAAAAAACAAAAAAACTGCTTCTGACTCCCTTTAGTTTTGAACCACATCCAGTGGTGCTCAGGGCTTACTTCTGGTGGTGCTTGGGAGACCATATAGAATGCCAGGGATCACCTGGTGGACTTTGTACAAGGCAAGCACTTCACCTGCTTTTACTATCTCCTCAATCTTCAAATTGCTTTATTTAGCCCATTTCCCCAATCAATTAAAACAATTAAATTTTTTTTAATTTGCAGGGGAGAGGAGTCATACCTGACAATGCTTAGTGATTGCTCTTAATTCTGCACCCCCTTTATCTCTTCTCACATTTTCTAAATAAGATTCATTACCGTATTTTCCGGCGTATAAGACAACTTTTGAAACAAAAAAAAGTCAACTGAAAATCGGGGGTCGTCTAATACGCCGAGTATATCCCAAAATTGTTTCAATGTGCCGCTAAACAAAAATTGTCTAAATATTGCCACAAACGAATTTTCCAACTCGATCCTGCACCAATCACTCACTGCAAGGCTGCTCGGCCGCCTCTCTAACTCAGCCAATCGAAGCAGGCTTTTTATGCATGCAAATTAGACAATGTTCTGGACCCGAAACTACACTGTCAAAAGCCTGCTCAGATTGGCCAGAGTCAGAGAGGAAGTCTATTACAGTAGAACCTTTGAACCTTTGCTTGTGATTGGCTCATTGTGGTACATACAGTTGCAGCACAGGAACGTTCTGTCTGATACAGCGAATATAGACCTAAACCTATGTTTTAACTGCAAAATTAGGGGGTCGGTATATGGGGGCTGGAGAGACAACACTGTGTTAGGGCGTTTGCCTTACACACAGCTGATCTGGAACCGACCTGGGTTCAATTTCCAGCATCCAGGGTCTTCCGAACCAGCCGGGAGCGATTTCTGAGTGCCAGGCCAAGAGAAACTCCTGAGTGCGGCTGAGTGTGGCCCCCAAACAAATAAATAAGATTCATTACAAACTTTTATTTATTTATTTATTATAGTTTTTGGGTCACATCCAGTGGCGCTCAGGGATTACTTCTGGCTATGTGCTTTGAATGCAAAGCCAGGTGCACTGTTGGATATGGCCCCAAAACAAAAACAACAAAGAAAAGAAAAGAACTCCAACTATATTTTAGAGTAATTCTGAGTTCGTAACAAAACAGCAGAAGTAGAGTGTTCCCATATCTCTGTCTTCCTCCCTCACACCTTGAATCATCAACCACTAGAGCAGTATATTTGTTAAATGTGTCTACGTTGGCACATTGGCACACCAAGTTTATAGTTTAATAGTTCAGACACTGTTTACTCTTGATGCTTATACATTCTATAGATGTGAGCAAAAATATGACGAATCAGAGTTAAATTAAGAGAGTTTCACTGCCTCCTCTGTGCTCTACCTATTCATTCCTTTTTACCCTCAACCCATAAAAAACACTTTTTACTGCCTCCATTTTTTTTTCTTTTAATCAAACATGGCAATACTCGAGGTTACAACTGACTCTGCACTCAGAAATCACTCCTGGTGGTGCTCAGGGTTCAAACTCAGGTTGGATGAGAACAAGACAAGCATCCTATCCACTGTACTATCTCTGTTCCCTGTTTCTATTCTTTTCACCTTTTCAGAATGTTTTTGGAATCCTTTGTTTTGTTAAATTTGTTAATAAATTTGTTAAATTTTATCTCTAAGTAAAAGTATATTTTTAATTTTTGATTTATTATGTGCTTATTTGTTTAAATATATTTTTTTTGGTTTTGGGATCGCACCAGGCAGTGTTCAGGGGTTACTTCTGGCTCTATGCTCAGAAATCGTAGGGGCCGGGCGGTGGCGCTAGAGGTAAGGTGCCTGCCTTGCCTGCGCTAGCCTAGGACGGACCGTGGTTCAATCCCCCGGTGTCCCATATGGTCCCCCTCGCCAGGAGCGACTTCTGAGCGCATAGCCAGGAGCATCACCGGATGTGGCCCAAAAAAAACCAAAAAAAAAAAAAAAAAAAGAAATCGCTCCTGGCGGTCTCGGGGGACCATATGGGATGCTGGGATTTGAACCACCATCCTTCTGCATGTAAGGCAAATGCCTTACCTCCATGCTATCTCTCTGGGCCTTATTTATTTATATTTTATCATAATTTATCTTAAAAATGTTGAAGCCTTTTGAGAATGGTTTGAGGTACAGTTTGAAGAGGTGATATTAAATAGATTTTTTTTTGTTTTTGTTTTTTGGGTCACACCCAGCAGCGCTCAGGGGTTACTCCTGGCTCTATGCTCAGAAATGGATGCCGGGATTCGAACCATTGTCCTTCTGCGTCTAAGGCAAATGCCTTACCGTTGTGCTATCTCTCCGGCCCCTAAATAGATTTTTCCAATAAACAATTTTTGAGGCACAGTAGTTAATGACAGGGTAATTTTCTTTCTTTTTTATTTTTGTTGTTTTGTTTTCTTTGTTTAGGGGCCACATTCAGTGCAGTCAGAGTTTATTTCTAGCTCTGCATACAGAAATCATTCCTGGTAGGTTTGGGGGACCATATGGGATGCTGGGGATTGAACCCAGGTTAACTGTACTCACGGCAAACATCCTACCCACTGTGCTATTGTTTCTGCTCCATGATAGAGTAATTTTCAAAAAAGGGGAAGAAATAACAATCTTACATGACTAGAAGATCTCAACTGATTCATTTTGTTGGTTGGTTGATTTTTGGGTCACACCCAAAAGTGCTCAGGGCTATATCTGGCTCTGTGCCCCAAAGGGTTATTTCCACTATGCTTGAGAAATCATGCATGCTGGAATCCAATCAGGACCTTCTGCATGAAAAACATGCACTCAACCCATTGAACCATATCTTTGGCCCTTTAGAGTTTTTGTTTTTTTTTTTTTTTTGGTTTGAGGCTATACCTAGTAGTGCTGTAGCAGAAGTGCTAAGCTCAGTGCTGGGGACAGGGGTAGGGAGAAGAGGGTGTTACTCTTGATGGTGTTCAAAAGACCACGATGTGTCAGCAATAAAACAGAGTAAGTGCTCTACAGCTGAGCCATATCCTATCCTGGTTTATTTTTAATCTTTATATATATACATATATACATACTTAATTTTCTTTTTCTTATCTTGGGACATACCCAGTGAAAGGGGTTACTCCTGGCTATGCATTCAGAAGTCACTCCTGGCTTAGGGGACCACATGGGATGCCAGGGATCAAACCCAGGCCCATGGTGGGTCAGCTGCATGCAAAGCAAATGCCCTATCACTGTGCTATTTATTGCTCTGGCCCCAATATACATATTTTATTTAAATAAAATGCATCACATAGTTAGGCCATAATATATTTGTCTCTAGATAAGTGAGAGTGGTTACAGGTATTTAAAAAAAGAATAGAAGGGCCAAAGAGATAGCATGGAGGTGAGGTGTTTGCTTTGCATGCAAAAGTACGGTGGTTCAAATCTCGGCACCCCATATGGTCCCCCAAGCCTGCCAGGAAAAATTTCTGAGCGTAGAGCCAGGAGTAATCCCTGAGCGCTGCCGGTTGTGACCCCCCCCCCAAAAAAAAAGAAAGAAAGAAAAAACTAAAAAGTAAAGGAAGAAATGAAAGAAAATTTCATAAAAAGAAAGAAAAAATAAGTACAATAGCAAGCACATTTGTGAAAATTATTGTATCTTCAATGAAGTCATTAATACAATGGCAGAGGCGTAGAAGCTCTTGTTAGCTGTCCATTATGTTAAGTTGGTGTGCTCCTATAGGGAATACAGCAACAAACAAATGAAGTTGTCCAGAAATTCAAAGCACTGTGGCTTTTAGGGGCATGCTCCCAGCTGCCATTTTCCAGGCCTCCTGAAAGAAGGAAGATATAGGGGAGGGTGCCTGCACTTGCTCCAAAAAAGCCCTGTGATATCTGTCAAAATACTGGTGTACCTGAAGTTTGGTCAGATTGGTGTCCCCAAAAAGAACTGTAGAAGGATGGTGAGCAGGGCCATTGGGAATATGGTGATTCTAGATGATGGATGCAGCAGGTGTGGCTTCAGCTGGGTGGGGGCTGGGTTGACCCTGCGCCAGTTTTCTGCTGTGTGACCAGTATACCCATAAGTTTTCATGGCTTGGTTTATATCTCATTGCTTGAGAAAAGAGTGAGCCTATGGAACTGCCTGGTATAAACATGATGATTGTATTTGTGGGCATGATTACAGCTCCACTTTTCATCTTTTAAACTATCAAGGCTTCTCAATCTCTACAGAACTGACATTTTAGATAGAGGTTTCTTTGTAGTGAGAGGCTGTCCTGTATATCAGCATTCTTCAATCATCAGTCTACAGACCTGTGCCAGTACAGGGGTGTAGAAAGGTTGAAAATGACTGGTTAACTGCTTTGGATATAAGTCTGTGGATCAATATGCAGGACAGATGTCAAAAAGTTTCAGGCAGGGGCCGGTGAGGTGGCGCTAGAGGTAAGGTGTCTGTCTTGCAAGCACTAGCCAAGGAAGGACCTCGGTTCGATCCCCTGGTGTCCCATATTGTCCCCCCAAGCTAGGGGCAATTTCTGAGTGCTTAGCCAGGAGTAACCCCTGAGCATCAAATGGGTGTGGCCCAAAACCCAAAAAATTAATTAATTGATTAATTAATTAATTTTAAAAAGTTTCAGGCATCAAAAATTGGAAGCACACCAACTTATATTATAGTATATTTATTAGCATTCCTGACCTCTATGTAATAGATACCAGTAGAACCACTATTTTTCTTTTTGTGGGGGAGGTGTTTAGGCCACACCTGGTGGTGCTCAGGGGTTACTCCTGGCCATGCACACAGGAATCATTCCTGGCAGGTTCAATATGGGATGCCTGAGATCAAACCAAGGTTGGCTGCTTGCAAGGCAAATGCCCTATCCATTATACTATCACTCCAGCCTTAGAACCACTCTTTTTCTAAGCTGTGAAAATAAAAAATGCCATAGCCAGCTATTGTCTATGTTTCCTAATTGTTATTTTTTAACCTGAATGATAATCTGAAAGAGAGATACTCCCACTTCATTGGAAAATTTACTTCCAAAAACAATAATTCCAAGGCAATAAAGAATAATTGTTTTAGTTCAAATAGACTTGGAAAATATGCCTTTCAAATAAGCCAAGGACTGGAGTCAGTGAACCATTACTTAAAATCTCCAACAGTAGAAAACTCTGCCATCTGCACTCTTGCAAAACCATGTCTGCTGCTTCCATTACCCAGAACCACCATTTTCCTGATGGTCCCACCCCATCACCCCTCTACGGTTCATTTTGGGGACACCAATCTGACCAGCTGCTATCATGCCAGAGGTCTAACCTCAGTGTTTCATGCAGAGATACTTATCAGATAAAATCTTTAGGTACACAGTTTTGGGGCCTGAAAATGGACTCCTCAGAGTGGAGGCCAGCAGCCTTCCCCCACAGACCTTTTATTCCAGAAGCCTTAGCAGCCACACTCACAACCACTACATAAGCTAACGGGTCGTTTCTATAGATCCTGGGGTTTTCAGAGCACATGGCTGCATTTGCAGCCAGGCAATACCTCCAGATTCTTCAATACTGACACCCCAGTAGGAGCACACTACATTAGATGGAAAAAGTATCATAGAAGTTAATTAATCTCATAAAGAAAAACAACACAGACATTGAACTAGCAACAAATAGCTTAGTAAACCCTTAGACAATGAGTTAATGACCCTATTGTGTAACAATTTTCAAAATTATCTTTTACTGAAGTATTTTTTAATAATTCCATTAGCCATTTTGTTGTAATAAGCAATATAGAATAAATTATTTTTTGCCTGCCAAGTGGGCATGCTTAGTGATGGTGAGGATTGGAAATAGTGATGGAGAACTAATAGTGTTGGACCATTCCCAGAAACAATGCCAGAATCAACTGTATTATGAACAACTTTTAAAAACATGGTTTTAAATAAAGTAATAAAACTAGGGTCGGAGAGATAGCATGGAGGTAGGGCATTTGCCTTGCATGCAGAAGGATGGTGGTTCAAATCCTGACATCTCATATGGACCCCTGAGCCTGCCAGGAGCAATTTCTGAGCATAGAGCCAGGAGTAACCCCTGAGTACTGCCAGATGTAACCCCTCCAAAAAAGTAATAAAACTAGATTAATTTATTATTAAAAAAACTTTAGGGTGGCTGTGCCTTGAGAACAAGAGCCTTGAATTAAATCTTAGCACTGCAGGTCTTCCAACCACCAGAGAAAGTGAAAATCCAGCATGGATCAAACCACAAACAAATTGGCTGAGGCCACCAAACAAAACAGAAAGGCAGGAGGAATAATATGGTATATTAAGGTGTTTGTCTTGGGGCTGGAGAGATAGCATGGAAATAGGGCGTTTGCCTCGCATGCAGAAGGACAATGGTTCGAATTCTGGCATCCCATATGGTCCCCCGAGCCTACCAGGAGTAATTTCTTTTTGTGTTTTTTTTTTTGTTTTTTTGGGCCACACCTGTTTGATGCTCAGAGGTTACTCCTGGCTAAGTGCTCAGAAATCGCCCCTGGCTTGGGGGGACCATATGGGACGCCGGGGGATCGAACCACAGTCCTTCCTTGGCTAGCGCTTACAAGGCAGATACCTTACCTCTAGCGCCACCTCGCCGGCCCCAATTTCTGAGCGTAGAGCCAGGAATAACCCCTGAGTGCTGCCTCCTTTTTGGGTCACACCCAAAAACCAAAAAAAAAAAAAAAAAAGGCATTTGTCTTGTACATGGTCCTGAGAGCACTACCAGAAATGATTCCTGAGCTCAGAGTCAGCTCTTAGCACCATCAGATATGACTCAACATTCATCCTTCCCCAAATAAATTAAACTTTTGAGAGACCAGGGTGATAGTAGAGCTGGTAAGGCATTTGCCTTTATGCAGCAGATCTGAATTCAATTCCTGGCATCCCATATGGCCCCCTACCCCCCCCCCCCCAGCATGCCAAGAGTGATTTCTGAGAGCAAAGCCAGGATTAACCCTGAGTGCCAGTGGGTGTATCCCAAAAACCAAAAAGAAAGAAAGAAAAAAGGAAAAAACACCAAACCATTTTTGAATCGGAGAGCTGCCTCAAACAGTATGCAAGATACCACTTGTTCCCCACTCCAGCACCATTAGGTGTCACCAAATGGTATTTCTAGTCTGTGCCACCATTCAGGCCTGCATGGTCAAAAGTGACTCTAAGCCGTGAACCTTTGCTGGGAACAAGAACCACTGGGGACAAGAATGGATTCTATTAAAAAGTGTGGGGTGGCAGGCAAAGATAGCACAGTGGAGTACTTGCTTGCACACTACTGACCTCAGTTCCATTATTGGCTTTATCCACTATATATCTCCTGAGCCTCACCAGGAGTAATCCCTTAGCACAGAACCAGGAGTAAGCCCTGAACACCTCCAGGTGTGACCCTCAAAACAAACAAATAAAACTTCAAAAATCCCACCTCAAAACACCTTTGACAATTAGTCTTATAGATCTATATTGTAATAAGCTAAGATTTTTGTTTTGTTTTTGCCACACCCAACTGGGCTCAGGGATTATTTCTGACTCTGCTCAGGAACCATTTCTGGTGGTGTTTGGAGGACTATATGTGCTGCTGGGTATCAAACCTGGGTCAGATGGAATGAGCTATGGTTAAAGGTGTGAAACTACAAATTAAAGGCTGGACAAAGTTCTCCAAAGAAGGAACAAACTGATCATTAAGAACTTTGAAAAGATGCTGAACATCTTTAGTCACTTGGATAATGCAAATGAAAACCTCAGTAAGAATCCACTTCACACAAACTAGTCTGGCTGTAATAAAAATAAGTGTGGGCTCAGGATTTGGGGCACCCTATGAGTGTTGAGGATTGAATCTGGCTAGCCACAAGCAAAGAAAGGCAACTTAATCGTCATACTATCTCTCCAACTTATTTTCTAGTATAATTTGATGATTATTCAAAGTAGGAGAAACACAATTAAAAATAAAATTGTTGGGGCTGGAGAGATAGCATGGAGGTAAGGCGTTTACCTTTCATGCAGAAGGTCATCGGTTCAAATCCCAGCGTCCCATATGGTCCCCCGTGCCTGCCAGGAGCAATTTCTGAGCACGGAGCCAGGAAAAACCCCTGAGCACTGCTGGGTGTGGCCCAAAAACCACAAAAAAAAAATAAAAATAAAAATAAAAAATAAAATTGTTTATTTATATTTTCCTCTATCTCTACAATCATTGAGGGATAAATGTATATTAGTGGCAACAACTACAAATGAGACACAGAGCATCATTTTCAACAAATAGGAAAATTACTTGTTTGGTAGCTAGAGTGAAGAGTTGCAAAGCAGATTGTGTGTAGAAATTCAATACCATGACCATGCAAAAAATAATCACAGGCATGAGGTTTGAATGGAAGCCTCTACTGTGGATTACTTGGAAAGTTTATTTTCTGGGAGAGAAGAAGCTTGACGAGCCTTTACTTCTTTGTGTCAAACTCTTCTAATACTTGAAAAGTAATTGAAGGAATTTGCAAACTTCTGGATGTGTGACCTCTATCCCATATAATTTATATATAGTTTTCAAATTGAATAGGACCTTGATTTCAAATTACAGGCTTTTAAAATGTAAAATTAGTGTAGTTCTTTGAATAAATAACAGGTCTGAAAGAAATAATGATATCTATAATTTCTTGCTTTAGATGTGCATGATAGTTAACTGCTCTAGTTACGATCTGAATAGGGAAAAAATAAATGCCAGTTAAGTCATTTAGCTATTCCCTTCACTATGGTTGTTCCTCAGTGTCTAGCCCTATAATAAGGAATTGAAAAATGTGATGGAGTACTGGGGTTTTGGAAGTTGAGTTGTGAGAGACTAATACACAGTAAATTCTTGACAAATGTTTACTGGTAATTCATGTTATTGTTATTAAAATGCTGGGGCTGAAAAGAGTACAGCAGGTAAAGTGTTTGCCTTGCCTGTAGCCAACCCAGATTTGATCTTCAACATCCCACCTGGTCCCTTGAATACCAACAAGAGTGATTCCTGAGTTCAGAGTCAGGGATAAACTCTGATCTACACCAGGTATGACCTAAAAAACAAAAAGTAAAATAAAATACATAAACACTTATATACTTCCAATCTGTCATTTGTATTTGATGCTTTTGGTAACAATATTATTTGAATAGTTTGGGGAGAGGAACATACCAGGTGCTGCCTACTCTTGACTGTATTTAGGGATCACTCCTAGTGGATTCAGGGGATTCTAGGGGCTGAACTGATGATTGACCATAAGCAAGTCAAATGCCTTACTGGTTGAACAATCTCTCCAGCCCTTTAAATACATTTTGTGAGAAGAAATACTATTTTATTTAAATTGAATATTTTCTTTCTTTCTTTCTCTTTTTCTTTCTTCTTTCTTCTTTTCTTTCTTTCTTCTTTCTTTCTTTCTTTCTTTTCTTTCTTTCTTTTCTTTCTTTTATCTTTTTCTTTCTTTCTTTCTCTTTCTTCTTTTCTTTCTTTCTTCTTTCTTTCTTTCTTTCTTCTTCTTTCTTTCTTTTCTTTCTTTCTTCTTTTCTTTCTTTCTTTCTTTCTTTTCTTTCTTCTTTCTTTTCTTTCTTTCTTTCTCTTTCTCTTTCTTTCTTTCGTTTTCTTTCTTTTCTTTCTTTCTTCTTTCTTCTCTTTCTTTCTTTCTTCTCTTTCTTCTTTCTTTCTTCTTTCTCTTTCTTTCTTTCTCTCTCTCTCTCTCTCTCTCATCTCTCTCTCTTCTCTCCCTCCCCCCCTCTCCTCCCTCCTTCCTTCCCTCCCTCCCTCCCTCTCCTCCCTTCCTTCCCTTCCTTCCTTCCTCCTTCCTCCTCCTTCCTTCCTTCCTTCCTTCCTTCCTTCCTTCCTTCCTTTCTTCCTTCCTTCCTTCCTTTTTTTGGTTTTTAGGCCACACCTATTTGATGATGCTCAGGGTTTATTCCTGGCTAAGTGCTCAGAAATTGCCCCTGGCTTGGGGGGACCATATGGGACGCCGGGGGATCGAACCGTGGTCCTTCCTTGGTTAGTGCTTGCAAGGCAAACACCTTACCTCTAGTGCCACCTCTCCTGCCCCTTTTTCTTTTTATTTTGTTTTTGGGGCCATACCCAGTGACACTCAGAGGTTATTCCTGGCTATGTGCTTAGAATTGCTCCTGGCTCCGGGGACCATATGGGACGCTGGGGATTGAGCCCAGGTCCGCCCTGGGCAGCCACATGCAGGCAAACCTTACTGCTGTGCTATCGCTCTGGCCCCTTGAATATTTTCTTGATGAAAACTGAAACAGGTGAGAGAATTAGAGTGATAATAAGTAAAGGACAAAACTCTCATGAGAAGTTGTTTGTTTTTTGGTTGGTTGTTGGTTGTTTTGGGTCACACCCGGCAGCGCTCAGGGGCTACTCCTCAGAAATCGCTCCTGGCAAGCTCTGGGGACCATATGGGATTCTGGGATTTGAACCACCGTCCTCTGTATGCAAGGCAAATGCCTTACCTCCATGCTATCTCTCTGGCCCTTCATTTTGTTTTGATTTTGGGACACACCCAGTGACATTTTTCCTGGCTCTGCACTCAGAAAGTACTTCTGGCAAGCGTGGGGGACCATATGGGATGCCAGAAATTGAACCAGAGTTGACTATGTGTAAGGCAAAACCTTGCCCAGTGTATTCTCGCTTTGGCCTTCATTGTGGGAAGCTCTTATGGGAAATCTGTGTCTTCCTCTACTACATAATTCAATGTTTGTTTGTTTTTTTTTTTTTTGTTTTTTTTTTTGGTTTTTTTTTGGGCTCACCGGCAGTGCTCAGGGTTACTCCTGGCTCCATGCTCAGAAGTTGCTCCTGGCAAGCACGGGGGACCATATGGGACGCCGGGATTCGAACCGATGACCTTCTGCATGAGAGGCAAACGCCTTACCTCCATGCTATCTCTCCGGCCCCATAATTCAATGTTTTTACACCTGAAGTAGTCACATGTTCCACATACTGGTCTATAGATCAGCAATTATAATCAAGATGGTAGACCAGTAGTTTTCTTTATCATTGTTGTTGTAGTTGTTATTCCTATTATTTTTAGTGGTTTTCAACTTTTCTACTTGTGTGGATCAGCACTTGTCTGTGACTGGAAGATTAAAGATCAATGCTAATAGATAAAAGGTGTAAACAGTGGTAGATTTGCAGAGATCATAGGTTGCACGTTGACCCAGGAAGAAATAAGAGAAATTAGGCTATAATAACCATTATAAAATATAGATTAAAGCCTTCAGAATGTGGTTTTATTTTTTAGTAAAGTAAAATAGCTTTTGTTTATTGTTTTTATTTTAGCTTTTGTTTATTGTTTTGGGCCACACTGGTGATGCTTAGGGCTTGCTCCTGGCTCTGCCCTCACTCCTAGCAGTGTTTAAGGGATGACAGCTCATTATACTATCATTTTAGGCCCAAAGTTAAATAGTTTTATTTAAAGATGTTTTCTCAGAGAAAAGTGGAGAGTGAAAAAGTTAGAGATACTTCTTCTGTTTTTGCTTTTTGGGGCCACTCCCAAAAGTGCTCAGGGGTTACTCCTGACTCTGCTCAGAGATTACTCATGTTGGGCTTAGGGGTGCAGGGTTTAGAACCCAGGTTGGCAACAAGGCAAATTCTCTACCTGTTGTACTATCACTCCCACCCCAAGAGAGATACAGCAGGTAGGGTACTGTATTGAGAATACTGGTGAAAAGAAGGTCACATTGGTGGTGGGATTGGTGTTTGAACTTTCAATATTTGAAATAAGAGCAAGGGGGAGGAAGGCAGGAGACAGAGAGGAAAGGAGGGAGGAGGGAGAGAGAGAGAGAGAGAGAGAGAGAGAGGAGAGAGAGAGAGAGAGAGAGAGAGAACTTGATGATGCTTAGGGCTTATTCCTGATTCTGCATTCAAGAATCACTCCTTGGGGCCACAGAGATAGCATGGAGGTAAGGCGTTTGCCTTGCATGCAGAAGGTCATTGGTTCGAATTCCGGCATCCCATATGGTCTCCCAAGTCTGCCAGGAGCGATTTCTGAGCATAGAGCCAGTTTAACCCCTGAGTGCTGCCGGTGTGACCCAAAAACAAACAAACAAACAAAAAACAAAACAACAACAAAAAGAAATCACTCCTTGGGGAGACATATGGGATGCCAGGGATAAAAGCAGTTCAGCCACACTCAACGCAAACACCCAACTCACTGTATTATCACTCTGGTCTTTCAAATGACTTCTAAAGGAGGTTTGATTCAATTCTTCAAGTGATCTAGGTCTGGAATTCTCTGTATAATTAAAATTAATCCAGGTGTCATCACAAGGAAAACCAGTTGATGATTTCATAACCTCATCACAATCTTTCCATTCTTTTGCAGCTTCTTTTTTAAGGGGATCCACCTTTCTTGGTGGTGCCTTACATTTCTGCATCTGGGTGATGCCTCAATTTATCTTCAAGAACTCAGGATTCGAATCTCAAAAGGATGTGGTATTCATACTTTTGGGAAAGTTCAGGTCTGGACAATTTCTTTTTTCTTTTTTGTTTTTGGGCCAGACCAGCAGTGCTTAGGGGACTATTTCTGGCTCTGAGCTCAGAAATGGCTCCTGGCAGTCTTGGGGAACCACATGGGGTATCAGAGATTGAACCCAGGTCGACTGCGTGCCATGAAAATGTCCTGCCTGCTTTGGTGCTTTCGCTCTGGCCTCACGGGCAATTTTAAGTTTTATTATTTCTGAAAAACCAACCCCTGTTTATCTACTTGTAATAAAAGAAAGAAAGGAAAAAAGAAAGATTTAAATTATTTGAGAAAGTTAAATTTATTCTTTAAAGATTACAGTATAAATACTGTTTTATATCGGGGCCGGGAAGGTGGCGCTAGAGGTAAGGTGTCTGCCTTACAAGCGCTAGCCAAGGAACGGACCGTGTTCGATCCCCCGGCGTCCCATATGGTCCCCCCAAGCCAGGGGCGATTTCGAGCACATAGCCAGGAGTAACCCCTGAGCGTCAAAACGGGTGTGGCCCAAAAAAAAAACCAAAAAAAAAATACTGTTTTAATAATGCTGGGTGCAGGATTGGATAAAACAGCATATCTTATATTGTCTATTATATTAAATATTATGCCCGTGGAGGTTCCAGGTGACATATTGAAGTGAGGAGAGAGAGAGGAGACAACAGTAAAGAATCTGCTGCTTTCTCTCTGTCCACTGCCACCCCAGGAATGGCTGAGAGGTCTAAGACATATAAAGTATTTGATGTGCCCCTACACGAACAGCCCATGTCCCTTCCAGTCTCACTAGGCAGCTGTCAAGCTGCACTGATGTCCACTTGGTCTGCCCAGTGTGGGAGTTGATCGCTGTGACCAGATTTCTCAGGGAGCTGTAAACTCAGACTGGTAGGAGGAATTGTTCTTTTTGGAAAGGAGAGTTAGTCTTAGACCTTATCCAGGCTTTTCAGGTCTGTTGCCTTCTCACACAGAAAAAATTTCACAGAAGACAGTGAAATAAACAGGTTTTTATTTGAAAATTCTGAGGAAGGGGAGAAAGATGGTAGGAAGAGAGAGAGCAACATGCTCAAAAAGAACATGGGCTTCTCCAAAGGCAGAGAAAGAGCCTCATATATAAGCACCCTGCATGAAAGTAGAAAAGGAAGTAGGAAAATAGGATGTGGATAAGAGGGGAGATGCAGGTGACAGGTGCACAAGTACACATGGGTCTGGGGAGCACATGTGCTCATCATCTTTGTTCCAAGTTGGGTTACATGGGTTTTCTATCAATCTGCCCCACCTGGCACCCACCTAGGTTAGAGACCTGCTGTGGTTGCCAGAGGCAAAGGTTGATCTTTGACCTTCCTTTCCTGGCCTTTGTTCCTGCAGAGCTCTTAACAGGCCTTAGTTTCAGTATCCCCAAGGTGTGTCCTGGTAGCCTTAGGGTTACCACTTTTTGGTCTTAATATGTCCCAGGAACTTTTTATTACATCCCAGAAACTCATAGCTATCAGCGGGTGTTATCATCTGCTTCAGATATCATATTAAATATAGTATTATTAAATTTATGGGCCTGAGAATAACTCAATGGGATGGAGCACATGCTTTGCCCAGGTTTGTGCAAAGCACATGTTTTGTGCAGGTTCAATCCCTGGCACCACGTGGTCTTCTGGGTGCTGAAAATCATCCCTAGCAGCAAAACAGTAATAATGCCTGAGCACAACTGGGTATGGCCCAAAATTCAGAAGAGAAAAAAAAAACAATCAGGACTCTTAAATGTTAAATGAAGTACTAAATTATTCCCATTAAATGTGCATGATGCTGAATACTGTTGGTTATCTGGTAATGTTTGAGAATTGTGGTTTTCAAATCATATATAATTAAATTAGCTGTGAAAATCATCTCAGTCTTCATTTCCTTCTTCAGAATTCAGAGTTTGATACGAGATGAAAAAGATGCCTCTAGCACCTGGCTTTTGGAAGAGAAGATCATAAATAGGAACTATCGGTGAAGAAATAATGAGGGAAGCTGCGTCCTGGAGAGCCGGTCCTCTGGGGAAACTCACAGTGGGACCCAGAGGACAAAGCACACGCCCACTTGACAACCACCAGCTCCAGGCACTTCTGCAGCTCTAGTCACCCACAGGCTCCACAGCTATGGGAGTTGAAGAACTGGCCCCAGCGCTGCAGTCTTGTCGGAGCCACGGCTCCATTTCTCCTTCCACACTGGCAGGGACTCAGAGGGACGATGCTGAGGTCAGATACCAGCTTGCCTGTGGAACATCATTTTCTTTTCTTTTGGGGGGAGCCACACCTAGTAGTGCTGTTACTCCTGGCTCTGAGCTCAGGGATCATCCTGGCGGGCTCATCGGACCACATGGGATGCTGGGGATTGAAACCATGTGGGCTGTGTGCAAAGCAAGCTCCTCCCAGCTGTGCTACCGCACCAGTCCTTGAAATATCATTTTCGACACCCCCCCCCAACTTTCCTTTCCTTTTTTTTTTTTTTTTCATTTTTGGCAGTGCCAGGGACTAGCCTCAGTCTCTTGCATACAAGGCATGCTCTCAAAGTCAGCATGTCCTTGCTTTTGCTGTTGTAGGCCATGACAACACTCATTAACATGCTTGTTTGTGGTGCTGCCACATTTGATTAGGGTGCTCTCAGGTGTTGTATTCCTTCAGTTGTAATACTCACACATTAACAAGCACACACCTCTCTGCCATGCTCCAGAGATAGCTCTCTGCCATGCTCCAGAGATAGCACTTTTTTGCAGTTGGGAAGGTGGGGGGAGGGCGTTGTTTCTGAGACAGTAGAGTTATTAGGACCTTGCTTGACATATGTAGGCAGCTCCTGGAATCAAACTTGCAGCCTCAGACACGCAAGGCTTGTCCATTTTTGGACATCCCAGGATCTGTAAAGTAAGTTCCTTCCTTCCTTCCTTCCTTCCTTCCTTCCTTCCTTCCTTCCTTCCTTCCTTCCTTCCTTCCTTCCTTCCTTCCTTCCTTCCTTCCTTCCTTCCTTCCTTCTACCTTCCTTCCTTCTTTCTTTTTTTCTTTCTCTTCTCTTTTTCCTTCTCTCTCTTTGACTCTATATTAATTTTTTTTTCTTCCAAAACCTGTTGGTGCTCAAGGGTTACTCTCAGCTCTGAACTTGGGGATCACTCCTGGTTGTTAGGGTACTATGTGGTGGAGGAGATAGAACGTGGACATCTTGCATGTAAAGTTTTCACTCAAACCATTGAGCTATCTCTCTAGTCCTTAATTTACAACTATTTGGAAAACAGAGACTAGATTATATGCTTTGTTGATAATCTCAAAGTAAGGAGTGAATAGGTTCAGTGAGTGAGCACAGTTAGTAGGATGCCTACTTTGTACATGGCCCATGTAAATGTGATCTCTCCAGCACTCCAGATGGCTCCTCTGAGCCTTCTAGCCTCTTATGTGCAAGGATTGTGTTTTATATTAAGCCACATCCTTGAGCCTTCAAGGCAATACATTTTTTTGTTGGTCTTTTTTTGGGGGAGGGGGGTCACACCCGGCAGTTCTCAGGGGTTACTCCTGGCTCTGCGCTCAGAAATTGCTCCTGGCAGGCACAGGGGACCATATAGAATGCCGGGATTCGAATCGCCATTGGTCCTGGGTCAGCCTTACCGCTGTGCTATCTCTCCGGTCCCCAAGGCAATCACTTTTTTATTTTTTGACATCTTGTTACCTTGATCTCACATCAATTATGTAAATAAATTATTTTTCTCAGAAATAGTTGTGATTTGAATTTTTTAAAAATTTAAACAGCATGATTTCCAGTTTCTTACAATAGTGTCAGGTATAATCCAGTGCCCAGTGACTCCATCCCTCCACCAATGACCTCAGGTTTCCTCCCCCTACAACAAGACAAATATATCTACTTTGTTTTGGGTCACTCTTGGAGAGGTTCAGAGAATCATATGAATTTCTGGGAGTCAAACCTGAGTGTAAGACCAGCTATTTACTCACTGTACTGTCTTTCTAGCTCAAGAACTAGACTTTTAAATTTAATTTCTGGAGTTCGTGTTCCATGCTTTCAGCTATGCTGGGCCTAGTGGTTTCACTACACACTTATACCTCTCCTCTATACCACAAAGGCCTCAGGCCCTTGCCCGTATGTTACAAAGAATCCTCCACTTTTTGCTTCCCCTCTCCATTTTTAATTTGAGGGGTGTGCACACCCGGTGGTGCTCAGTGGTTACTCTTGGCTCTGCACTTAGGAACCATTTCTGGTGGGCTCAGAGGACCATACAGGATGCTAAGAATTGAACCTGAGTTAGTCATTTCCGAGGCTTGCTGAACTTGTACATTTCCCCTACTTGCTGTACTAGTGCTCTAACCCTCTCTTTGGAGTGAGGCCCCTCAGGGGTTACTCCTGCCTCCGCAATCAGAAATTATTCCTGGCAGGCTCAGGAAATCATATGGGATACCTGAGGTTTGAACCTGGGCTGGCCACATGCAAGGCAAGCACTTTACCTATTGTGCTATCGCTCTGACTGATCCCTGTCATTTTTGTTACTGTAATCTTCGTCCATTCCTTAGACAGGTTAGGTTATATACCACTGAGAATACCTGGTATTGTCCTTGTCCTTCCAAATATTTTTTTGTTTTTGTTTTTTGTTTTTGGGTCACACCCAGCAGTGCTCAGGGGTTACTCCTGGCTCTATACTCAGAAATCACTCCTGGCAGGCTCGGGGGACCATATTTGATGCCAGGATTCGAACCACCATCCTTTTGCGTCTAAGACAAACGCCTTACCGCTGCGCTATCTCTCCGGCCCCCCTTCCAAATAATTTTACTTAACATAAGACCTCCATTTCTATGCACGTTGCAAAAGTGCATGATTTTATCATCTTCTGTGTCTGCCTAGTAATCAATTATATGCCACAAGTTCTTCTGTTGACTGAACTTCTGTGTTATTTTATCTCCTTGCTTTTGGTAAGAAGTGTTGCAATCAAACATAGGTGGACATATATCTCTTCAAATGAAGTTTTGTGTTTTGAGAGTAGATAGTTTTAACTCATTGCTTTTGACTACTCAGCAATCCACATTAAGACATTCAGTAATTTATTCTATTGTCTCCAATTATTTCTAGTTATTTCCAATTGCACTGAAACAAGATATAACTGTTGCTGTTATTTGTTAATTTAATTTCATTGGATAAATTCACAAGTATAGCTTTAAGACATATATGACTTTAAGACCAATCTACATATGGGGTCGAAGAGATAGCACAGTAGTAGGGCGTTTGCCCTTGCACCGTGGCCAACCTAGGACAGACCCTGGGTTTAATTTACGGCATCCCCATATGGTCCCCCGAGTCTGCCAGAAATGAATGTGTCTGAATGTAGAGCCAGGAGTAACCCCTGAGCACCCTCTGGGTGAGGGTCAAATATAAAAAAACAAAACAAATAGACATATACATAAGACATTACTGTATATTATAAGATGATATCTGAAGGGCCAGTGAGGTGGTGCTAGAGGTAAGATGCTGCCTTGCGAGCGCTAGCCAAGGAAGGACCGCAGTTCGATCTTCTGGCATCCCAATATGGTCCCCCCAAATTAGGGGCGATTTCTGAGTGCTTAGCCAGGAGTAACCCCTGAGCATCAACACTGGTGTGGCAAAATAAAAAAAACAAAAAAACAAAAACAAAAGATGATATCTGAATACATTCCAAATATCTGTATCTAGTCACATTTACATTCACAATTTATTAGACCACCCAATAGGTCTAAGTTACTTTTACACAAATTTTAGAAATTCTGAGTAGATGAGGCCCGGAGAGATAGCACAGTGATAGGGCGTTTTGCCTTGTATGTGGCCCACCTGGGAGGACCTTGTTCAGTTCCCTATATCCCATATGGTCCCCCCCTAGCCCTGCCAGCGGCAACTTTCTAAGTGCAGAAGCCAGGAGTGATTCCTAAGCACTGCTGGGTGTGGCCCAGAAACCAATGAGTCAATCAGTCAATCAATCAACCAATCAATCAATCAATAAGTTAAAAAAATTTCTGAGTAGAAATAGATGTATTACTTTTTCGTGGGGTTTTCCTCAAAATAATATTATGTAGAATATGATTTCTGATAACTGAGGAAGATAAATGACTTATATTTTATTTGGGGGGAACAGGCCACAACCACAGTACTATCATTCATACCCCTAATTAAAAAAGAAAAATTTTCAAATAGGAAAATTGAAGTCCATTCCTCTTTTCTCTTCTTTTTTTTTTTTTTTTTGTCTTTTTGGTTTTTGGGCCCACACCGGCAGTGCTATGGGGTTACTCCTGGCTGTCTGCTCAGAAATAGCTCCTGCAGGCATGGGGTGGGGGGTGGGGCATATGGGACACTGGGATACGAACCAACCACCTTTGGTCCTGATCGATTACTTGCAGGCAACGCCGCTGTGCTATCTCTCGGGCCACCAGTCCATATCTTCATGGTCTTATATTAACATAGTTTTTTACTTTTTTCTTTTTGGTGCTTAATGGTTTTTTGTTTGTTTGTTTTTGTTTTGGGGCCACACCCGGTAACGCTCAGGAGTTATCCTGGCTATATGCTCAGAATGTCACTCCTGGCTTGGGGGACCATATGGGACACCAGGGGATCGAACCGCAGTTCGTCCTAGGCTAGCGCTGGCCAAGGCAGACACCTTTACCTCTAGCGCCACCGCCCCGGCTCCAATAAGTGGATCAGTACCAGGGCCTAGTGTGTGTGTGTGTGTGTGATGTGTGTGTGTGCTGTGTGTGTGTGTGTGTGGTTTTGGGTCACACCCGGCATTGTTCAGGAGTTACTCCTGGCTCCCACGCTCAGAAATTCGCTCATGGCAGGCCACAGAGGCACCATATGGTGCATGAAAACAGTATGATGCTATATTCTTTTGTCATTCTTTATACCCTGATACCATTTCTTTGTGACCTCTTCTCTGAGTTACATTACACACTCAAAGGGAAGAATCATGCAGAATGCAATACCAGATTACTAAGATCACTTCAAAAGATTACATAATATTCTCCTTAATTACTTGTATGTAGATATGGAGGCATAGTAGATACATACTATAGCGTAAGTATATAGCACTGCATAACATACATTATTGTACTGTGTATGTGCTCCCTAGCACTTGCTTTTACTGTATTCTTTCCCATAGCTTTTTTGTTTTGTTTCTTGGGCCTCACCCCGGCACGTGCTTCCAGGGGTTACTCCCTGGATCTCTGCTCAGAAATCGCTCATGGCAGGCACAGGAAACCAATATGGGATCGATGCCAGGATCAAACCACTGTTGGTCCCTGGGCTCGGTCGCTTGCAAGGCAAATGCCCTACCTCTGTGCTATCTCTTGGGCCATCCCACAGCTTTTTGAGGGGTTGGAGGCTGGGGGGAAGAACTTTAGGACTCCTCCAGTAGTGTGGAATTGTGCCCAGGAACTATCACATGCCATGTTCTCAGCTCTTTGAGACATCTCAACCCACCTCTATAGCTTTTATAAAAATAGCCTTTTCATGAAGTTCTTTGCCTTTATATAGACTGAGTAGATGATGTAATTCATTCAGTCCTAGAGAAATAACATATTAATTAGATCTCACAGGTTTTAAACTCATTAGGTGTTCCTTGCCTACAGGATATCTTATTATTACTATTAAACCACAGATTATCTTTTTACTTAACATTTATGAAGAATAAAAAAGTGCTTTATGACCACTTCAAGTAACTCATTTTAGGAAATTTCCCTTTTGTTTTTTTTAATCATTGTTACCTGAAAATATACTTTTCTTCATAAGGAGAGTTTTCTTGAGTGAAAATCAAAAAATGATGTACAAATTACATGTAGCTATTACTTTTAAGTTTTAGTTCTCTTTAGGCCACACCTGGAAGTGCTCAGGGCTTACTCCTGGCTCTGCATTCAAGGATTACTATTTCTGGCAGGGCTCAGGGATCATATGGAGTTCAAAACCTGGGTTTGTCATGTGAGGACAAGCACCCTGCCCCTCTGTATTACTTTCTCCAGCCCCCACATGGCCCTGGAATTTCTCTAGTGTGGAAACAGTTTCCCATAGTTGGTGACCATAGCCCTCTGAGCACTAGAACTATTCAAAATTGATGTATAGCCTCTGGCGCAAAACTTTCTGTTGTTTGCCCTTAAAAAAGATAGATCTTCAGGACATTGAGATCATAACACTGACTAAAAAAAATTTTTTTTGGGCTCCAGAGAGATAGCACAGCGATGTTTGCCTTGCAAGCAGCCGATCCAGGAACCTAAGGTGGTTGGTTTGAATCCCGGCGTCCCATATGGTCCCCCGTGCCTGCCAGGAGCTATTTCCTGAGCAGACAGCCAGGAGTAACCCCCTGAGCAATGCCGGGTGGTTGGCCCCCAAACAAAAAACCAAACAAAAAAAATTTTTTTTTCTGAAAAGGGGATAATAAATCTAATAGTTGGTTAACTTCTAATCTAAAGTGAGTTTGTTTTTTACTCTCTTCACATTCACTTTTTTATTTTATTTTATTTTATTTTATTTTATTTTATTTTATTTTATTTTTTGGTTTTTGGTTTTTGGTTTTTGGGCCACACCCAGCGGTGCTCAGGAGTTATTCTGGCTGTCTGCCTCAGAAATAGCTCCTGGCAGGCACAGGGGACCATATGGGACACCGGGATTCGAACCAACCACCTTTGGTCCTGGATCGGCTGCTTGCAAGGCAAACGCTGCTGTGCTATCTCTCCGGGCCCCACTTTTTTATTTTAAAATGTGCGGGATTTTTTTAAAATTTTTAAAATGATTTTAAAAATACATACTCATGGGTATATGTATGACTTCTGATTCTGGGTTCAACAGTCCCTCCTGACAGTGCTTGGGGACCATATGTGGGGAGATAAATATGTACATATTTCTTTTAGATTTGCCTCTTTATTTCTTCTGAGTCATTGAACTCATTCTTCATTGTTTCCCTTTCTCAGCTACCCCACATTATCATTTCCTAGAAACAAAAGTTCTAAAAGTTTAATTAGATTTCTTTTTGTTTTGTTTTTAGGCCACATCTTACTGCACTCAGGTATTACTTCTGACTCTGAATTCAGAAATTACTCCTGGCAGGCTCATGGAACCTTATGGGATGCCTGGGATCAAAGCCAGGTCTGTCACATGCAAAACAAACATCCTACTGATTGTACTATTTGCTCCTGATTCCCCTTTTTTTCTTTTTGGACAAGAATATTTTAGAGATGGTGTAGCAATTTGGTGATTTAATTGAACTATGAAAATCAAATAAAATCCTATATTATTCCAAGAAACAAATGGTATCTCACTTTAAAAATGTCACAGTGGGGCAGTGATAGGGCATTTGTCTTGCATGCAGCTGACCTAGGACAGACCGAGGTTCGATCCCTTACCATCCTATATGGTCCCCCAAGCCAGGAACGGATTTCTGAGTGCATTGCCAGGAGTAACCCCTGAACAATCACCGGATGTGCCCCCCCCAAAAGAAAATCACAGTGATAAGGCATAAAAAAAGTTCAAAGTCCAGCTACTAGCTTCAAGATTTTAAATAAGTGTTCTTAGCTCTTTAGCACTGTTTTTTGTTTTGTTTTGTTTTAGTTTTTGGGCCACATCCGGTGACATTCAGGGGTTACTCCTGGCTATGTGCTCAGAAATAGTTTCTGGCTTGGGGGACCATATGGGACACTGGAGATTGAACCGCTGTCTGTCCTAGGTTAGTGCATGCAAGGCAAATGCCCTACCTCTTGTGCCACTGCTCCAGCCCCATGATTACTTTTTTTAAAAAATAATTTTTATTGAGACCAATGTGAATTACAAATACTTCATAGTTATATTTAAGGTACATAGTGAAAGTGTGATTACTTATTTTTGTCATTGTCTAAAACAGAGTTATAAGCCAAAGGTCTAACTGAACATAGACTATGCAGTAAGCAGTGGGCTGGTATGTATTCTTTGGCTTTTGAGTTTAATAGACATGAACTCTGCTCAACTTATTAAATATATTATTTTAATAGGACATTGGATGTATTTTGTTTAGTTTGGGGACCACACCTGTCAATTTTCAAGGCTTACTTCTGACTTGGGCTCAAGGACCATTCCTGGCAGCAGAATTCAGGATAGTACTGGGGTCCCAAGAATTGAACCCAGGGTGGCCCCATCTCCTACATTGCTTCAGCTTCTAGATTCTTCAGATAAACTTGAGAATCAAGCTCAGCCAAGGAACAGAAAAACCAAGCTCAGAAAAGGGACAGAAATTCAGAATTTAGTCAGAATCACCATAACCAAGGTTACCAGATAGTAACATTCTGGAATGGAAGCTGTGGTTCTACTTCCACCACCACAAGTATCAGACTATCTTGGCACCCACTCACTGCTCCTAGATTTTGTTCAATGAGCAGATTTCTTTGATTTGTGACACTTGTTCAAGGCGCAGGGTTCTGGGTGGGAGCAACTGATGCCATTTCTGGCATCCCATATGAACCTGCCAAAAGTGATCCCTGACTCCAGATCCAAAAGTTATCCCTAAGCACTTTAGGGTGCAGCTCAAACTTCCTCTAATTTCTACCCTACTCCACGCAAAAAAAAGGGTAAAAATATTTACAATCTGAGATATTAGATCATATTATTGAAATGTTTATTGCTTCAGTCACTTGAACCTGTATTAGGCAATTTGAGAAAAGAAAAAAATGAAAGCCAAAATTCTACGGTTTAATGAATAGATATCTACTTAAGATATGCACTATCTACTTACTTAAGAAAGTAAAGACTAAGACTGACAAAGCACCAAAGTACCAGAACATTAAAATTACATTCTGCAAAGATACCTTGCAAAGATTTATTATATGTATAATGGAAGACATAAATTGTTAGTGGACAATATAAGGTGTCTATTGATTGTTTTCAGTTCATGCAGATTACCAGGAGAATATGATTCTTTTTTTTACTCCTCCTCCTCCTTCTTTTCATCTTTGGTAACACTCACATAAAAATGTTTGCTTTTGCAGGCCAGAGCGGTGGTGCAAGCGGTAAGGTGTCTGTGTTGCCCATGATAGCCTAGGACGAACCGTGATTCAATCCCCCCCGTGTCCTATATGGTCCCCCAAGACAGGAGCAATTTCTGAGCACATAGACAGGAGTAACCCCTGAGCATCACCATGTGTGGCTCAAAAACGAAACAAAACAAATAAAAAGTTCTCTTTTACACATGAGTTCAGAGATGTGGCTCAGCAGTTAAACACCAACCTCCCCATGTTTGAAGGCCTGGGTTTGGTCCCTTGTATCATAAAAGAAAGAGGAAGAGGAGGAGGAGGAAGAAGAGGAGGAAGAGATAAGATGAAGAGGAAAAAAAGAAGGAGGAGGAGGAGGAGAAGGAGGAAGAAGAAGAAAAGATATTATTTTGAAAAAGATGATGGGGCAGGAGTGGTGATGCAATAGTAGGGTGTTTGCCTTGCACGCGGTTGACTTAGGACACACTGTGGTTTGATCCTCTGGTGTCCCATATGGTCCCCCAAGCCAGTAGTGATTTCTGAGCGCAGAGCCAGGAGTAACCCGAGTGTCACTGGGTGTTGTCCTAAACCCCCCCAAATAAAAGAATAAAATGAAGATGCTGAAGAAAATGAAGATAAAAAAGAAGAGAAAGAATATGATGATAATAAAGATGATGATGAAGGATAAAGAGGAAGAAGAAAAGAAGGAGAAAAGATAAATAGGATGAGGAGAAAGAGAAGGTGGACAGGGAGAGGAGTAGAAAACCATACATGTAATTTACTTAAAGTTTAACAAACAGGAGAGGTGAGGATACTTTCTCAAATTTAGCAGATTGATACAATGGTATTGCCATCATGAAATTCCTGGCACAGTAACAGAAATTCACTAAAATGCCTTCACATCCTGGAAAGAGATTGTCAAAAAGTTTGGGAAGATCCATAATAGTAAAAGACTCCTGTTGCTGGTTCCAGAACTTTTTGCCCAACAGTTTTGATTTGTTTTTTTGTTTTGTTTTGGGGCCACACCTGGCAGTGCTCAGGTGTTTCTCCTTACTCTGCAGCTCAGAAATTGCTCCTGGCTGGCTCTGGGGACTATATGGATGCTGGGGATCAAACCCAGTTTCATCCCAGATCTTCTGCATGTAAGACAAAAGCCCTACCACTGTGCTTTCACTCTGGCCCATGCCCCACACAGTTTTAACCTGAGTGATTAGGGAAAACAGTCCCGTGAAATAAATGGACAATTGCAAACCTTTTAGGTTGGGACTTTTTGCCCCAAAGAGCCCCATTTATGGGACTATTGTGCATGAGTCCTTTGATTGCTTAACTGAAAATAATTAAGTTTCAGAGGGTGTATCCCTGCCTGCATGATCTCACAACTGCCTAGGAAGTGATCAGACTGAAGAGTCACATGTATAGAAAAAAATTTTTAGCTCTTGTATTTACATCAATAGGTTCAGATGTGGGGCATGGGTATTATTACCAAACTGCCTTTTATTTTTCTTAAATCCCACAGATAAGTGACACTATTCTATTTCTCCCTTCTGACTCATTTTATTCAGAATGAGTTTTCATGTCCATCCATGTCCAGGAAAATTTCATTACTACATTTTTTTCTAAAAGCTGCATAGTATTCTACTGTGTATATGCACAGGTTTCTTTAGCCACTCATCTGTTGTTGAGCATCTGGGTTATTTCTAGATTCTGGCTATTGTATATAGCACTGCAATGAACATAGGTGTGCAGAGGGTATTTTTTTTAATTGTGTTTTTGTATCCCTAGGGTATATCCCTAGGAGTGGTTTTGCTGGATCAGATTGAAGCTCAATTTCCATCTTTTTGAGGAATATCCATATTGTTATCCAGAAAGGCTGGACTAGACAGCATTCCTACCAGCAGTGAATAAGAGTTATTTTTCCTTGCATCCAAACTGGAACTGGTTGTTCTTGTTCTTTGTGATTTGTGCCAGTCTCTGTGATGTGAGATGGTACTTCATTGTAGTTTGATTTGCATCTCCCTGATGATTAGTGACGTGGAACCTTTTTTCATGTGCCTTTTGGCCATTTGTATTTCATCTTCGAGGAAGTGTCTGTTAATTTCTTCTCCCCATTTTTTGATGGGGTTAGTTTTTTTTTTCCTTGTTAGTTCTGTCAATACCTTGTATACAGTATTTTCCGGTGTATAAGACACCTCCTATTTTTATAGTGTCGGACCATATTTTCTGTTACTCCATATCGTCTTGCCGCAGCAGTTATTGTGTTCCTTGGCAAAGTTTACAGCGTTCCTGTGCTGCAACTGTATGTACCACTGTGAGCCAATCACAACAAACAATGTTGTTCAAAGGTTCTACTGTAATAGACTTTCTCTCTGATTCTGGCCAATCTGAGCAGGCTTTTTACAGTGTAGATTCAGCTACAGAACTTGGATAATTTGCACGCATAAAAAGCGGGGGGGGGGGGCAATGTACGAGGAAAATGGAGAGCCTGTCTAGAGTACAGGCGGGGATCGGGTGGGGAGAAGGGAGACTTGGGACATTGGTGATGGGAATGATGGGTGGTGTTCTTTACATGACTGAAACCCAAACACAATCATGTATGTAATTAAGGTTTTTAAATAAATTAAAAAAAAAGCGGGGGGGGGCGGAGAGATAGCATGGAGATAGCATGGAGGTAAGGCATTTGCCTTTCATGCAGAAGGTCGATGGTTTGAATCCCAGCATCCCATATGGTCCCCCGAGGCTGCCAAGGAGTGATTTCTGAGCATAGAATCAGGAGTAGCCCCTGAGCGCTGCCGGGTGTGACTCAAAAAAAAAAAAAAAAAAGATTTCTTCGGGCTGGGAAAGTGGCGCTAGAGGTAAGGTGTCTGCCTTGCAAGTAGGACAGACAGCTGTTCAATTCCCCAGCGTCCCATATGGTCCCCCCAAGACAGGGGTGATTTCTGAGCACATAGCCAGGAGTAACCCCTGAGCATCAAATGGGTGTGCCCCCCCCCAAAAAAATAAAAAAACTGGGTAAAAATCTTTGGGGCTGGAGAGATAGCATGGAGGTAAGGCGTTTGCCTTTCATGCAGGAGGTCATCGGTTCTAATCCTGACGTCCCATATGGTCCCCCGTGCCTGCCAGGAGCAATTTCTGAGCCTGGAGCCAGGAATAAGCCCTGAGCACTGCTGGGTGTGACCCAAAAACCACAAAACACACACACACACACACACACACACACACAAGAAAGTGTATCTTCCATTGCCGGTCATACAATAGATACTCGGTATGTGTTTATTTAAAAACAACAATATCTTACATCCTGGCATATATTCAATGAAGTAGGATAAGCACATAAAGTTCTGTAGGATGTTAAATGGGACAATTAATGTAGGGACAATTTTTATTTATTTAAAAATAGGAACACTCACATGGCTTCATAGTAAGTCAGTTGGCCAAGTTAAAAATAGATTCTAAACATAGCAAGAACAGAAATTCAATCTAAGCTACCAAATCACAGAAGCAGTCACAGAGGTTGAAACAGAAAAAGAAGAGCATGCATAAATGAATGACTCATTTGTATGAAATTATCTACCTTTACATCGGACCTGTTCTATCCAGCTCTGGGATGTGGTTCAACAGTTGAACATCTGTCTAGCATGTGTGGAAATTAGTTTGATTGCCCAATATGCAGATTTGTTCTTTACAACAGAAAATACACATTATATGTTTATGGCAACAAATGAAGATAAACTAAGAGGACACATTTAGATTTAGTTATTCACAATAACATTATTAATAATAATATTTTGAGGCTTTGGTATTCATTAATACAGCTAGATAGTTTCCAACAATATAAATTTTCTTAAAGCCTAAAGGAAGTTTTCTTTAAAACAGGTTTTTTTTTTTTTTTTTTATCACTCAGGGTTTATTCCTGGTTCTGCACTCAGAAATCGGTCCTGGTAGGCTGGGGGGAGACTATCTGGGATGCCAGAATCAAACCAAAGTCTGTTATGGATCAGTCCTGTGCAAGGCAAATGCCCTACCAATGTGTTACCTCTCCAGCCCGAGTTTTCTTTAAAACTTAGTGTTTTTCTTACTTAAAATGTAGGAATATGTATATGTATATATATATATATATATATATATATATATATATATATATATATATATATATATATATATATATATATGTTTGTTTGGTTGGTTGGTTTTGGGCCACACCCGGTGGCACTCGGGTTGCTCCTGGCAGGCTAAGGCTACCATATGGGATGCTGGGGGTCGAACTCTGGTTCGTCCTGAGTCAGCAGCATGTAAGGCAAATGCCCTACCACTGTGCTATGGCTCTCACCCTGTAGGAAAATATGGGGCTGGAGTACAGTGGATAGGGCATTTGCTTTGTATAAGGTCAATCTAGGTTCAACCCCCAGCATCTCATATGGTTCCCTGAGCACTGCCAGTAGTAATTCATAATTGCAGAACCAGGACTATTCCCTAAGTATCACCGGGTATGACCTAAGAAAAACCAAACCAAAAAATTAAATGTAGTAAATAATAAAGATATGTGGATATGTACATGGCTATTCTAGTATATAGTGAGAAGGGATGAGGGTCAGAAGTTACTTTCATAGGTCTTCCCCCTTTGCCCACTGAGTTTTACAGTGACTGACTTAGAAAGAGGGGTTAACCCTATGTCCTTCTGTCATTTGAAACTCTGGTAGTTGCTGTGTCAGATAAAAACTCTAATGACTGTGCCAATTATTCATTCCCCAGAACCTCAAATGACTCTCAGAAAGGTTAAAGATTAAGCTCTCCTTTAGTCCCCTACTTTAAAATAGTTTAGAACACATATTTAGCTTTCCTTTGGTTGCTATGATGCCCAAGCTGGAAAGCTGGTTATTTGAGGAGAAAATATTAAAATTTGGGGCAGGAGAGATAGCATGGAGGTAGGGTAGGGTGTTTGCCTTGCATGCAGGATGGTGGTTCAAATCCCAGCATCCCATATGGTCCCCTGTGCCTGCCAGGGGTGATTTCTGAGCACAGAGCAAGAGTAACCCCTGAGCGTTGCTGGATGTGACCCAAAAACCAAAAAAGAAAAAAAATAAAATATTAAAATCTGTGTCATTATTATTTTGGGACTACATCTAGTGGTGACCAGGGATCACTCCTGGCAAGCCCAAGTACTATATAGGGCACTGGCATCAAACCTGGGTGATTGTATACAAGGTAAGCACCCTTCTCACTGTACTTTTGCTCCTGCCACAAGAAACATGTGTCCTTAAATCACATAAGCATATCCCACACACATCAGGAAGAGAACAACAGATGGGTAACTAAAATAATAGCACATCATGCAAAACTTCCAGAAAAGCACACATATAAAATTAGATATTTGAGGAATGATTTTTTGGGCAAAGGAGGAGGGATCACATATAGGATTAAAAAAACATACAGAAGGAGGCAACACAATATTGATCTGGATGTCTCACTGGTAGAGCATCACCAAGTTTGATCTCTAGCCCCAGCATATGGAGATATGCCAAGTGAGAAAACTTCTGGCATTGCTGTTTGAGATATGGTGCAGTTAAAAGGAGCATGATGTACAGAGTACCACAAGCAAGTCCAAGCACTACAACTATAGTGTGCAACTCCTGGCAGCACTACAACCAAATACAAAAGCACTACAACCAAGTACATGACTTTCAGTCATCACAACAACAAAGGAAAGACAAAAGAGAAAAGTTAATAAATTAAAATGAAGAGGGGCCGGGCGGTGGCGCTGGAGGTAAGGTGCCTGCCTTGCCTGCGCTAGCCTAGGACGGACCGCGGTTCGATCCCCCGGCGTCCCATATGGTCCCCCAAGAAGCCAGGAGCAACTTCTGAGCGCATAGCCAGGAGTAACCCCTGAGCGTCACAGGGTGTGGCCCAAAAACCAAAAAAAAAAAAAAAAAAAAATTAAAATGAAGATGGAAAGGGTAAAAAAAATAAGTAGGAACATTTACCTTCTGTTAAATAGAAACTTACTATCTTCCTGTAAAGGACATAAAAACATGAAAGAAAATAGAAAAAAGGGGCCGGAGAGATAGCATGGAGGTAGTGAGTTTGCCTTGCATGCAGAAGGACGGTGGTTTGAATCCTGGCATCCCATATGGTCCTCCAAGCCTGCCAGGAGCGATTTCTGAGTGTAGAACTAGGAGTAACCCCTGAGCACTACCGGGTGTGACCCTCCCCCCCCCCAAAAAAAAAGGAAAAAAAAGAAAAAAATTGGTTCTAAAACATAAAAGTGTGGTTAATTAGGCAGATTTTAAAGTGACCAAAGATTCGTAAAATATCAAGTCCAGATCTCAAAGGGTATTGTGAGTGTTAAGCATACTTTGTGCTCATCATATACCTAGAATCTAACACTAACAAGCAAGTATTAGTGATTATTTTATAAAAGTACATAGACATAGGCATTGTTAAAAATGAATTACGGGGCCGGGAAGGTGGCGCTAAAGGTAAGGTGTCTACCTTGCAAGCGCTAGCGTAGGACGGACCGCGGTTCGATCCCCCGGCGTCCCATATGGTTCCCCCAAGCCAGGGGCTATTTCTGAGCTCATAGCCAGGAGTAACCCCTGAGCGTCAAACAGGTGTAGCCCCCCCCCCAAAAAAAAAAGAATGGATTACTATAATTTAGGATTGATCTCTCCCCAAGGTTTTACTTTCTGACATAGAAAAACAAAGAATGTTCATAAACAAAGACTATTCCTACTTCACTGGGTTATTAAATCAGCCCTTAAAAACAGCATCAGGTGAGAGAACAGATACCTTCAGTGGTAGCTTTTCACACCTTAGAAATAATTGTTCAGGGGAAGTGTCATTGTCTGGAAGAGAATGCTTTCCACACTCTGGGAAATCTTAGAGGATAGAGTACTATATTGTGACTCAGCTACTAAGAGATCTATTCATTAACTGAACAAAATTGAGACCAGGCTAATTCTTTGCCTTCTGACTTACAAAGATTGGGCATTTTATAAATCAGAAAAATGGACAAGTGAAAAATTCATGGAACTGATATCTTGAATGTGACTTCAGTAAAACACCATCATCATTAACTCAGAGTTAACTTACTTAGATTTTTGGTCAAACATTTGTTTCAAGCAAAGGATGTAAGTTTCAGAGATGTTTAAATCATTTTTCTCTTTTTGACCATTCATGTCCCATAGATGGATTAAAGAAGTCATATGCTTTAGATACTTGAGATGAGAAAAGGAACCTTTTTTTTTTTTTTTTTTGGTTTTTGGGCCACACCCGGTGACGCTCAGGGGTTACTCCTGGCTATGCGCTCAGAAGTCGCTCCTGGCTTGGGGGACCATATGGGACGCCGGGGGATCGAACCGCGGTCCGTCTCCTAGGCTAGCGCAGGTAAGGCAGGCACCTTACCTCGAGCGCCACCGCCCGGCCCCGAAAAGGAACCTTTATGCAGAAGTAACAATCATGGAACCAAGCAGATGGCTCAAAGGACTGGAGC
Organism: Suncus etruscus; assembly: GCF_024139225.1. Lineage (NCBI taxonomy): Eukaryota > Metazoa > Chordata > Mammalia > Eulipotyphla > Soricidae > Suncus > Suncus etruscus. The sequence continues at coordinate 46,872,653 of NC_064854.1, read as the reverse complement.
ACATGCTTTGCATGCATGAGCCCTGGCTTGATCCTCAGCATCATACAGTACTCTGAGAAAAAAAGAACCGATATCTTTCTCCAACACTTAATTTTAATAGTAATGTTGTGAAGGTTGAAGAGGTAGAACAGTGGATAGGTGCTCGCCTTCCACACAGCCAATCGAGGTTTGATCCCCAGTATCTCATATGGTCCAAGTACCTCATTGAGTAATTCCTGTGTAGAGTCAGGAGTATCCCCTGAGCATCCCTGGGTATGGCCCCCCCAAAAAAAACCAAAATAATAATGATTTTCTGAGGACTATTCAAAAGCATTAATTGCCACTAAAACTCAAGGCTGTACAGATTTGAAGGTCCAACAGATTTGGATGACTTAAGTTGTATACAGCTAGGGCTGGAAAGACAGGACTATGTGAAATACCTATCTTGAATATAGGCAACTCGGGTTTACTCAGTGGGCTTTTTTTTTTTTTTTTTAATAAAAACACTATTGTATGAGCAGTGCAAATAGAATAAAACTGCCAGCTCTTGATATGCCTCAGCAAAACCAGAACACCTATTAGCTGTCAGTTTGTATGTCTGCCCTGTTATACCTAGTGGGCTGTGCTGCAAACAAAAGATATGTCACAAATAATTTCTGATACTAAGTGAATTTCCAGCCACCAAGAATGTAGAGGGAGATTAACGAAAAAAAGGGAACCCACAGGCCAGGAGAGATAGCATTGAGGGAGGGGCATTTGCCTTGCATGCAGAGGGACGGTGGTTTGAATCCTGGCATTCCATATGGTCCCTGAGCCTGCCAGGAGTAACCCCTGAGCGCTGCCGGTTGTGACCCCAAACCAAAAAGAAAAAAAAGAGAGGGAACCCACCTACACACGAGTTAGCTGCTGCCTAAATTCTATTGCTTGGTGAAGAAGGGTTACTTACTTTGTAAATATGTGAGAATGAGGGAACTGGGTAAACCAGTTAACCAACTTCTCCTAATTTTGACCTCCTAGCCTCTAGCTCACTACATAATTGGCTTTCCCTTCCCAGCAGTCTTCCTAAAAGTAATTTCCCTTTCTAACCCCAATTCATTGCTACCACTCTTCACTCTCAGTCACACCTTTTCTTTTGACTTTGAGTATATAGCTGACCCGAAAAAGAAATTAGTTAGAAAAACCCAGCAGTCTTGGCAAGTTGTTATCTTTGTATGTCTTTGTATGTAAGGCCCTTTCTTGGGAATGGTTAGCAGATCCCTGTTTTAGGGCAGTTATGGAAAATGAGGCACTTTATCAAGGGGTTAACTTCCAGTTCACAGGAATATTTAGTTTTGACCCATTGTGATCGACAGATATTATATTAAATGTAATCATGACAGACTAGTCCTCCATTGTCAAGGTGAGGCAAGACTGATGAGACAAGACCATGTTTGGCTTAATGCTGTGAATGCATTAATGGCGAATTGCCAATAACATAAAAACATAATAGTACACATGTATATTTTGGTGTTATTTGGTGAATAGAGATAGGAATTTAAAAAAAGTTCTCACCCAGTTTTATATGGTTGATTATTCATGCCATGTTTTCTTCCAACGTTTGGGATCATGCAATTGCCAGCCAAAAAAGAAAAGCAGAATCATCTTATTGCCCAATAATCTGGAGGAAAACTCAATTACATTGGGTACAACTCCCAGGGTGAGACATTAAAGAAACAAACTAGGTTTGTGAGGAAGCTTACATATATTTAGTACATATATGTAGGCTACATAGAGATCATGGGCATCTTGCTGTATCAGACTGAAAAACATTACCATCTGAACATTAGTCATATTTTAGTGGAATATTGTTTTTGCACAAATAAATTTATTAATAATACGAGAGTTTGTCTAGAAGAATAATTTGTGTATAGGCTGGGGAGATAGGGCTGAGGCCTGTAGTACATGCTTTGCGTGTAGGAGATCCAGAATTTTTTTGTATTTTGGGCCACACCTGGTGGTGTGCAGGGGTTACTCCTGGCTCTGCACTCGAGTCATTCCTAGCAATGCTCAGGGGACCATATGGGATGCTGGGAATCAAACCAGGATCGGCCATGTGCAAAGCAAACACCCTCCCTGATATGCTATCACTCCAGCCCCAGGACGTCCAGGTTTTACCCACACCATCATGTGGTCCCCTGAGAACCATAATGACAGAGCCCTAAGCATTGAGTTTGGAGTAGCCCCTGAGCACTGCCAGATGTAGCCCAATAACTCAAAGCCAAACCAATCAAAAAAACCCCACATATACACATATTTGGGGTTTTTTATTTTTGGGCCACATCTGGATCTGTGCTTAGAAATTGCTCCCGGAAGGCTCAGGGGACCATATGGGATGCTGAGGATCAAACCCAGGTCTGTTCTGGGTTGGCAGCATGCAAGGCAAATGCCCTACTGCTGTGCTATCTCTCTGGTCCCTGTAACAATTATTTTTGTTGATAATTTTTATTTAAATTTTTAAAATTTAAAAATTTTTAAAAGTTCTGTCAGTACCTTATATATCTTAGATGTTAGCCCTTTATCTTATGAGTATTGGGTGAATAGTTTCTCCCATCCCATGGGTAGTCTTTGTATCCTAGTCATGTTTCCTTTGAGGTGCAGAAGCTTCTCAGTTTAATGTCCAATTTGTTTATCTCAGTTTCAACTTATTTGGACAGTGGTGTTTCCTCTTTGAAGATGCCTTTAGATACAATGTCATGGAGCATTTTACTTACATGTTTTTCTATATACCTATGGTTCCAAGTCTGATATAAAAATCTTTAAACTGTTTGGATTTGGCCTTTGTGCATGGTGTTAGATGGAGGTCCAAGTTTGTTTATTTGCATGCAGATGACTGTTTTTCCAACATCACTTGTTGAAGATGCTTTTCTTGCTCCAGTTTGTGTTTCTTGCCACTGTACCAAAGATTAATTGATTATATGTCTGGGGAACATTCCCTTAATACAACACTAATGGGCCTAATTTCACTGCTTTACCACCAATCTCTGCAAACACACAATCAAACAAAACTCCAGACGTGCCAGTATTTGGGCTGAAAATATTAGGGGCTTCTTAGAATGAATGTGGGCAAACTCTCCCCATCCTTCTGTACTTCCAGAAGCTCTGGCAGCCACAGAATTTGAAATTTCTAGAGCACATGGCCGCAAACACAGCCGCACACCTCCAAATTTTTCGATACTAACACCTCCGAATGAATGCAGCAAATATGTCAAAGTAGCACAGAAGCCACCTAAAGTTAACAAAATCAATAAAACAGAATGATCAACTAACAACAGCTTAGTATCAGCTTCAGACAATGATTTTATGACCCCATTGAGAGAAAGAGCAATTTTCACAAATATTCTTTTGCAAAGTTAATATTTTAATAATGTCATAACCATTTAGTTGTAAACAAGTAATATAAATTATTTCTTGCCTGCGAAGTAGGTAGGCTTAAGGGTGGGTAGGAATCCAGGGATAATGGTATAAAAATGTGACACTAGTGGTGGGATTGGTGTTGGAACATGGAATGTCAGAAGCAAATGTATTATGAGCAACTGTGTAAAGTAGGGTGGTTGAATAAAGTAATAAAAATGTAAACAAAAATGCCCTTGAAAAATGCCAGAGAGAGAATAGCAGGTAAGGCACTTGCCTTGCATATGGCTGTTCAACCACATATGGAACCACATATGATTTTCAAAGTACTATCATGAATGATGTCTAAACACCACTGGTTGTAGCACATAAAACAAAAGGTTCATATGATTGTATTCAATTGTAGCAAGCAAGGTGGAACTAGAGTCTTCTACACAGCCATACTCTTGACTTTATTAGATGGATAATGCTTCTTTGATTGAGTAGAGTATGCCTTGAGAAGAAAGTGAAAAGTCCAGAGTAAGTTCTTTAGAAAGAACCCTCTGGTGAAACTTTGAGGTTCAGCAGTATAAAAAATGCTTTTCAGGGGCCGGAGAGATAGCATGGAGGTAAGGCATTTGCCTTTCATGCACAAGGTCCGTGGTTCAAATTCCGGTGTCCCATATGGTCCCCTGTGCCTGCCAGGAGTGATTTCTGAGCATAGAGCCAAGAGTAACCCCTGAGCACTGCCGGGTGTGACCCAAAAACCAAAAAAAAAAAAAAAAAAATGCTTTTCAGCTGGAGAGAGCATAGTAGTGGGGCATTTGCCTTGCATGTAGCCAATCCAGGATGGATGGTGATTCAAATCCTGGCATCCCATATGGTCCCTGGAGCCTGCCAATAGCAATTCTAAGCACAGAGCCAGGAGTAACCACTGAGTGTTGCTGGGTGTGACCCAAAAACCAAAAAAAGAAAAAAGCTTTTCTTCTTGGAACAATATTGGAATCTAACCCATGGTTTTTCCTATTAGTGTGATAATGATACTAGTTTCCTTGCTGTAGGATTATTGTAATACTTAATATAGACCATGTAGGGGCAAGAATGATGGTAGGGTGCTTGCTGCATGATGCTTGCTTGGGTTAGATCTCTGGCACCACATATGGTTCATTTAGCCAATGAGGTGTTATGCTGGAGAGCAGAGTCAAGAGCAAGCCTTGAGCATCACCAGGTAGAGCCAAAAACTCTGAAAAAACAAACAAAAAAATAGTCCTGGAAAAATGTTTAACTTGGTCCTAGAATATAGTACATTCTTCACACAGTCTAACCACTGGTCTAAGTCACTAGAGTTGCATGTCCATAGTCAACAGAAATCAGAATTCAAGAGACATGAATAGGTGGCCTCCATGTCTCAAATGAGCATTCATTCCCCAATCCCTCTGTAACCTCTGAGCTAAAAATATTTCCAAGGGGCATTAAAGATAGGTTAGTGGATTTAGCACATTCATTGCATTCAGGAGGCCCTGGGTTCAATACCCCTTTCATGGCATATGTTCTCTGAGCATCTCTAAGAGCAATCCCTAGTTAATAAGCCTTGAGTAACCTTTGAGTAGTCTAGATATGGCCCCCCAAACAGAATAATATGTCCAAAATCATATAGCTAATGAACTATAAACTGAGACTCTATTCTGGGTCTATTTATCTTCTAAAATTATTTGCAATAAATATTATTCCTAATATAAGTCAATATAAATGAAACTGAATTTCAAAGATTTCTTTTTGGAACAGAAAGTTAAAAACTATCCCAAAGTCAGTCACCAACGTAAATTTACCTTTACACTCAATTTCAGGTGAGCAAACATAAACATTGTTTAATCTTCCAGATTTCAATATTTAGGCATTCTTTTTCTTTTTTATTTTTCCCGGGCATTATTTTTCTTTTTTCTTTATTTTTTCTTTTTTGGTGTTTTGGTTTTTGGGCCACACCCGGCAGTGCTCAGGGGTTCTCCTGGCTGTCTGCTCATAAATAGCTCCTGGCAGGCACGGGGGACCATATGGGACACCGGGATTCGAACTAACCACCTTTGGTCCTGGATCGGCTGCTTTTTTTTTTTTTTTTGGTTTTTGGGTCACACCCGGCATTGCTCAGGGGTTACTCCTGGCTGTCTGCTCAGAAATAGCTCCTGGCAGGCACGGGGGACCATATGGGACACCGGGATTCGAACCAACCACCTTTGGTCCTGGATCAGCTGCTTGCAAGGCAAACGGCCGCTGTGCTATCTCTCCGGGCCCTGGATCGGCTGCTTGCAAGGCAAATGTGCTATCTTGCAAGGCAGCTGTGCTATCTCTCCAGGCCCTCATTATTTTTCAATAAACAAAAAAAACAGAGCCAAGGGCTGGAGAGATAGCATGGAGGTAAGGCATTTGCCTTGCACGCAGAAGGATGGTGGTTTGAATCCCAGCATCCTATATGGTCCCTCGAGCCTGCCAGGAGTGATTTCTTTTTTTTTTTTTTTTTGGTTTTTGGGCCACACCCTGTGACGCTCAGGGGTTACTCCTGGCTATGCGCTCAGAAGTTGCTCCTGGCTTCTTGGGGGACCATATGGGACGCCGGGGGATCGAACCGCGGTCCGTCCTAGGCTAGCGCAGGCAAGGCAGGCACCTTACCTCCAGCGCCACCGCCCGGCCCCCCAGGAGTGATTTCTGAGTGCAGAGCCAGGAGTAACCCAAAATCCAAAAAACAAAAACAAAAAAACAACAGAACCAGGCTGAAGAGATAGTTCAGTGGGTAGGTAGGTGTTTGTCAAGAATGCAATTGATGCCATTCTATCCCTGGCACCCTATATACTCCCCTGAATCAACCAGCAGTGATCCTTAAGCTCAGAGCCAGGAGTAAGTCCAGAGCACACTGGGTGTGGCCCCAAATCAAAGTAAAATGAAATAAGAGGAGTGGGCCCTGAAAATGGGTCAAAGGGCTAAAAGGTATGCTTTTACTGCTGGAGGCCTGGCTTTGTTCCAAATCTAGCACTGCATTGTAATACCCTTCCTACCATCCACCCACATGTACCAGATCCATGTGTGCCACCAAAGAGATCTGTGTGTAGTTAGTTAGCAGGGAAGGGGTGCAGGAATGGGAGGGACATTGGGATGAGACGAGAGAGGGATGGGAAGAACAAAAGAAAAAAGGAGAGACAAACACAAAAAAGATAAAAGAAAAAAAAAGAAGACTCAATAAAAGTTGCTTAGCAATGAGTATATCTGAAAAGAACTGCTTAGGACAGACAATTTGAAGTAATGAATTAAACAGTGATTTTGTGTCTATGTGCTTTAAAAGGAAATAGATAAAACTTTTGATGTTTTCAAGTGGTTAAAAAATAATGAGAAAGGATATTGATAAATTCTGTTAAGAATAGTTTCCTAGGGGCCATAGAGATAGCACAGCAGCAAGGCATTTGCCTTGCATGCAGCTGACAGGGGATGGATCAGAGTTCAATTCCCAGTATCCCATATGGTCTCATGAGCCTGTTAGGAGCGATTTTCAGCTCAGAGCCAGGAGTATAACCTCTCAGCACTGGTGGGTGTGACCCAAAAAACAAAACAAAACAAAACAAAGAATATTTTCCCTTAATATTCTTCTCTATATGTTCAGGTTACTAAGTAGGATACAACAATGATATTGTATACATATAAAGAAGCAGTATAGCATAGCATAGTGGTTCTCACTTGTGAAAAGTTTTTCAGAGAAAGCATACACTTCTCTATGTACTCAGCTAACCAACTGAAGACATAAAACTCTTTATATGTGCCCTTTAACTTAAGGCTAAGTAATATGGGATACCTACTACCCATAAAAGTTGTACCTGATTAGATTATTTACAGGGGGAGGGTTAGTTAATATACATTAAACGAATTTTACTCATCGAAATGAGTTTGAGGGCTACATCATAAAGGGTGCCAGGGCAAATGCCCCACCCACAGTCATATCTCTTAGGCCCCATACTCATGCAAATGTAAAGAAATGATATTGTCTTACATAATTTAGAAGTTCAGGGAAGTAGATTAATGTGGTTGGAAATCATTAAAATAACAAGAACTTTGCTTCTGAATGTTATTGAAGCCTGTCTTCATTTTAAAAATAACTTTATACACACAAAATTGATATATTTTTCTCTTTTTTTGGTATGTGGGCCAAACCCGGTGATGCTCAGGAGTTAATCCTAGTTCTGAGCTCAGAAATTGCTCCTGGCAGGCTCGGGGGACCGGATGGGATGCTGGGAATCAAATCTGGGTCCATCCAGGGTAGGCAGTATGCAAAGCAAACACCCTACCACTGTGCTATCACTCTGGCCCAAAATTTCTAGGCATGGAAGATACGCAAAGCATTTCCTGGCCTCAAGAGCTCGGTTAGGTAGGAGAAACTAAAAAATTAAAACCATTGCCAATGAACTCCAGGTGCTTTTAGTAGATCACAGAGGAAGAGGAAGACAGGAAAGCTCCAGAGAACTCGACCTTCCAAGGTCATTTACCACCTCAGCCGGCAAACATGCATTGATGGTAATGAGGTGAAGTTTGAGGCAGAGAGAACGGAGGAAAGGGCTTTCCAACAACAAACCTGAGAAAATTTTGCACTACTTCTGCCAACGGCTCTTGGATATTTATAACATCATTGGAGTCATACAACATAGGCAAATGAGACTTATGGCACTCAACGATAAGCTTATGTCAGTCCAGCAAAATAGTGAGCCATGTAATTTCGGGGTACTTAGAACATCTGCTGGTCCCCTCTCCTGGAGAAGTGACTAAATCCGACACCATTTTGAGATTTATTTATTTCAAATCCTTTTAAGACCTAAATGGGTAATTAGGAGTCTTTAAAAACGTAACAGCTGGAGAGATAGTACAGCTGGTAGGGGACTTGCCTTAGCATAAAACTGACCTAGGTTTATTCGAGTTCTCCAGGCAGCCTATATGGTCCCCTGAGAACCACCAGGATAATTCCTGAGTGCCAACCCAGGAGTAACTCCTCTGAGCATCGCCAGGGGTGGATCCAAAACAAAACAAAAAGTGCTATGATACATGACAGGAGAAGATATGCTGATTGAGGTTTGATTTAAGCAAAGGACCAGTGGTTATTGCAATAAATATCAAAATCTGTGATAAATTAAAAATGCCCCTTTTAAAAGAATGAAAATTCCCCTAGAAGTACTATGGTTACATGGAGAACATTAGCTTATTAAATTATAGATCCATAGGTTTAATTTTATTTATTTTTTTGTTTTTGGGTCACACCCAGCGGCGCTCAGGGGTTACTCCTGGCTATCTGCTCAGAAATAGCTCCTGGCAGGCACGGGGGACCATATGGGACGCCGGGATTCGAACCAACCACCTTAGGTTCTGGGTCGACTGCTTGCAAGGCATATGCCGCTGTGCTGTCTCTCCGGCCCCAATTTATTAATTTTATTATTAAATCCATAGATATATTTAAAATCATGTGTATCAACATGATAATTTTAAAATATTACTCATTGGACAAAGAGACAGTACAGCTAGTGGGGTGATTGCCTTGCACGCGGCTGACCCGGCTTCGATCTCCTGACCGGGGCATCGACCCCGGCATCTCCATATGGTCCCCTGGGCACTATCAAGAGTAATTTCGAGGTGCAGGGCCAGGAGTAATTCCTACATACCGCCTGGTGTGGCCCCTTTAAACATAAAACAACCTAAAACCAAAAGCAACCAGCCAAAAAAAAAAAACTACCCGATAAGGAGTATGCTATTTATATAATCTGCTTTTACATAACATCAAGACAGAGAACCACCACGCATGCACGTCAAGGCCATGCAGACTGGATTTAGTACATACAGTCGCTTGACATGTATACAGCATGATTGTTCTAGTCATGGTTTGCAAAAGAAAGCCCGGTATGTGGAATTTCTTACAGTAAGACAAACGGTGCATTTGCAGAAAAGCGGCCTTTCGCACGCTCCCAGAGCAACTGTTTGCCTGCCGGTCAAGTCTCGCTTCTCGGGGGAGACCCTCGCGCCCAGCAGTATGCAGGGGGGCTGGAGCACCGCCCATTGGCTAGGAAGGGGCGCACAGGGATCGCCCCGGCTCGGGTTTGCAGGGGAGGAAGGAGCACGGGGCGGCCCCGCGTCCTGGGAGCTCGGCCAACGCGCCCCCCCTTCAGGTCCCAGGGAAAACTGCGCCACGTGGGGCCGGAGCGGTGGCGCAAGCGGTAGAGTCTGTCTGCCTTGCGCGCGCTAGCCTAGGACGGACCGCGGTTCGATCCCCGGCGTCCCGTAAGGTCCCCCGAGCCAGGAGGAACCCCTGAGCGTCACCGGGTGTGGCCAAAAATCCAATAGAGTAAAATAATAAAAATAAAAACTGCGCCTCGTTGTAAAACAGGGCCAGCGGCCAAGGGGTCACTCAGAACTTCAGCTCCGCGGAGGAACGAAGTCGGGGACCCCTTGGGGCCCCCCGCGCCGAGTGGGCGGCGCCGGGTCGGGTTTCTGTCAGGTTCTCGGCGGGAAGCGTCGCCATGGGCGCCCGCTCGGACTCTCTCCACCGGTCCGCCGCGCGCCCCGCACGGGGAAGGACGCCGCCGCGAGCCACGCCAGCCAGCCAGCCAGCCAGCCAGCCTGCGGCGTCTCCCTGGAGACCGGCTTCAGTGCAAGATGGCGGACGTGCGAGAAACAGACGCCTCAGGTGAGTCGGGCGCGGGGCGTGCCGGGAGCGCTGCCAGGGGCCGGTCCCGGCGCCTCAGAAGCAGCGCACAACCAACCACCCCGGGCGGGCCGGAGAGGGCGACTGAGGTGGAGGGCGCCGGGCGCTCCACCCCCTCCTCGGCGCTCACTGCCTTCCCGCGGCTGGCCCTCCCCTCCCCTTTTGCAATAGCCACGCCCACTTCTGCCCTCGCCCGCCCATCTCCGATAGCCACGCTCAGCTCTGCAATCACCGCGCTGGCATCTGCTCTCGCCCCACCCACCTTGGTCCCGCCCCGCCCACGGCTAACATGACCACGCCCACTTTTAACATCACCACGCCCATCCATGGTAGCCCCGCCCATCTATGGCCCTCCATTTCCCGCCACTCGCCCCGCCCGGCCTCTGAGGGCTGAGGCGCTCTGCCTCGCATGTGGCGGCGAGGCCTGGGAGGACTCCTGGTCCGTTCTTCACGGCTCGGGCGCTGCCTCTGGCCCTCACAAGCCCTTCCTTGCGCGGCGCGCCCAGGCTGGCTGCGGGGCGCGGGTCGGCCCCCGGGGCCTGGAGGATGTTCTCAGGCCGCTTCCAGAGTTCAGCAGAGCCGGCCTAGGCGCTCCTGGCCAGCCACCATTTTGCCTCCTGGCAGGGGGACGTGGAGGGAGGGAGGGAAGTTGGAGGCTCGGGTTCCGGGCGCTCCAGTCGGCGCCACCCAGCCTCGGCCGGCCTGCCTGCCTGAGGCGGTGCCTGCCTCGGGGCTGGTGTCTTGGACGCGAAGCTTTGGGGCTCGAGAGAGGAGCACCCCGGGGGGGGGAACCGAACCCGAGTTCGATCCAGCTTTCCTTAAAGTTCCCCCCCAGTTGCTCCAGCATTTCTTTTCTTTTGTTTTTTGGGTCAAACCCGGCAGCGCCCAATTAGGGGTTCCTCCTGTCTCTACGCTCCGAAATCGCGCCTGGCAGGCTCAAAAGGGGGGACCCTATGGGATGCCGGGATTCGAACCACCGTCCTTCTGCTTGCAAGGCAAACGCCTTGCCTCCGTGCTATCTCACCAGCCCCAGGATTTATTTCTGACTGGAGGCAGACTTGAGAGAACCCCAAGTCACCCCAGAAACAACCCAAAACACAAAGCAGGAGCCGGAGTGGTAGCACAGCGGGAGGATGTTTGCTTTGCACACGGTCAACCGGGGTTCGGTTTTCGGCATCCCCAATGGTTCCCCCCCCCCCCCCGAGCCTGCCAGGAGCTATTTCTAAGGGCAGAACCAGGAGAAACCCCCGAGTGCTGCCGGGTGTGCCCCCCCAAAAACAAAGCCACAAAACCTACACTCAACTAAAGCAAACGCGGGCTTGACCGGTGGCGTGGAGCGGTGAGGCGTCTGTCTGCCTTGTTCGCGCTACCTTAGGACGGACAGCGGGTTCGATTCCCCCCCCCCCCCCCGCGTCCCATATGTCCCACGAGTCAGGAGTTGGAACCCCTGAACGTCACCGGGTGTGGCCCAAAAAACAAAAAAAGGGAATCGGAGAGATAGGGCGTTTGCTTTGCATGCAGAAGGACAGTGGTTCGAATCCCGGCATCCCATATGGTCCCCCCCTTTGAGCCTGCCAGGAGCGATTTTTGAGCAGAGAGCCAGGAGTAACCCCTAATTGAGCGCTGCCAGGTGTGACCCAAAAACCAAAACCAAACACAAAGAACAAACGCGAAGGGACCGAGCGAGCCTCTCTTCCCGGGACCGGGTCCCTGCGGTTGGTTGGTTTCAGGGTTGGAGCGAAAACCTCAGGCTCCACCTTCATTCGCTAGACTTCCTATTCTTTAATATCGTTACACGACTTAGATCTTAGTTATCGTCCCTTTTCTTCCGTCTGTTGGGGTTTGGTAATTTGGTAAACCAAAAACCGTTAAGAGCCATAAAACGGCAGAGGTCAAGAGCTTAGGAATGAAACTGAAACGCCCTCTTTGCTGCCTTTCCTGAATGCTCCCAATATCATAGCAACTAATTAACTTTTTCTCAACATGAAACAAAGTGTAATCAAGTTAATATTTACAAGCGACAAAACAAACAAACAAACTTAGACCTCTTTTTTGGACCTGATGGTCCCAGAAAAGACGAGAAACAGGAAAGAGCCGAAGATGATGCTATAAATAGCGGCAATACTTTTTTTTTTTTTTTTTTTTTTTGGTTTTTGGGCCACACCCGGCGGTGCTCAGGGGTTATTCCTGGCTGTCTGCTCAGAAATAGCTCCTGGCAGGCACGGGGGACCATATGGGACACCGGGATTCGAACCAACCACCTTTGGTCCTGGATCGGCTGCTTGCAAGGCAAACGCCGCTGTGCTATCTCTCCGGGCCCAAATTATTATTATTATTATTATTATTATTATTATTATTTTTTTGGTTTTTGGGCCACACCCAGCAGTGCTCAGGGGTTACTCCTGGCTGTCTGCTCAGAAATAGCTCCTGGCAGGCACGGGGGACCATATGGGACACCGGGATTCGAACCAACCACCTTTGGTCCTGGATCGGCTGCTTGCAAGGCAAACGCCGCTGTGCTATCTCTCCGGGCCCAAATTATTATTATTATTATTTTTTTTTTTTTTTGGTTTTTGGGCCACACCCAGCAGTGCTCAGGGGTTACTCCTGGCTGTCTGCTCAGAAATAGCTCCTGGCAGGCACGGGGGACCATATGGGACACCGGGATTCGAACCAACCACCTTTGGTCCTGGATCGGCTGCTTGCAAGGCAAACGCCGCTGTGCTATCTCTCCGGGCCCAAATTATTATTATTATTATTTTTTTTTTTTTTGGTTTTTGGGCCACACCCAGCAGTGCTCAGGGGTTACTCCTGGCTGTCTGCTCAGAAATAGCTCCTGGCAGGCACGGGGGGGGGGGGGGGGGACCATATGGGACACCGGGATTCGAACCAACCACCTTTGGTCCTGGATCGGCTGCTTGCAAGGCAAACGCCGCTGTGTTATCTCTCCAGGGCAATACTTTTTTAAAGTGAAAAAAAAAAGTTTTTGAAAATAAAACAAAAAAATGTTTTTGGTGCTTTGTTTGTTTGCCATACTTTTTGGTGCTCAGGGCTTTACTTGGCTCTACCTTCAGAAATCACTCCTGGTGAGCTCTGGGAACCATATGGGATGCCTGAGATCAAACATGGGTTGCTTGCATGCAAGACAAGTAACCTGCCTATTATAATACTCTCTCTCCAGCCCCTGACATAAAATATTTTAGAAAAATGTAAGGTGAATGGGTGGACGAGAGAGTACGCCTCACAGTTTGTGATAGGGGCAGCAGCATGCGCCAGAAAATATTGTTGATTTAAAATTATGTTACATCCTGAGAAAATTATTACTTTTGGCTGCCAGAATGATAGCTGGCAAGGCGTTTTGTCTTGCATGTGGCTGAAGAGGCATCAACACAGGCACAGAGTCTGTATGGTCCCCTGACTCCATCTCTCCATGAGCATTGTCTGCTTATCCCTCTTTAATTGTTTAAAGATGAATTTTTCAACTTTCTGCAGGAAATAAAATGAGTTGATAAAGGTCTATAGTCAGAGGAAAAAATGAGAGATTTGGGTAACATACTTGGATGTTCAGCTCCTATATTTCTCTAATTTCTGGTTTCAGAAATTTTATCATATGATTAAAATTGATCAGACTTTGGACATTTACTCTAGCTAAGCTCATCAAGAGTGATATAAGTTTGAATGAATAAATCAGTCAAATCAGGGTATGGTGATATATCCACTAGAAACCTAAAATTGTTTGCTGAACATTAATCATCCAAGAGAAGAAAGATTTTTGAAATATGCATTACTGCACAAATTTCAAGAGATTGGGGACCATATCTGTTCTGTTTTTGTTGTTGTTTGTACTTGGGTCACACCTGGAGGTGCTCAGGACTTAAATGCCTTATGCTCTACTATTGCTCTGGCCCCAATCTTATTATACTCAGTGTCTTAAAAGAATGCTAAGCACAAACAGAACCCAATAAATATTTGTTCTATTCAGAGCACTTGAATTAAAGCTGTTTATTTTTTAACCAAGGTATTGATTCTTCTCAAAAATAAATTGCATATTTAACATTACATAAGTCAACTGTTATGGTGTTTTTTGTTTGTTTTTGTTTTCTTTTCCATTGGCAAGCTGTATGCTTATTTCTTTGATAAAGTGAATATATTTTTCGAGAGCCAAATTGTTTTTGGTATGCCCTTCAAAACCACTAAAAAGTCCACTGAAGTGCAGAAGCTTCTCAGTTTAATTTAGTCCCATTTGTTTATCTCTGCTTCCACTTGCTTGGACAGTGGTGTTTTCCTCCTTGAAGATGTCTTCAGTCTCAATGTCATGGAGTGTTTTGCCTATATTTTCCTCTATGTACCTTATGATTTTGGGTCTGATATCAATATCTTTAATTGGTTTTGATTTGATCTTTATACATAGTGTTTTTGTTTTTTGTTTTGTTTTGTTTTTCGGGTCACACCCGTTTGATGCTCAGGGGTTACTCCTGGCTAAGCGCTCAGAAATCGCCCCTGGCTTGGGGGGACCATATGGGACACCGGGGGATTGAACCGCAGTCCTTCCTTGGCTAGTGCTTGCAAGGCAGACACCTTACCTCTAGCACCACCTCGCCAGCCCCTTTATACATAGTGTTAAAGAGAGGTCTGAGTTCCACATTTTATCATATAATTGACCATTTTTTCCAACTCCATTTGTTGAAGATGTTTTTCTTGCTCCCTTTTGTATTTGTTGCTTCTTTATCAAAGATTTTTTATGGTATTAATGACTTTATTTGTTGCTTCTTTATCAAAGATTTTTTATGGTATTAATGACTTTATTGGAGATACAATAATTTTCACAAATATACTTGCTACTGAACTTTTTTATATAATAATTTTTTATATTTTGACCAAAGTGGATTACATGTCTTTTACAGGAATATTCTAGGTACATATTAACATTGAATCAGGGGAATTCCCATCACCAGAGCTGTCCTCCCTCCACCCCCATCCCCAGCCTGCATCCCATATCCCCCTCCCTTACCCCCTGGGCTGCTAGTATAAGTGGTCCCTTCTGTTTTTAGCTTACTACTTAGTGATCATACAACTGTTTGGTCTTGGTGCCCTCCATTATTTCCCCCTCAATTTGAGAGGCAGAACTAGATAGTTCAAGTTATGTGGTTTTGTTTTCTTTATCAAAGATTTAAGGGTTGTATACCTGGGAATCAGTCTCAGAATACTCAAGTCTATTCCATTGATCTAAGGGTCTGTCTTTATTTCAGTACTATGTTTTAATTACAATTGCTTTATGAAATAGTTTAAAATTGGGGAAAGGGATGCCTCCCATCTTCTTTCTCCCGAGGATTGCTTTAGCTATTCATGGGCGTATATTGCTTCAAATGAATTTCAGGAGTGTTTGTTCTTTTTTTTTTTCTCTTTTCTTCTTTTTTATTTTTCCTTTTTCTTTTCAGGAGTATTTGAAGTGTTCCATTTCGTTGAAGAATGTCATGGGTATCCTTAGAATAGGGGTCTCAAATTCAATTTACCTGGGGGCCACAGGAGGCAAAGTCGGGGTGATCCTTGAGTGCAAAGTCAGTAGTAAGCCTTGAACTTTGGGGGGTGTGACCCAAACAACTAAAACAAAACAAACCAAAAAAAGATTCCACTAGGGCAGGGCCACAAAATGTTGTACAGAGGGGCCGGAGAGATAGCATGGAGGTAAGGCGTTTGCCTTTCATGCAGGAAGTCATCAGTTCAAATCCCAGTGCCCCATATGTTCCCCCGAGCCTGCCAGGAGCAATTTCTGAGCCTGGAGCCAGGAATAACCCCTGAGCACTGCCGGGTGTGACCCAAAAACCACACACACAAAAAAAATGTTGTACAGAGGGCCATTCACGGCCCGCAGGCCGCAAGCTTGAGACCCCTGCTTTAGAGGAATTACATTAAATCTGTGCAATGCTTTGGGTAGTATTGCCATTTTAATTATGTTAATCCTCCCAATCCATGAACAGGATATGTTTTTCCATTTCCTGTGTCCTCTTATATCTTGTTTTGTAGTTTTCTTTGTATAGGTATTTCACCACTTAAGTTGACTCCAAGGTACTTGATTTTCTGAGGCACAATTGTGAATGGGATTGTTTTTGTAATGTCTCTTTCTTTTCTTTCATTATTTGTATATAAAAATCCCATGGATTTTTGAGTGTTAATTTTGGAGCCTGCCACTTTACTATACAAATCTATTGTTTCTAGACGCTTTTTGGTAGTCTTTAGGATTTTCTAAGTAGTCTCATGTCATCGACAAATAGTGAGAGCTTGACTTCTTCCTTTCCTATCTGGATGTCCTTGATATCTTTTTCTTGCCTGATTGCTACAGCAAGTACTTCCAGTACTATGTTGAATAGATGTGATGAGAGGGGGCCACCTTATCTTTGTGCCAGATCTTAGAGGAAAGACTTTTAGTTTTTACCCATTGAGTGTAATATTTGCCATGGGTTTCTGTAAATTGCCTTGACTTTATTGAGAAAAGTTCCTTCCATTACAATCTTGAGAGTTTTTTTTTTTTATATGAATGGGTACTGGATCTTGTTAAATGCTTTCTCTGTATCTATTCATATGATCATATGATTTTTTTTCATTTTGTAAATATGTATTACATTGTTTCACTTGTGTAAAACCATCCTTGCTTCTCTGGGATGAATCCTATTTGGTCACTGTACATGACCTTCTTGATGAGGTGTTGGATCCTATTTGCCAAGTTTTTGTTGAGGATCTTTGCATCTGTGTTCATCAAGGATATTGGTCTGTAATTCTCTTTTTTTGTGGTATATTTGTCTGCTTTTGTATTGGTGGTGTTAACGTCATAAAAACTATTTAGTATGGGCTGGAGCGATAAAGTAGTGGTAGGGTGATTGCCTTGCAAGTGCCTGACCCAGGACAGATCTCAGTTTGATCCCCCGCATCCCATGTGGTCCCCCAAGCCAGGAGCAATTTCTGAGTGCATAACCAGGAGTAAACCCTGAGTATCACTGGGTGTGGCCCCAAAACAAAAACATAAAACAAAAAACCCAAACAATTTGGTAGTGTTTCTGTTTCTTCAATTTCCTGGAAGAGCCTGAAAAGGACTGGCAGTAGGACCTCTTGAAAGGTTTGAAATAATTTGCTACTGTTGGGCTGGAACAGTGGTGCAAGTGGTAAGACATTTGCCTTGCCCGTGCTAAGCTAGGACAGACCTTGTTTTGATCCCCTCCCCCCACTCCCATATGGTCCCCCAAGCTAGGAGCGATTTCTGAGAGCTTTGCAAGGAGTAACCCCTGAGCATCTCCCGCCTGTCTTTTCTGTTTTGTTTTTTTTTTAACATATATATTTTTATTTAAACACCATGGTTACAAGGTTGCTCATTATACCTTTTTATTTTCAACAGATAAAGTTGTTCATGATTGAGTTACAGTCATACTTGTTAGTGGCCAACCTGAGTTTGATCCCCAGCATAGGATAAGGCTCAGAATGGTTTCAGAGCCAGGAGGAACCCCTGAGGGCAGCTGGGTGTGGCCCAAATCCCCCCTCCAAAGCCCACAACAGAGGCTATTTATTATACTACTTACTTTATAAATTTTATTTATTTATTTATTTATTTATTTATTTATTTATTTATTTATTTATTTATTTATTTTGGTTTTTGGGCCACACCCGGCAGTGCTCAGGGGTTACTCCTGGTTGTCTGCTCAGAAATAACTCCTGGCAGGCACGGGGAGACCATATGGGACACTGGGATTCGAACCAACCACCTTTGGTCCTGCTTGCAAGGCAAACACCGTAGTGCTATCTCTCCGGGCCCTTACTTTATAAATTTTAATAATATCTTATATATAAAGTTATGCTTGTTTATAGATTTTAAAGCTTTAATATATTATTTACCCCTAGATTTAAAATTGTTTTCCCTAGATTTACTTAAAATTGTACAATGATAAGAAAAAATAACTAAAATTTTAAAATCAATTAAAAAATTAGTTGATTTTACTTGTTTTCCTAAAGGAGAATGTTTGAAGTAGAACAGAGAAGTCGGGGCCGGGTAGGTGGCGCTGGAGGTAAGGTGTCTGCCTTGCAAGCGCTAGCCAAGGAAGGACCGCGGTTCGATCCCCCGGCGTCCCATATGGTCCCCCCAAGCCAGGGGCGATTTCTGAGCACATAGCCAGGAGTAACCCCTGAGCGTCAAACGGGTGTGGCCCAAAAACCAAAAAAAAAAAAAAAAAAAAAAAAAAAAAAAAAAAGAACAGAGAAGTCAATTTTGATTTTTTAGGAGTATGTTTTGGGCTACACCTGGCAGTGTTCAGGAATTACTTTTAGTTTCTTTGCCTTTGTTTTTGGGCCACACCCAGATCAAGGCTATGCCTGGCTCTTACTAGAGCCGGGAACAACCAGTAAGTGCCGCTAGGTGTGGCCAAAAAAACAAAAAAAAAAAAAAAAAAAAAAAAAAAAGAAAAAGAAAAAGAGAAAAAAATTACTTCCCTCAGGCTTAGGGGACCAGAGGTGATGTGAGTTCGAACTACCAGATCGGCTGAGCACAAAGCAAACCTCCCTACCTTCTGTACTACTGTTCCTACCCTCTCAGGGATTACTTCTAACTCTGCACTCAGGGATCAGTCATTGTAGCTTTGGAGACCTGTCTGTGGAGCACGCAGCTGACCAGGATGGACATGGGTTAGATCCCCAGCCTCCCATATGGTTCCTCAAACCAGGAGCAATTTCTGAGCACAGAGCCAGGAGTAACTCCTGAGCACTACCGGTTGTGGGGCCCCCCACACAAAAAATGCACCTTCGTTGGAATTTGAATGTTATTTTTCTTGTGATTGGGCATGTAGCTGACCAGTTATCCCAACACCACTTGTTGAAGAGATTTTCCTTGTTCCACTTTGTATTTCTTATTCCTTTATCAAAGTTTAATTGATCATGTAACTGAAGAATTGTCTTAAGATATTCAAGGGTCTGTCACATCCAGAGGTGATCAGGGTTATTCTTGGGCTCAGGGTACAATACATAGTGCTGGTGATTAACTGGGGTCAGATAAGTGCAAGGCAAGCGCCTTACCCACTGTACACTTATACACTGTACTCTGGTATTACAAAGAACAAACCACTTCATGCTTATCAGTAAATTGCCACCTGACCTTGGAGATATGGTTCCCACATATAAGGTCCTTTTACTATCAAGTTCACTGATAATATAAAGGTAAAGTAGCAATCAGAATTGTTAGCGTGTGCCCTGTAGGTAACAGTTTCATACAGCACAATACTTCCTTCACACTCACAGGTTTCACTTTTTTCCATAGTTAGGTCAGTATCTTAGCCACCTTTCAACCTGTTTTTCTCTTCAATGAGATTGTTGCATACACTTCTAATCTAGTTATTATTTTTTTTTTATTCATAGCTTTCATGCCATCCTGAGATTGCCTTAAAAGTACAGGCAGCTAGGCCTTCTCAAACCTGGTGCCCTCCTTAGGTCTCAGGGTCAGAGTTTACAGAGGTCAATGTAGCAGAGACTGCCCATGGACATTAGTGAAGAATGTGTGTTTGACTTTTTGGTGATGAAAAGCCCAAAAAGTGATGTCACTTTCTCCCTCTAAAATCCAACTATGAACATTTCTGTAACCAGGGTGCCTAAATAAAGAAAAAAAATCTTTTTAGAAGTTCTTGAGTTTGTAAAGTTCCTGAGCTGTTGTTTATCTATGAAGCTATATATCCTTCCTTCAGACCTGAAGAAAAGTTTGACTAGGTGAAGTATTTGATGTGTTCATTGAGTATTTCCACTATATTTCATACTGTCTCTGGCCTGAAGGGTTGCTTGTGATAAATCTGTAAATCTTAAGAATGGTCCTTTGTTTATAATTTTCTGTGGGAGACTGAGCACCCCACATATCAAAGGAACTCTGAATGAATTTTCCACCGCCTGCCTGATTCAAGCCACAAAAGTTTGCATAGCCCCGAACCAACAGAAAACTCTGCAAATAAATTTAGCTCAGCACAAAGAATCTGGCTTAACCAGATTCCTTAACCTTTCCATGGAACCTGTTTTTGTGCCTGCTCTCAAGCAGATTTGTGTTTGTAAATTATGATCCTTATTGCTTACACAAAAGAAAGATTTAAATGGAAAATAGGCTAAACAAAAAATTGTATTTGCGTAAATATCAATTAGCTATTTGTTTAAGAATTTGCTTCCCCTCCCCTCATCCCGCCAGGTTCCTCCTTATCCTTCCCGCCATCAAAATGTGTTTATGCTCCCATTGGTTAAAATTGTTGTACTTGTACAAATCTGATTGGTTTATGTTTCAATCCTATGTTACTACTCCTCCCACTGGAGCAGGGCATAAAAACCCTGCTCTCCCCTCAATAAATCCTCTCGACTGGCAACGTCACCCTGAGCGTTTTACTAACTTCTACAGCTTAATTTTTTAGGTGTTCACAAAAGAGCTTAACACTCGCGAATTATTTGTAGTTGCCTTCTGCCTTCTGTCCTGGTTGAGAGAAAGCTGCTGGCTGGAATTCTCTCCCAGTAAAGGACAGGAGCAGAGGCAATTACAATTTTCTTTTCTTTTTTTTTTTTTTTTTGTGTCACACCCGGCAGTGCTCGGGGGTTACTCCTGGCTCTATGCTCAGGAATCGCTCCTGGCAATAGCACAGGACCATATGGGATGCTGGGATTCGAATCACCGACCTTCTGCACGAAAGGCAAATGCCTTACCTACGTGCTATCTCTCTGGCCCCATAATTTTCTTTTTTGATCTTTCAATATTCTATATCAGTGATTTTTATCGTTGACTAGGATGTGCGTTGGAGTGTTTTTATTTGGGCCTCTTACCTGTACTCTTTGGGCATCCAAAGGATGTGGGTGTCTGCTTTTTATAGCTCTGGAAACTTCTCAGCAACAATGTCTTTGACTGTTGCTTCTTCATAAGGGTTTTTTCTTCCCGGCTCTCTGGGACACCACTAATTTCTATTTTGTTTCTATTGAATTTATCCCAAACTTTTACTGCTGTCTGTTCTGAAGATTTTTTCCCTTTTTCTGTTGTTGTCTGGAGCTTTTCTGTGTTTAGTCTTTTTTTGTTTTGTTTTTGTTTTTGGGTCACAGCCAGTGGTGCTCAAGGGATTACTCCTGGCTCTGTGTTCAGAAATTACTCCTGGTAAGAGCAGGGTGGTGGGGGAGACCATATGGGATGCTGGGATTTGTACCACCATAGGTACTGCAAGGCAAACACCCTACCACTGTGCATCTCTCTGGCCCCTGTAGTCTTCACGTTCACTGATTCTGTCCTCTTCCAATTAATTTTTTATTTTACTTATCAAGTTTTTTTTTTTTGTTTTGTTTTTGTGGTTTTTTTGGGTCACACCCGGCAGTGCTCAGGGGTTATTCCTGGCTCCAGGCTCAGAAATTGCTCTTGGCAGGCACGGGGGACCATATGGAACGCCAGGATTCGAACCGATGACCTCCTGCATGAAAGGCAACCGCCTTACCTCCATGCTATCTCTCCGGCCCCACTTATCAAGTTTTTTAGTTGAGACATTTCTGTTTTTGTTTTTCTCATTTAGCTCTATGTCCTCCTGTCTTTTGTTTGTTTGTTTTTTTGTTTTTTGGGGCCACACCTGGCAGTGTTCAGGGGTTACTCCTGGCTGTCTGCTCAGAAATAGCTCCTGGCAGGCATGGGGGACCATATGGGACTCCAGGATTCGGACCAACCACCTTAGGTCCTGGATCGGCTGCTTGCAAGGCAAACGCCGCTGTGTTGGCCCCTATCCTATGTCCTCCTGTCTTATTGGCAATCTGTTCATTTGTTTCTTTGAGCTTGTTGAATGTATTTCTACTGTGAACTTCAGTGTAGAGTGGTTTTATAGAAGGTTACTACTGATTAAGTATGTAGGAGAGTAATGTTCACCCACAGGCATGGTCAATTTTTGCACTACTTTACCATACTTTTTGCTCTTTACTTTTTTTTTACTTTTTACTTTACTACTTTACAAACACTTTTTGTAATTTGAAGGAACTTTATATGGGTGGAAGATTATCTTGTAGCTGCTTAAGGAGCTGTATAAGTGGCTACCTAGGGGCATGACTGCTACTTGTGTGGGTGGGCTGAAGTTCATTCTTTCCCTTAGATTTGGGTACCACATATAATCTTTTGCTCTTGGATGACCCATGTTCCCCTAGGTATGGCCTCTTCCTTCATTGGTCAGCAGAAGTTTGTTCTCTCCCATAGTTCTGCCACTTACTGCTGGTCAGCTTGAGTGACCTGCACCCCCCCCCCGGGCATCTAGGTGTTCTTTTTTGGGGGGGCAGTTTGAGCCACACCCACCAGTGCTCAGGGGTTACTCTTGACTCTGTGCTCAGAAATTACTCCTGGCAGGATCAGGGGATCATATGGGATAGTGGGGATTGAACCTGAGCTGGCCATGTGCAGGGCAAATGCCCTACTTTCTCTATTGCTCCAGCCCTGACTAGAGACATTTTTAAAGATGAAACATCACTTACCAAGCAGGTGGAAGCAAAGATAAACAAATGGAACAACATTAAAATGAGAAGCTTCTGCACCTCAGAGGAAATGATGACCAGAATGCAAAGATAGGCCAGAGACTGGGAGAAATTATTTCACCATCATTTATCCAATAAGGGATTAAGATCCAAGTATGTAAAGCACTGATAGAACTTTTGGAGAGACAAAATGTCCAACCCCATCAAAAAATGGGGGAGAAGAGGTGTACAGAAACTTCTTCTTAGAAGAAATCCAAATATCCAAAAAGCATATAGAAAAATTCTCTATATCAGTCAGTAGTCATCAGGGTAATGGAAATCAAAACAATAAAGAGATATATCACCTCACACTAAAGAGCCCAACACTTATCACAGTGAGCAACAGCAATCAGTGTTGGCATGAATGAGGGGTAAATTTAATGCTGGTGAAAGTTTTGAGTGGTTCAGCATTTTTTGAAAACAATATGAAAATTTCTCAAAAAATTAGGAATCGAGCTTTCATATGACCCAAGCAGTTCTGCTTCTGAAAATTCACCCCAAATCACACTACAGAAAATGCATTTTCTGTAGGACACATCTGTGTTCCTATTTTCATTGCATTATTATTTACAATAGCTAAAATCTGGAAACAACCTAATTGCCCAAGAACAGATGAATGTATAAAGAAGCAATTTATACATCAACAGAAGCCTTTAGAAATAAAGTCATCAAATTTGCTGATGCGTGGATGGACCTGTAGAGCATCGTGCTGAGTGAAATGAGTTAGTAGGAAGGCAGAAGTAGAATGATCATACTTATTTGAGGGATATAAAAAAAAAAAAGGCACAGTAAGACAATAATACCCAAAGACAGTACAAAGGAAGGCCAGAAACACTTGCTACAATGTGGGGTGGGCAGTTAGGATAGAGACAGGGCCACTATGACAATGATAGTGGGAAGTATCACTGGATAAGAACTGGGTGCTGAAATGAGGTAAAGTCATATGCATGATACTTTTTCAGTACTGTATTGCAAACCATAGTGCCTAAAAGGAAACAAGGAGAGTCTTCCATAGAGTCTTTTCATAGGAACACTTCTATAAAATATAAGTGATCTGTGTATATCTGTGTGTATCTGTTAAGACAGCGCATAGCCAGGAGTAACCCCTGAGCATCACTGCATGTAGTGCCCCCCCAAAAAATGCAGGGGAGGGGACGAAGTGATAGCACAGCAGTAGGGCTTTTGGCTTGCATGCAGCCAACTCAGGACAGATGGTGGTTTGATTCCCGGCATCCCAATTGGTCCCCTGAGCCTGCTAGGGACGATTTCTGAGTGCAGAGCCAGGAGGAACCCCTGAGTGCTGTTGGGTGTGACCCAAAAATAAACAAACAAAAAATGCAAGGGACTCATATGGCAACCAGAGGAGAATGGAATATGGACCTCAGTGATCCATACCTCCACCTGAAATGTGATCCCCCACAGGACTGCCATATCTGAAACTGTGAGCACCATTCCTGGATGTGTGGGCCAATCATGGCTCCAATAACAACAGGAGAGGGAAGAGGGAAGGCCAGGAAAAGAAGGAAGTGATTTTTGAGTAGTGCCTTGGGCACTGCTCATTGTGGCCAATTAAAAACAAAAAAAAAAAATGAATTTAATTGAATACTTCAGGTTTAGGCACATTATATGTCAAATAATTTTTATTGTCTATTGTATTCTTTTAGATCTTCAATGGAAGTAATGATGATAAATGACATGATAAAAAGATTATAGGAGTGAGGTGATGAGAGAGTACAAGGGTTAAGGCACATGCTTTGCATGCCATGTATCCCAGTCCGCTTCTCTGTACTATATGGTCCCCAGGCATCATTAGGAGTTATCACGGAGGCTGCTGAGCCCTGGGTGTGGTGACTAGGGTAATCCTGTCACCGCAGAGCCCAAGCAGCGCTGTATCCTTGGTCCTTTGCATTGCATCTTCACACAATTTGGCTAAGGGCGTTTGTCTTTCATGAGGAGAGATGGTAGTTTGAATCCCAGGTTCCCTTATGGTCCCCCTAGGCCACCAGGAGCAATTTCTGAGCATAGAGCCACAGTAACCCATGAGCACTGCCAGGTGTGACCCAAAAACAAAAACAAAAACAAAATTGAAGAATTGCTAGAGACACCCCAGGCTTCTTGAGCACCCAGGGGGGCACCTCTCTGATGTGCCTGTACCCATCTCCCCAAAACGAAAAGATTATGAAATAATTCTGTTCTACTTTACTAAGAGTTTCTAGTTTAATTATTGAAACTTTATTTTGAATTTAAAATTAAAACTTTTTATTGTACTTAATTTGTCTTTTGCAGACACAGTAATAGCAGAATATCAGAAAAAAATTAAAGACGCTTTTGAAGTGTTTGACCATGAAGATAATGGTACAGTGGATGTGAGGTTTGGATTTTTTTTTTTGTTCTCTCTCTAAATTACTGACTCAGCTCATAAAGGTGAATAGGGCTCTTTGTTTGTATAGCTTCTGGATTTATTATGCTATTTAAAGTAATTATTTTCTTCTGACCTGTAAAAGCTTGGGTCAAATCCATACTTCTTTTTTTTTTTTTTTTCTCTTCTCTTTATGGTCACAGTTTGGTCTGTTGGAATGAACAAATATATAATTTTCTTCTATAGACTGTAAATTTAGTGAGTGAGATTATCTCTTGTTTATTGTAGTTTTAGTGTTAGATATATAGTTAACACTCAGTAAAGTTGATTGAATAGACAGAATTTCTTAAAAATATGTAGGAACAGGGACAGACAGATAGCACAGCGGAAGGGCATTTACCTTAGATGCAGAAGGATGGTGGTTCGAATCCTGGCATCCCAGATGGTTACCCTGAGTCTGCCAGGAGTGATTTCTGAGCATAGAGCCAGGGGTAACCCCTGAGCGCTGCTGAGTGTGACCCCCCCAAAAATGTAGGAGCAAAAACGACCAATATTGGCATTGATGTGGGTAAAGGCACCCTCATCTACTGGTGGGAATGTCAACTGGTTTAAACCTTATGGACATTCCTCAAAAAAAAACTAAGTATTGAGTCTCCATGTGACATGACAATTTCACTTCCAGGCATCTTCCCAAAGGCCCCAAATTTTTAATTAGAAAAGACATTTATTTGCACACTTGTGTTTGTTACAGCATTATTCATGGTAGCCAGAATCTGGAAACAAGTCAAATGTCCAAGGACAGAACACTGAATAGAGAAACTATGATTTATATACACAATGGAATACTTCTTGGCTATAAGAAAAGATTAAATCATGTAATTTGCCACTATGTGGTGGATGGAACTACAGGAAATCATGGTGAACAAAATTAGCCAGAAGGAGATGGACAGACACAGAATGATGTCTCTTGTATATGGGCAAAAAGAGGTATAGTAGGAGAATAATAAAAGACAAGGAACAATAGAATCTAAGATCTCATCTACAGAACTGGTTTACCATGGCAGTGAGATGAAGTGGTGGGAGACAGATAAGGGAAACATTGAGACAATGGTGAGAGAAATATTCTCTCTAGTGTAGGGGGACTGGTGTTGGAATGTTTTATTCATGAAGCTCTATCATTTATGGTACTGTAAAATCAAAATCATGAGGATTAAAACTTAAAACATTCATAAATCATAAAAACATATTGGTAGGTATTATCAAGCCTTGAATGGAATATTATTGATAAATTCTCCATAAGCTTTTTCTCCCATTTTTGTTGAAGTATTGTGATTTACAATACTGTTAGTGGTAGTTTCCAACATGAAACCTTCCACTAGGGTGCCTGCTTCATTTCCCACCCCTTCATCCAGATAAACTCAGTTATGAAAACCAGTTTCTCCAGTTCTCTTGCCTTTAATCATTTGCTGCCCCCTTTACTGTGTATCTTTAGATCTTTGTTTTTATCAGAGACTTTTTTAATGGGTTTCTTCTCTCTCTGTCCCTCTCTCTTATTTTTCTCTCCCCCTCTCCCCATTGGTTTTTGGGGCCATGCCTACATACCAGGGCTACTCTTGGTTCTGTGCTCAGGGATCTTTCTTGGTGGAGCTCAGGGGACCATATGGGATGCTAGAGATTGACCCTGGGTTGAATGTGCAAGGCAAATGTCTTTCTGTGCTATTGCTGTGGCCCCTCTCTTTTTTTTTTTTTTTTGGTTTTTGGGCCACACCCGGTAACGCTCAGGGGTTACTCCTGGCTATGTGCTCAGAAGTTGCTCCTGGCTTGGGGGACCATATGGGACACCGGGGGATCGAACCGTGGTCCGTCCAAGGCTAGCGCAGGCAAGGCAGGCACCTTACCTTTAGCGCCACCGCCCGGCCCCATAATTCTTTTTTTTTTTTTTTTTTTTTAGTTTTTGGGCCACACCCGGCGGTGCTCAGGGGTTACTCCTGGCTGTCTGCTCAGAAATAGCTCCTGGCAGGCACGGGGGGGTGGGGGTGGGGGTGGGGGGGTGGGGGGGTGGTGGCATATGGGACACCGGGATTCGAACCAACCACCTTAGGTCCTGGATCCGCTGCTTGCAAGGCAAACACTGCTGTGCTATCTCTCCAGGCCCCTCTCTTTTTAATTTAGAAAATCCTATATTTTGGGGGGTTCCATTCACTGGTACTTAGGGATCACTCTTGATGGACTTGGGAACCATACAGGATGTTAGGGATAGAATTATGTTTACCCACATGCAAGGCAAGCACCGTGTCCACTGTACTGTCTTTCTGCCCAGCCTCTTAGAAGATCCTGTGTATAAATATTTTTTGGTTTAATTTCCCAGTATTCACATCTCACCCCCAATTTTTGTTTGTGATTGATTTCTATTTACAAAGCATTGTAGTCTGAGAGGATAGTTGATAAGATTTTATGATTTTTGATTTTATGGTTATGTTTTGTGACCAGGTATGTGTTCTATCTTGGAAATTCTGTGTGTGCTGGAAAAGAATGTGTTTTTCACTTTTGGAATAAAGGACCCTGTATATATAGATAAGATATATAAATGGGGCCGGGCGGTGGCGCTAAAGGTAAGGTGCCTGCCTTGCCTGCGCTAACCTTGGACGGACCGCGGTTCGATCCCCCGGTGTCCCATATGGTCCCCCAAGCCAGGAGCAACTTCTGAGCACATAGCCAGGAGTAACCCCTGAGCGTTACTGGGTGTGGCCCAAAAACCAAAAAAAAAAAAAAAAAAAAAAAAAGATATATAAATGTCTGCTAGGGCTATCTCTTCCTTTTCTTCCTTCAAAGCCAGTGTTTCCTTGTTAATTTTTGCCTAGTTGATCTCTATTCAGCAGTGATGGAGAAATGGTAAAGACTCCTACTACTGTTGTGTTGCTCTAAGTATATTCCTTCAGGTTTTCTGAAGTATTTATTTTATTTTAACTTTTTGTTTGTTAGGGATTGACTCCAAGGCCTTACACATAAGAGAAGTGTTTTACTCCTGAGCTACAACTTTGGTCCTTACTTTCTCTAAATAAGATAGCAAAAACAAAATTAAAAATGAGAAAAAGATTTGATTATGGGTAAATCTAGAATGGAGAACATGAAGAAAGACTACAGATGTGGGGGTCGGAGTGGTGGCGCAAAGCAGTAAGGTGTTTGCCTTGTGCACGCTAGTGCGGTTTGATCCCCTGGTGTACCATATAGTCCCCCAAGCCAGGAGTGTTTCTGAGCGCATAGCTTAGAGTAACCCCTGAGCATCACCAGGTGTGGCCCCCCCCAAAAAACAACAACAACAAAAAGACTACAGATGAGAATAATAATATTAATTATTATTTTGATTTTGGAGCACACCTGACAATCTTCAGGGGATACTCGACTTTGTACTCAGAAATCAATCCTGGAGTGCTATGAGGATCATATAGGATGCTCAGGATTGGGGATTAAACCCAGCATGGAGGCATACAAGGCAAGTGCCACATACACTACCAGTGGTCCTCAAACTATGGCCCGCGGGCCACATATTGTATTTTTATTTGTTTTGTTTCTTCATTGCAAAATAAGATATATGCAGTGTGCATAAGAATTCGTTCATAAGTTTTGTTTTTACTATAGTCAGACCCTCCAATGGTCTGAGGGACAATGAACTGGTCCCCTGTTTAAAAAGTTTCAGGACCCCTGCAACTCTCTCTCTTGTTTTATTATTTCTTTGTTGAAAGGACAGAAATGAGGGAGGATAAGTGAGTATAGTAGAAATGGAGGGAGCCATGCCTCATATATTAAAGAAAGGTAATGAAAGTGCATTCCAGGAGACTAAGTTAAATGATGACTCTGGTGGAATGATAATCTCAAGACTCAGTAAGAAGTGATTTTTAAAAGTACTGCAAAGGTTCCAGGGATGTGGCTTGGTCTTTTGCTATGGCCTGCTGCCTTCCTCCCAAAGCCCTCAACTAGCACTAACCCCTATTTGTTTCTCTTCCAATCCTCTCTACCCCCTCCCTGGACGCCATACTCATCTCCTGATTTTAGGTTCTTTTTTTTTTGTTTTTGGTTTTTGGGCCACACCCAGCAGTGCTCAGGGGTTACTCCTGGCTATCTGCTCAGAAATAGCTCCTGGCAGACACAGGGGACCATATGGAACGATGGGATTCGAACCAACCACCTTAGGTCCTGAGTCGACTGCTTGCAAGGCAAACACCGCTGTGCTATCTCTCTGGCCCCTGATTTTAGGTTCTGTTTTTGTTTTGTTTTTTGTTTTTCGGGCCACACCCATTTGATGCTCAGGGGTTACTCCTGGCTAAGCGCTCAGAAATTGCCCCTGGCTTGGGGGGACCATATGGGACGCTGGGGGATCAAACCGTGGTCGTGATCTTTCCTTGGCTAGCACTTGCAAGGCAGACACCTTACCTCTAGCACCACCTCGCCAGCCCCCTGATTTTAGGTTCTTGACAGGAGTGAAAAAAATCTCTCAAATAAATCCCTTTAAGCAGTATAAGAATCATTTAGGGAAAAATAGACAAATTTATAGAATTCATGTTGTTTTTTTTTCCCTTCAAAATTAGTAGTAAAAGTAGTTTTACTATGGCCCTGTAGACAAGTGTATGGTATTCCTATTTAAATCGTCTACTTTATTAAACAAAGAAACTTAGCATTGTTGTTAGCACTAATACAATGCTAAGCATATTTAAGCCACAGCAATGGGGACACATACTGCTTTCTAATCTTTCTTCCTTCTGTTAAAGTGTAGAACACTTTCAAATCTATGATGTGCCTTTTGAGGCTGCTGAGAGAATGATCATCTACTCTATAAATCAAAAGTGAAGGAAGGGAGGTCAGATACACTATCCTGTTGAGGCTGGGGCAAGCAGTGAGGAATGAGGCCAACTTCTGCCTCTTTGTAAAATGATCATTGAATTAGAATTATTTTGGTATGCAATTACACATAAAAGTCTAAGTGGCCTTTTATCCCCTTAAATACTGAACACTTAATTTTATTGAATGGTTAGGTCAACTTTGTAGAGTACTCTATATTCTATAACGTGGGTTGACTTGGATTCTTTGTTTTGATCTATTGCTTTACTTTTTGATCTTATGCTAGATTAATCCTATATTAGTTTATTTTAATGTACAATGTGCTTTAATACTTGATAGAACTTCTCACTACTCTACTTTTCAAAGCTTTTTTGTTTTGTTTTTTTTTTGGGGGGGGGGCCATACCTGTGGCACTCATGGCTTACTTCTGGCTCTGCATTCAGAAATCGTTCCTGGTAGGCTCAGGGTACCATATGGGATGCCAGGAATCAAACTTGGGTTCTCCCAGGTTGACCGCGTGAAAGGCAAATGCCCTACCACTGTGCTATCACTCTGGCCCAGAAAAAAATTTTAATATAAATATATAATAGCTTAATTGTTCTTTCTAAATGAGTCAATAAATAATATGACTCTAAGTACTGAATCACCCTGAGCACTGTTAGGTATGACCTCAAACAAACAAAATGTATTGATTCAGAAAGAATATGTTGGGGGCAAGTATAGAACGTAGCCTTCCACACACATGGCATATGCTGAACTCTTCGAACTATCTCACTAGCTCCTTATGAGAGTTTTATGCATATTATAACATTGATAACCCAGATTTAAAAAAAAAACAATTCTAAATTATTGTACTAGAGAAACAAGACAGGGTAGGGTATGTGTCTGCCAGGTTCTCTCCCTGGCATCATGTGGTCTCCTGAGCATCAGGAGGCCTTCCTAGAGATTTTCCTCTTATCACTAAATCTGGTTCTGGAGATCTGTCAGGGTAGCCCTGTTGGTCCCTGGCAGTGTGGGGCATACACAACATTGCATCATCAGGCTCTGGCACCCTTAAAAAATAAAAAAATGTAAAATGTCCTAATTTATTTACCTCAGACTCTAAATTGATATCATAAAACAATTGCTAGTACTGTCCTAAGCTTTAAATTCCAAGCTCGTGGCTAGAGACATAATTAGGTGCTTGTTTTGTACCTGGTATACCCTGGATCAATCTCTGGCATCCCATATGGTCCCTCAAGAACCCACAGGAGTAATTCCTGAGTGCAGATCCAGAAGCAACCCCTGAGAACCACGGGTATGGCCCCAAAAAGCTTAAAAAAATACTCAAGCTAATTTGTTACTTTGACCCTTGCATGGTAATGACAGACAAGTTGGAACCCAGGTGCCAGATCATCAGTCAATAAAGTTAAATAGTATAGGTGAGAACCAACTTTATGAGATTGCAATGAAATGCATTCAGGATTTGGGACTCTACTTAAAACCACTAAATGTCTTTAATAAAATAAAACCAAAACAAACAAAAACCATTAAGTGGAGGTAAAGATGTAGATAGTAGATAGTACATAGGGTGCACTGAGCTGTCCAGTGCAAAGGAACTTGATGACATTTGTAAACTACCAATTACTGGTAGAGGAAGAAGGTCTTGTAAGAGCCATGTGAGCAAAAAAAAAGGGGGGGGGGGAGCTGGAGAGATAGCTTAGAGGTAGGGCATTTGCCTTGCATGCAGAAGGATGGTAGTTCAAATCCCAGCATTCTATATGGTCCCCCAAGCTGCCAGGAGCAATTTCTGAGCGTAGAAACAGGAGTAGTAACCCCTGAGTGCTGCCGGGTGTGATCCAAAAACCACACACACACACACACACACACACACACACACACACACAAAAAAAAAAAAAAAAGCTATGTGAGTATCTATTCCCTTGGAGAAAAAATAAATTCTTTTGTTTGTTTTTGGGTCACACTCAGCAGCGCTCAGGGGTTCCTCCTGGCTCTCTGCTCAGAAATCGCTCCTGGGGCCAGAGAAATAGCATGGAGGTAAGGCGTTTGCCTTTCAAGCAGGAGGTCATCGGTTCGAATCCCGGCGCCCCATATGGTCCCCTGTGCCTGCCAGGAGCAATTTCTGAGCCTGGAGCCAGAAATAACCCCTGAGCACTGCCAGGTGTGACCCAAAAACCACAGACACACACACACACACACACACACACACACACAAATCGCTCCTGGCAGGCTTGGGGGACCATATGGGATGCCGGGATTTGAACCAATGACCTTCTGCATGAAAGGCAAATGCCTTATCTCCATGCTATCTCTCCGGCTGAAGAAAAAATCGTAACAGAATTAATATTACAACATCTGAATCCACAACAGTTGTTTGCCCACCTATGGGTTGTTGTCAGGGCCAGGAAATAGATCATTCTCTTACTTTTGTTACTCTTCTTCAGGACATACGGATGCCTGCTTTTAGGGATAGGTGAGAATTCCCAGACTCAAATCTTTGTGCATATAAATCAAGATATAATTATAAACAAAGCAGTTTTTGTTAATCATAAAAAATTACTAAAATGAAGGGAAAGGCTAGTGATGAGTTAACACTAGGTTACAGTTGGTTTAGTCCAGTGTCTTTTGCCAACCTTCTCCCTAGTCTTTCCTCTGCATTTCTTTTAGATATGCTGCTCAATGAGTATGTGGCTTAGTCTTTCTTTTTGAGGGGATAAGAACTGAATAGTGGGCTTTGTGTTTTCAGTGAGGTGGGGAGGGGTCGTAATTCTAAACACAATCCTATTCTATCTGAGGGTGGCATTGTAACAGAAAAATAATAGTTGGATTCAGACTACCCTTTTCAGGACATGTATTTGGCTCCTGATAGGTTCTGTACAAGGCATTTTTGGAGGCCAACTTTGATCGACTCTATAGTATAGGTAATTGTTAGTTTTACTTATTGAGTTGTCAAGATCAGGTGCAGATGTGTCTGTATGGTTACAGAACTGTCAGGCTTTCTGAAGATAGGCCAATTCGGGAACTATTCTTCCTGGGGCAGATCTGGATATATATTTCTTGTGGCCTCTGCGTGAACCACATTCTTACCCCAGCCTCAGTATGTTTCTCCTTAACCTAGTAAGTTAAATACTGGGCTCATCTGAAAATTGCCAGACCTAATTTATGTGGAAAACCTGGTTATATGCCTAACAAAAGAATAATTCATGGAGGCAATATCTTTATTAGTTTTGAAAGACAGGAAACAAACTCAAGAGTCCTCACTATATTCCATTAACAACAGATATGTTTGGAAATCTCGCCCATCAATCTGGTGGATGAAATAGATTTCATCTAGCACCTGGTCTTGATATGTCAGTAAGTGCAGTAGACAGATGTCTATAATGCAAGCTAAATTGATATTGGCCTCCAGGATATCTGGTACAATTTATCAAAAAGCTCTGCTAGAAACCCTTCAATTTGCATAAGATCCATAATTTCTGTTTTCCTAGTTAATAGAAATATATGGGAATAGGTGATATAAAGTAAGTTTTCTTGTTTACATAAAAATAAATAAAAAAACCATACATATTACACAAACTTATTTTTCTTTTTTGGGTCACACCCGTGGCCTCAGGGGTTACTTCTGGCTCTGTGCTCAGAAGTTGCTCTTGGCAGGCACAGGGGACCATATGGGATGCTGGGGATTTGAACCACCATCTATTTGAATCAGCTGTGTGCAAGGCAAATGTCCTATCACTGTGCTATCTCCAGCACTACACAAACTTTTTAGTGCACTGAAAGGTCTTTGATTGTTATTAAGGAATACAAGGCTATTGTATTTCCTTATTATTCTGATTCTATTTCAACTCCAGTAGGGTGAATATGATGTTGACTGCTTTTTTGGTAAATTTTATACCTGTTTCCTTTGCCCTATTGCTTTTATTTACTCATAATTTATAATGACTAATATTCTGCTTATTGCTTTCTCTTTATATTATCCTTCTTTTTCCCCCCATATGTATCTCTCTCATAATGTCTTCTTTTAAAATTTCAAGGAAGCTGGGCTAAAGAGATAGTACAGTGAGTAGGGTGCTTGCCTTCCATATAACTGATCCAGGTTTGATTCTCAGCACTACATATGGTTTCCTGTGCCTTGCAGGGAGTGATCCTTGAACAAAGAGCCACAAGTAAATGCCCTGAGTACATCTGTGTATATTTCAAAAAACAAATAAACAAAAAACTCCATCCCTAATAATAGCCAAAGCAGTCCTTGGGAAAAAGATGGCATGCATTGTTTCCCCCAATTTCAAATTGTACTACAAAGCATTAGTAATTAAAACAGCTTGGTACTGGAATAAAGACAGACCCTCTGATTAGTGGAATAGAATTGAAAACCCAGAGACAGACAGGTTTATGGTCAGGTAATTTTTGTAAAGGAGCAAAATATATGAAGCAGTGCAACAAAAGTTTCTTCACAAAGTGATGTTGGGAAACTGGTAGACCACATGCAAAAATAAAACCTATTTCTAATACCTATACAAAAGCCAAATCAAAATGGATTAAAAACCTCTGAATCCATAAGATACAAAGACAAAATCATAGACAGAACTCTCCATGATATAGAGGCATCAAGCAAATGGAAGCAAAGGTAAACAAATAGGACTACATTAAATTAAGAAACTTTGGGACTAGGGTGATAGTCTAGCAGGGAGGGCACATGCTTTGACTGTAGCAGATGCAGGTTTGATCCCCAGTATCCCATGTGGTTGCCTGAACCCTCCAGAGCTGATTCCTAAGCAGAGCCAGGAGTAACCCATGAGCATCTCTGGGTGTGGCCCCAAAACAAAAACAAGCATAAAAAAAAAATTAAGAAGCATCTGTACAACAAAGGAAACAATGACCAGAATATAAAGACAGCCCAGTATTTAAGGATTAAAAGCCAATATACATAAAGTATTGGTAGAACTTTATAACTTTATAACATGAGAATATAACATAAGAATAACAACCCATGTTGGTTGGTCAGAGCTGGAGAGATAGCACCACGATAGGGCATTTGCCTTGCATGCATCCAATCCAGGACAGATAGTGGTTCGAATCCCTGCATCCCATATGGTCCCCCGTGCCTGCCAGGAGTGATTTTTGAACACAAAGTCATGAGTAACCCCTGAACATTATTGGGTGTGGCCCAAAAAGCAAAAAATAAAATAAAATAAAATAAAAAGAAAGAAAACCTAAATATTGTTAGAAATCTCAAATTTACTTGAGGGGAGTGAGAAGGCTGGTAGAGGTTTACAATTAGTGCTTTCTCCTTGTAACAGAACAAATAACTCATAGTCAGTTGTAACAGTAGAACTCAGTGTTCTGTATATTTTAAATAGAGAAGATGACAGAAATTTTATCTATTTCATCTACAGAGATTATAAGACATGTTGTCTAAGAAAGCATCTTTCCTGAGGAGAGATGAAGAAGATAGGGGCCTGTAAGGTGCTTTAAGCAACTGTGAAAGGGAGAAGATTGAATTACAGTAGCCCAGGATAGTAAGAAAAATGACATCTGTGTGTGTGTGTGTGTGTGTGTGTGTGTGTGTGTGTGTGTGTGTGTGTGTGTACATAGCCTAAGTTGCCTCTAGTACTTAGTAAACCATTTCATCTTTGGAAGATAAAGAAGTACATGTGGCAGCAGTATAAATTGTAGTCAAGAAACCAGGGCAGAAGCTAGGTTGTAAGTGCTGTAATTCAAGTAAGCTTCTGTTTAATTTAAAAGGCCTGGTAGGTACACCAGCTCCTAAACTGAAGTCTTCTATTTCATTTTTTTTTAATTACCGAAAATTGACACTTAAGTACCTTTTTTGTCCCCTGAGAACCACTGATGTATCTTATAATTTTTCAACCTTCCACTAAGAGCTTGTTCTAAAGTCATGTTTACCTTTATTTGTTCAGCCAACTCTAAGAGTATTCATGTTTTTAATGGGAATCTTATATTTCTTCTCTCTTTCTCTCTCTCCCTCTCTCTCCCTCCCTCCCTCCCTCCCTCCCTCTCTCTCTCTCTCTCTCTCTCTCTCTCTCTCTCTCTCTCTCTCTCTCACTCTCTCTCTCTCACTCATTTTTGAGCCACACCCAGAGGCACTCAGGGGTTATTCCTGGCTCTGTGCTCAGAAATCACTCCTGGCAGGCTCTGGAGATCATATGGGATGCTGGGAATTGAACCAGAGTACATCTGAGGTTGGCCACATGCAAGGCAAATGCCCTATCATATTGCTATCACTCTGGCCCCTTTTATAAAAATAACATTAACAAAAGATTACTTTGTTACCTTTTTTTTTTTTTTTTTTTTTTACTTATCATGTGGTGTTACCAGGAAATAAATGTTTAGTGGTGGGTTGTTGGCTGAACAAAGGAGCTGGGATTTTGTTCTATAGGCAATACATGCAAAGGAATAATGAGACTAAATTTGGATTTTAGAAAGAAAACACTATAGGATAGTAGAGATGATGGTATATGACTGGAACAGTGGTTCCTAATTTGGGGCATGTTAGAATCAGCTGCAGAGTGTTTAGGGAAACCACATAGGGAAATCAGCACAAGGGACACCATATAGTATAGGGAAATGAACAGAGACTTGAACAATGAATGGAGAACAAACTTCGGTGGCACTTTGTTTGAGAGTATCAGGAATAAATGAAGATCTAAATAGAGAAATGTGCATACTCTGTTCAAAGAAATCTTTTTTCCTTTAAGTTGGATCACACTGAGTTCAGTGCTTGGCTGT
Organism: Suncus etruscus; assembly: GCF_024139225.1. NCBI lineage: Eukaryota > Metazoa > Chordata > Mammalia > Eulipotyphla > Soricidae > Suncus > Suncus etruscus. Next base: position 46,836,117 of record NC_064854.1, on the reverse strand, counting down.
TGTTCTTGGTGGTACATGAGGGACAGTGCAGTTCTGGAAATATAATATGGGCTTTCCACATGCATGGCAGATGCCTTAACCTCTGTAACATCTGTCCAGACCTTCACAAAGCAATCTTAAATTGGGGTGGGAAGAATTGGATAGCAGTGCATTGTGTGTTGACTCAATCAATAATAGTTCAAAAACTGAATTTAGAATTGCAAACATTGAATTTTAAATTGCAGCAGAGTGGTGGCTCTGAGACTTGTTCTCCATCCTGACAAGATGTAGAGATGCTCCAGAAGCCATAAACTAAAGCCAGGCAGAAGCAAAAATGTTACCAAGACAGGCCCGGATTGTGTAAGTGTGTTGGCCCATACTCACAGATAATGATCTCCTTGATAACTCAGCTCTTCTTTTATTTATTTATTTACTTATTTATTTATTTATTTATTTATTTATTTATTTATTTATTTATGTTGTTTTTTTGGGCCACACTCGGCAGTGCTCCGGGGTTACTCCTGGCTGTCTGCTCAGAAATAGCTCCTGGCAGGCATGAGGGACCATATGGAACACCGGGATTCGAACCAACCACCTTTGGTCCTGGATCGGCTGCTTGCAAGGCAAACGTCGTTGTGCTATCTCTCTGGGCCCACTCAGCTCTTCTTGGCTTTCATCTTCAACTGTGCATTCTCCTGAGTTAACCTCTTCCAGAGTCAGCAAACATGAAATGCAGTTGCTTGAATTAAGGAAAGAGCAGAAAAAATAATGGATGGAAAGGCTTTTATTATTGTTTCAGAATATCCCACTACACAAATGTTTTTCATATAAAATAAAAACGAAGTCTCTATGTTTGTATTGAGCTAGCTTTACAATCTCACTCTGTTCTTGAAGAGATGTAAAAATAGCTGTGAAAAATCATGGATACACCAGCCATGCAGGTGAAAGCTGACAGTCTTGGAGAGGGCGGGCTATGCCCCAGCCCTGCTGAAGCCTTCTATCACTCATCATCGCTGCTTTGCCTATGGTCCTGTTTCACCACTCTTCTACACTATCTGATCTGCAGAGATATCAATCTGACCAAACACCAGATATTCTGAACTTCTTTTGGAATGAGTGCTGTCACCAACCCCCTTCCACCGATGACAGCCATAACTACACCCATAAAATCCATAGTATCAACAATTCTGGTGTGAATTCCTGGACTATGTGGCTGCGACCAGCTACATTTGTTTAATACTGTCATCCCCATAGGAACACAGCATTTAGATGCCAATGTATAGCTGAAGTCACTTAATGTTCAGAAACAAATAATGTAACAGAACATTCAACTAACAAAAAGAGCTTACTAAACCTTCTGACAAAGACCTCATTGGAAATACAATAATTTTCACATATTTTCATTGTACTTCTTTCTTTCTTTCTTTCTTTCTTTCTTTCTTTCTTTCTTTCTTTCTTTCTTTCTTTCTTTCTTTCTTTCTTTCTTTCTTTCTTTCTTTCTTTCTTTCTTTCTTTCTTTCTTTCTTTCTTTCTTTCTTTCTTTGTTTCTTTCTTTGTTTGTTTCTTTTTTTCTCGCTTTCTTTCTTTCTTTTTCTTTCTCTCTCTCTCTTTCTCTTTTTCTTTTTCTTTTTTTCTTTTTTTTTTTTTTTTTGGTTTTTGGGCCACACCCGGTGACGCTCAGGGGTTACTCCTGGCTATGCGCTCAGAAGTTGCTCCTGGCTTGGGGGACCATATGGGACGCCGGGGGATCAAACCGCGGTCCGTCCGAGGCTAGCGCAGGCTAGGCAGGCACCTTACCTTTAGCGCCACTGCCCGGCCCCTCTTTCTCTTTTTCTTTCTCTCTCTTTCTTTCTTTCTTTCTTTCTTTCTTTCTTTCTTTCTTTCTTTCTTTCTTTCTTTCTTTCTTTCTTTCTTTCTTTCTTTCTTTCTTTCTTTCTTTCTTTCCTTTCTTTCTTTCTTTCTTTCTCTCTCTCTCTCTCTCTCTCTTTCTTTCTTTCTTTCTTTCTTTCCTTCCTCCCTCCCTCCCTCCCTCCCTCCCTCCCTCCCTCCCTTCCTTCCTTCCTTCCTTCCTTCCTTCCTTCCTTCCTTCCTTCCTTCCTTCCTTCCTTCCTTCCTTCCTTCCTTCCTTCCTTCCTTCCTTCCTTCCTTCCTTCTTTTCTTTCTTTCTTTCACTCCTGGCAGGCTCAGGGGACCATATGGGATGCTGAGATTCGAACCAACATCCTTTTGCATGCAAGGCAAACGCCCTAACTTACATGCTATCTCTCCGGCCCCTCTTTCTATTTTTTGTATAACAATTTTGCTCCACTTATCTAGAAACAAATGTATTATGATCAGCTATATCAACTATGTAAAAGATAACATGCTCTTTTAAAAAAGTAAATAAAAAAATTAAAACTGAGAAAGGACAACAATAAGATCAACCCAACAACTTCTCTTTACCTCAATTAATGCTGCATCATTATCTTTCTCTTCATAGCTAAGAATTTTTAATAAAATAAGGAGTTTGGGGACTGAAGAGGTAGCACAGCAGTAGGCATTTGCCTTCCACGTGGCCAACCCAGGATGACTCTGGTTCGAATCCTGGCATCCTATATAGTTCCCAAGCCTGCCTCGGGCGATTTCTGAGTGCAGAGTCAGGGGAGTAACCCTTGGCCGCTGCCAGGTGTGACCCAAAAAGCCAAAACAAAAAAATGAGTTTGCTTTTACAAATAACCTTCACTCGTTTGATATTCAGGTTATGGGGTTTGGGCTGTATTGGTGGTACTCACAACTTATTCTGGCTCCATGCATAGGGATCACTTTGGTGGTACTTGGGGACCATATGAAGCAAGTGGGATTAAAGTAGGGTTGGCTACATGCAAGGCAAGCACCTTAGCCCTGGTACTATCTCATTGGCTTCTCCCTCATAGTGCTCAGGGACTATGCTTTGCCAGGGATGAAACCTGTACCTTCATACAGAACATACTCTCCAGTTCATTAGGCTATCTCCCTGGACTTTGCCCTGTCTGTCTTAAGTGTACAGTTGTGTCATTTTATTTATTTTTTGTTTGTTTTGGTTTTGGGGCACACCAGGCAGCACTCAGGAGTTACTCCTGGCTCTAGGCTCAGAAATTACTCCTAGCAGGCTCAGGAGGTCATATGGGATACTGGGGATCAAATCTGGGTTGGCTGCATGCAAGGCAAGCACCCTACCTACTCTTATTATTGCTCTGGCAACTGTAATTTGATTTTTATCATCAGTAACATTCCTATGTAAACTTTTTTCTCAGGTCACTAATTCTTTTATTGTTTCCATAACTTTATCTTTTGTTTTTATTCAACATAAGACTTTTTCTTTTTAGCTCCTTTTGGGAATAATTTTTGCCTTATTAATGTCCACCAATGTTTTATCTTTATCTCACCTTTTACATCATACTTCTTCCTGAGAAATCTGATTCATATCCAAACATGGTTATCAACCTAGAAAAGAAATTTTCTTTGTCTATTAAATAATTATTTAGTCAAAGGAGAAAATTTAGAAAAATGAAATAAAAACCTTTAAAGGGACTGGAGGCACAGCAGGTAAAGTGTTTGCCTTGCCTGTGGCCAATTCAGATTTAATTCCTGACATCCCATATGGTCCCTTGAGTTTTATAGGAGTAATTTCTGAGAGCAGAGCCAGGAGTGACTCCTGAGCGCTTACGGATATAGCAAAAACAAACAAACAAATAAACAATAATGGAAATGACATCAGAGAAATAGCCATATAAAATTCATTAACTGTATGACGAAAAATAAAAGCATGAAAAATTTATACAACATTTAACTGAAAAAAAATCTAAGGAATGGTAAAATGAGAGAAATCAAGAGGGCAGAATTAGGGAAGGTGAAAGCAGAATAATTGTGGTTGGAAAATAAGAAAATGGTAGAAAATTTTAGAAAGTTATACAATTTTATTTTAATTTTTGGAAAATATAGTAAGAAACAGGAACATTTTAGAAATCATAAGAGAATAAAAGCAAAAATTAAAATTTGACTGTAAAAGGCAAATTCTAGTAAAATATAATATGCCAAAATTTATCCCAGACTGTATATCTGATTTAGAACACAACATTGTTAAGAAGACAATGTGTCTCAAATGAAAATATGTTGACTAATAGCTTCGACACATGCTTTATCAAAATCACAGTGTTTGCATTTTTAAATTCAGTTTTTATTTTTGGTAATTAGCAAGCTGATCCAAATGATTTTTGGAGCTACTCAACAATGTTTAGTGGCCATTCCTTCCTGTTGGTGCTCAGGGGACTGTGTAGTGCCAGGGATTGAATCTAGGACTTCTGCATGCACATTAACCATTTTTAGTCTTCAGTCCTGATCAAAAAGTTTATGTGGAATCACAGGAATTTTATAAAGAATTTATTTTCTAAGGAATTTTAGAATAGTAAAACATAATCTTTAAAGGAACAAAGTTGGTCTTGTTTTGTTTTGTTTTTGGGTCACACCCGGCAGTGCTCAGGAGTTACTCCTGGCTCTATGCTCAGAAATCACTCCTGGCAGGCTTGGGGGACCAGATGGGATGCTGGGATTCTAACCACTGTCCTACCTCCATGCTATCTCTCCGGCCCCTCAAGGTTGGTCTTAAACTTTCCAATTTTAGAATTTACAGAAAAGTTAAAATGTTAAAGAGAACATGATCCTTGATATACTTTTAGATATGTAATTAGGACTAAATGCATAGATAAATGAAATAGAGTTGAGAAAATAGGGCCGGGAAGGTGGTGCTAGAGGTAAAGTGTCTGCCTTGCAAGCGCTAGGCGTAGGAAGGACCGCGGTTCGATCCCCCGGCGTCCCATATGGTCCCCCCAAGCCAGGAGCGACTTCTGAGCACTTAGCCAGAAGTAACCCCTGAGCATCAAACTGGTGTGGCCCAAAAACAAAACAAAAAAAAAAAAGAAAAAAAAGAAGTAAGCCTTTCGTTTTAGCATCTATTGATATCACACAGTAGGCAAATAAAATTTTTTTTTGTTTTTTTTTTTGGGTCACATCTGGTGGTGCTCAGGGGTTACTCCTACTTCTGTGCTCAGAAATAGCTCCTGGCTTAGGGGACCACATGGGGTGCTGGGATCCAAACCACTGTCTGTCCTGGATCAGCTGCATGCAAGGCAAATGCCCTACCTCTGTGCTCTCTCTCCAGCCTCTGGACAAATTAATTTAAGGGATAAAATATAATCTTCCATAAATGATGCTGTACAACTGGATATCTACATATCAATGAAGTTGAACTCCTATGGCATAATCTGTAAAAATTAACTCATATAAAGATCCTAAATGGATGAGATAATTCTATAAAACTTTTTTTGGGTTGGCTTTTTGGGCCATACCCTGAGATGCTCAGGGATTACTCCTGGCTCTGTGCTCATGGTTTACGAACCATATGGGACACTGCGGGATTGAACAGCGGTCCATCCTAGGTCAGCCACATGCAAGGCAAACACTCTACCACTGTGGCACCACTCCAGCCCCTCTATAGAACTCTTAGAAGAGTTATAGATCTTTGTAACTAGATAGTGATTTCTTAGATATGACTGAAAGTACAAGTAACTAAAGGGGGAAAACATACCAGATCATCAAAATTTAAAATGGCCGTACTTCAAAAAACACCATTAAGTCAGCAGTTGGAGAGATAGTCCAGCGGGCAAGGTGCATGCCTTGCACCTATTTTACTTGGGTGTAGTCTCAAAAGCAACCCCTTTAAAAAATAACCTCACTAAAATCAACAAACAAATAAAACTCAGCTATAAAAAGCTAGATATATAACTCAGTATTAGAGCACTTATCTTGTGAGGCTCTGGGTCCCTGGGTTCCCCAGTGAGCATCACTACAAACAAAAAAGAAAGAAAAATGCAGCTATTGAATGGGAGAAAATATTTGCCAATCATATATTTGATAAGAATTTAGAGTTAAGAATAGAATCATGTGGTCCAGAGAGATAGTACAGTAAGTAGGGTTTTTGCCTTGTACATCCAGCATCCAGAATCAGGAGTAATCCTGAGTAAAGAATTAGAAGTAACCCTGAATATCACCAGATGTGGCTATAAAACAAACAAAACTTCAAATAATATATTATTTTACTAGTGTGATATATTCTAAGAAATGTGTGTTGGAGAGATTTTCTAGTGTCATTATATAAACTTAAATGGTCTACTACACACCTTCCATACAGTATAGTTTATTGGAACCTATGTCATTAATTTGGTAGTTGACAAAAAACATTGTTTACATGATACGTGACAATATATAAAGAATTCTTACATCTCCATAATAAAAATACAAAGTGACCAATTTAAAATCTGGCAAAAGATTTGGATAAACTTTTTTTCAGCGAATATATTTCATATATCCAAAATACAAATATGCCAAACTTCATTACTTGGTAGGGAAAGGTAAACCAAGCCCATAATGAAATATTGCTTCAAAAAGTGTAAATATGGGGCCGGAGAGATAGCATGGAGGTAAGGTTTGCCTTTCATGCAGAAGGATGGTGATTTGAATCCCGGCATCTCATATGGTCCCCTGTGCCTTCCTGGGGTGATTTCTGAGCATAGAGCCAGGAGTAACCCCTGAGTGCTGCCGGGTGTGACCCAAAAACCAAAAAAAAAAAAAACAAGTGTAACATAACTAATGTTGATGATGGAAAAATTAGAACTCCTCTGAACTCAGCTGGTGGAATTAGAAAATAATTTCACCACTTCTAAGACAAATTGGTAAGCATAATTTACCAATTGTAAGTTATGATCAGGGTACTGGACCGGTAGTTTACCAGGGAGGGTGCATGTCTTACATGAAACAAACTTGAATTTGATCCTTCTATGGTCTTTAAGGACAACCAGGAGTGATCCCTGAGCATAGAACCAAGAGTAAGCCCTGAGCACTGAGTTACCTTCCAAAGAAAAAAATTTATACATAGGGTACCATATTATAGGACAATTTCATTCCAAGTATATACCAAGAGAAATGGAAATATATAAAAACATATACTTGTTCTGGTTTTTGGGTCATACTCCTAGTGGGTGACCATTTGGGACATCAGGGATCAAACCTAGATCTACTGTAAGTGCCCTACCTTTCCAGCCCTCAATACAAAAATGTGTATATGAATTTTCATAGGCAACCCAAATGTTCATCAGTTGAGGAATGGATATAGAAAAAACAATAATCTATATAATGGAATAACTCATCTATAAAAAAGGACAAAGAATTGATACATACTACAACATGATGAGCTTAGTAAACCTTCTGCTCGGCCAGAAAGATCACTCAATGACTGGAAAGCATGGTGTGCATGGAAATAGGCCAAGTGTGATCCTTGAGTATCTCAGGAATGACCTCAAGCACTGAGCAGGGAGTAACCCTTAAAGATCACCCCTACAGATCAACCAAAAAAATATTAAGCACGAAAGGCCACATATGCTATAACATATAGAAAAATGTCCTTAGAGAGAGAAAGGAAATTAATGATTTCTGGAAGTGAAGGTAAAGGTTTAGGGAGCCTTTGGGGATAATGAAATGTTAGATATGATCATAGTAAAAAAAAAAAAAGTTTGATCATAGTATTGGTTGTTCAACATTATAATTACACTTCTTTTAAAAAAAAAAAAAAAAAAACAAACGGGGCCGGAGAGATAGCATGGAGGTAAGGTGTTTGCCTTTCATGCAGGAGGTCATCGGTTCGAATCCCGGTGCCCCATATGGTCCCCTGTGCCTGCCAGGAGCAATTTCTGAGCCTGGAGCCAGAAATAACCCCTGAGCACTGCCGGGTGTGACTAAAAACAAACAAACAAACAAACAAACACTAAATTGTACACTTAAAAAACTTAACATGCAAGAATTGATCCCAGTAAAGTAAATCTAAATATAAGACTTTCCAGATAGTGTATAGGCAGATTTTCAGAACAACTCTCACTGAAGCTTTTTTTGTGGGGAGCAGGGTGGGGATTTGGGTCACACCTGGCTGTGCTCAGGGCTTACTCCTGGCTCTCCATTCAGGAATCACTCCTGACAGGCTTGGGGGAGCATATCGTAATGAAGATTACATTAAAAGCCCCACAGAACAATTTTCTTTATGAATATATATAAAAACTATAAACACTGGCAATAAAATGCAAGAGCTCATATAAAGTAAGATGAAATTTATCCCTAGAATGAAAGAATAGCTCTCTGTTGGGAAATATATTACTATATTTCATAATTTTAATAGATATGAGAAAGAAAATCATAGGATTATAAAGATATTTATTTAAGAGGCATTTGGCAGACTTTAGCAAGCATTCATAATTTTAAAGTCATGCTGAATATTATTTTAGTTTTAGTCAATTCTCCAGAGAAACAAAATCAGTAGGAGATAAAGTGATAGGTAGGTAAATAAATGGTCTCTGAAACTGGCTCACATAATTAGAATGTCAATAAATTTCCAGATTGGAGAGATAGTACAGCAGTAGTCTTCTTGCTATGCAAATAGCCATTCTAGGTTGGATTCCTGGCTTCCCATATGGTCCCATCGCCTCCAGAAGTAATTACTAAGTGCAGAGCCAAGAGTAAGCCCTGAGCATCACCAGGTTTAACCCCAAAATTAAAACGCACACACACAAAACCCACAAAACAAAAATCCCTCAATCTTCTGTTGATTTGTTGTATGCAAGCTGGAGAGTGGAGAGCTAGGAAAGTTTGTAGTGTATTCTGAATTTCTTTCTTTTTTTTTTTTTTTTTTTTGGGGGGGGGACCATGCCCAGCAGGGCTGAGGTCTTAGTCTTGGCCCTGTGTTCAAGAATCACTCCTTATGGGACTTGGTGGACACTATGGAGTTCCAGGGACCGAACCCAGATTAGCTACATGTAAGACAAGTGCCTTACCTGCCATACTATTTCTCTGGCCCCTATAGTCTATATCTGAGTTTAAAGGTTTATGGTGCAGAAGCCAGTGGTCTAAGAACTGGTCTGAGTCCAAAACACCAGAATTACTTCAATATGAGAGGCAAAAGGTGGATGTTTTAGCTGAAGCTAAGAAAGCAATGTGTATCTCTCTTCCCTCCCTCCCTCCCCCCTCCCTCCCCCTCCTTCCCTCCCTCCCTCCCCCCTCCCCCTCCCTCTATTCCTCCCTCCCTCCCCCCTCCTCTCTCTTCCTTCCTTCCATCCTTCATGAAGGCAACTGTTCTACCTTTTAATTCCATCCCTGGCTTCTCTCTGCTTTGTTTTCTTGGTCCCCAGCAGATTGTGAGAACACACTCTCCCTTTTTTTAATCACTCTACCAATTCAAATGCTAATCTTCCCAGTGAAACCATCACAGGCTCACCCAGAAATATTTACCAGTTTTGTGGGCAGTCTGTAAGCCCAACCCATTGGACAATAATTAACCATTACATTCAGTCAAATAAATATTTTTTATTAGTCAAATAGATCTTGAAGAAATACTTTTTTATTTTGAACTATGTATGTCTAAATCTGAAATGCAGTTAGTGAGTTACAAATAAAATTTTCATTAAAGTCAGGACTAAGAGAAGAATATTCATATTCACCATTATTTCTTTCGTTTGTTTGTTTTTGGGCCACACCCGGTTAGGGGTTACTCCTGGCTGTGCGCTCAGAAATCACTCCTGGGGGCCGGAGAGATAGCATGGAGGTTGGGCGTTTGCCCTGCATGCAGGAGGATGGTGGTTTGAATCCCGGCATCCCATATGGTCCCCTGTGCTTGCCAGGTGCGATTTCTGAGCTTAGAGCCAAGAGTAACCCCTGAGCAAAGCCGGTGTGACCCAAAAACCAAAAACCAAAAACCAAAAAAAAAAAAAAAAAAAAGAAATCACTCCTAGCTTGGGGGACCATATGGGATGCCAGGGGATGGAACCGCGGTTTGTCCTAGGGCTAACGTGTGCAAGGCAGACGCCTTACGACCTGTGCTATCGCTCCGGCCCCACCATTATTTCTTAGTATTGACTGTTAGAGGCTTTAATCGACACAAAAAGGCAAGTAATTTCAGAGACAGAGACAGAAACTTTGGACATGAAATGGTGGAAGGTAGAAAAGATACATAAAGGAAAACTATATTTGTAGGTATAACATTATGAAGGTTTACTCTTGGTATGCACTCAGGTGAATCAATGGAAAATCTACTACAAGGTAAAAGATAGTTGGACTCAGATAGACTGATTTTCTTTTTATACAAGATGCCTTCTTCCAAAAAATGGAAGGACCATAGGACAGTGTCCTGCAGCCTCTGCTGCTTCCTGGCTAGGACTTCCTCTAGGAAGTGGGGTGGAATTGGGGGCTTCCCCTGTTCTGGGAAATGGGGGAGCATTGTGTTCTGCTCGAAAGTTTAGTGGATTGTTAGAATCACTTGTAATGTTCCACGTCTTTCTTTTAATGGCTTCAGTGTCCTTATCTTCAGAACTCTTCCCAGCTCAGAGCTGCTAGCTTTTCTGCTCCTCAAGCCTGGAGGCAACCCCATGCATAATGGAGAATACATTAGCCCCTAACTGAATCTTGATCAAAAGCTAGTTGTCCCCAGGATAGTTTAGCTTAAGAGAAATCTGTAAAGTGATTCTCCACATTTATAGGCCTAAACAAGAGACCTTAAGAGGTGAAGGACAAAATTAGCACGCAGTCAGGAAATAGTTTTAATAGTACACAAGGTGACTGACCACCTAAGTTAGATGTAATTCTACCAAGTTACCACCGGGAAGCCCCTCTTTGAGCACTTCTTAGGCGACTGACTCCATCACCACTACTACATTACTAAATGGAAGTGATTGATTGTATGTGAACATCTGTGTGGTGTGTGTGTGATGTGTGTGCTGTGTGTGGTGTGTGTGTTGATTGGACTCAACCTAGGAACCTCATAACATGAGAAGTAAGATATAACTACGCCAAACTACACATCCCCACACTAATCTTATCTTAGGTTTATAATGCTTTATCGTTTAGAATAATACTTTACAAATAGCTTTTTATTCATTTTTGTTGCTTTTTATTTTTATTTTTGTTTATATCCTAGCAGTGTTCAAGGTTTACCCTCTTTGTATGCACTCAGGAACCATCCTGCAGGGCTCAGGACCCATATGGGTGCTAGGAAATCAAAGCTGGGTTGATGTGCGCAAGGTAAGCTCCCTAATCTACTGTAATATCCAGTGGCATGGTTTGTTTGTTTGTTTATTTATTATTTGCACACCCACTAATTGCTCGGACTATTCTCCTGGCTCTGTACTCAGGCCTCTCTACTGGTGGGCTCTGGGATTATTCCTGGTTCAGTACTCAGATCCTTCTGGCAGGCTAGAAGGGCCCATATGGGATGCCTGGAGATCGAATCTAGATTGGCATGTGTCCAAGGAAAAATGCCTTACCTGCTGTACTATCACTCTGGATCCTCAATTTATTTATTTTTATTTATTTACAACACCTGGAGATGTTCAGGGGTTATCTCCTGGATTTTGCACTCAGAAATTGCTCCTGGCAGGCTACAGGGGACCCATATGGGATGCCAGAATTGAATTCCGAGTCTCCCAGGTAAGCCACATGCAAGGCAAATGCTCTATCCACTGTGCTATCTCTTCCAGCCCCAACAGTTAATTATTTTTAAATGGTGGTTTAATACAGGTGTGATGTGAGTGGTGGTGGTAGTTGAAACAACACCACTCAGCTGACCCCAAGGCTTACCTCCTGGCTGTGAGTTCAGGAATCACTTTCGTAGTCTCAGGAGACTGTAGGCCCTCAACATCTGGTTTGCTGGGAATTGAACCCAGGTCAGCTGCAAGGTAAGTGTCCCCACAGCTGTACAATTGCTCTAGCCTCCTGAAATTAACTTTTTGAAAATCAATTTTTAAACTATAAAGTATCTATATATTTAGCAAATATTTCTTATATAATGTGTAGAAATCCTTCAGATACTTGAATATAGTGGTGAAAAAGATAAGACCCTGCTATCATAATGTTTATATTTTAGAGAAAAGAGATAAATAATATACAAGTAAACAGATAAATTAACACAGTTTCAGATGTTCTGTTAAGTAGGATGATGTTGTAGAACATGAATGATTATTAGAGAATGATGATGTGGTTAAGTGGGACAAATTATTTTGATGTTCTAATCAGAGTTTCTCTGGAGATAATTCTCAAGTTAAGATATTTTTATTGGAAGGTCCAGTTCACGATCTCACCACAGAAAGTGATGGGTGCAGTTAGAGAAATAATTACACTGAGAACCATCATAACAAAATGTGACTGACTGAATGAAGAAAGTAGAAAGCCTGTCTAGAGCACAGGCTGGGGTGGGGTGGGGAGGAGGAACACTTGGGACATTGATGATGGGAATGTTGCACTGGTGAAGGTTTTTTTTTTTTTTTGTTGTTGTTGTTGTTGTTTTTTATAATATATAAATAGCCTTTACAAAAAAAGATTTTGAGCTTGGAACACTGGAAAAATAATGAGATTAAAACAGAATTTAACTGGAAATGGGGCTTATTTGGAGAGGAAGAAAATAAATTTATTTTAGATATGCTTTCTTTGATAACACGGCGAGTGGAACATACAGGTCTGTATGTCCAGTAGTTACTTGGAAAATTATTAGGAAGTGGATGGGGCCCAGGGGCCAAGTGGTCTCAGGAACATTGAGTGGGAAAAAAAATAGAGGTCAGATCTAAATACCCAAGACAAAGTCAATGACAACAGAATCAAGAGACCCAAACTATAACAACAGCAACAAAAAGATATTTTTATTGGTGGGGGGGGGACACTTAATAGTATTCAGGGCTTACTCCTGGCTCTGTACTCTGTGTTACCTCCTGGTGGTGCTCAGGGGGTCATATGCTATGTCAGTAATTGAATCTGCGTCTCTTATACTGAACTGCTGTACTATCTCTCTAACCCCTTTAAATTAAGATTTTTAAGCTTATAAGAAGTCAGCTACATGAAGAAATGAGGAGAGCAAACTTACAGCTCCTGAAAAGGAACATTCTTTATATGTAGGAGAAAATCTAAAGTGGACAGTATGATCACCTGTAGTTAGAATGCAGCATTAGGAAGTCAGAAAGACTGCTGATTCACCTCAATATTTTATAGTACTTTCAGTCCAGTAATATCATAGGAAATCTTAGAGGAAAGTTATATAGTAATCTACCAAGATCAGTGAGCCTAAACCATAACACAGAAGGCTCAGCACCAACCACAGCCCAGTAAATCCTTAGATACTGACTAGTAACAACATGGAGAGATATAACAGTCTTCTTGTTTACTCTTCTTGATCTAAGTTTTGATAATTCCATTTACCTTTGTGTTGCAACAAATAATATGAAGTAAATTTGTTTGCTCCTGCATGGAGAAAGGCTATGGTGAGAGCCTAAGGGGCGGGAGATTGGGGACATTGGTGATAGGGAAGATCACACTGATGATGGGATTGATGTTTGAGCATTTAATGCCTGAAATGACTGTATTATGAACATTTTGGTAAATTATGGTGTTATAATAAAAATTAAAAAAAGTGAAAAATATTAAAAAGGTGAGGTCAGTGTTTTTAACTTTGTACATGGTCAACCCAGGTTTGATCCCTGGCATCCTATATGGTCCTTCAAGCCTACTGGGAGTGATTCCAAAGTGAAGAGCCAGGAGGAAAACCTGAGCATTGCTGAGTGTAGCTCCCCCAAATAAAACCCCAAATTAAAAAGCATCATAGTGTTTAAATCATCATTATAGGCTATGAAGAGAAATTTATTTTACCAGTGTAAAGGGAAGCCACTGAAGAGATTTAAGCAGGGGAATTACATATATGACTTCATTTTAAACAGAATATCCTGGCTATTGTGAAGAAAATGGATTGAGGTCATGGATTGGTAAAAAGCAGAAGCCATATGACAAACATAAAGGCTCTTGCAGTGGCTCAGGGATGAGAAAATGATGGTTAGAAAAAGTGGTTGTATAAGATTATTAATATTACTGTATCAGGCTGCATCACTCCTCCCTCCTCAACCGATCTATTTAATGCCTTACCTCAGAGTATAAATGTATTTAGCACAAAATCTTCAAAGAAGTGATTAAATTAAAATAAGACTACTAGTTCAAGACGTAATCCAGGGGTTGGGATTTTTTTTTTCCCTCCAAGAGCTGAGCTATTTGGATATTTATAACTTTCTTCAGGCTGTACAATGCAAGCAGATGGGCTGTGGGCAGCCAATGAGAAGCATATGTGTCTGTGCTGTTTTGTATCCTGGCCAGGCCACATGATTTATGCGCCTAATACAGCCTGTAAGCCTGCTGCTCTCTCCCCTGTGGGCCTGATCCAATCCAACTTGTGGCCTTATAAGAAGAAACTTGGGACAGAGAACTGATAGAGGACAGAGAGGACACAGTGAGAATAGTCATCTGACAGCCAAGGAGCTGGCCTCAGAAGAAACCACACCTGCAGGGTCAGTACTTTGCTTGTGGGCTTCTAGTCTCCAGTACAGGGAGAAAAGAAATCTTCAGTGTTGGAGTCAGTAATTACTTTATCCATTGTGACTGTGGAAGAGTGAGGACCTTGCCTTTTTAACTTATGATAGTAATACAGTGCTTGCACAGTGCCTGAACCAGAGCATACACTAAAGTAAAAGTCATTAAATTATTTGTTTAATATATTGCTATGTAATTTTTCATAGAGCTTTTTACTTTAATATGTATGAAATTCAGAGTTGTTCTTTGGAGGCTGTAGTTAACATCTACTGTAACAATTTATGAATCAAAAGGTTTTTAAAATGCATGTGATAGCTGTAGGAAATGAATCTTTCGTGGTTAGAAAGACATTAGAAAAAAAAGAGGCCTAAAAAATTCACAGGGGCCAGAGTGATAGCACAGCAGGTAAAGCATTTGTCTTGTATGCTGCTGACATGGATTCCATCCCCAGAATCTCATATGGTCCCCTGAGCCTGCCAGGAGTGATTTCTGAGCACAGAGCCAATAATAACCCCTGAGTGTCTCAGGGTGTGGCCTAATGCCTCCTGCCTCCCCCCCCCATCACAGCTCTGGGAAAAATTATTTTCAAATCAATTAGTTCTAAATGAAAATTAGCTTTTATTTTAGCTTCCTTTCATGGCTTTTCCAAGATTGTAGTAATTTTCAAAAAGTATTTTTCATCAGAGCCCAGTCTTTGCTTCCTTCTAAGGCATTTTAAATATTTCTTTAAACATTCTGTCATACTTGGCTGAATATACAGCTTAAAAGAAAAAAAATCTTGTTTGGTATTTTTTTTTTCCCCTTAGACCTGGAATTGTCAAATTCAGCACTAGTTGACCTTAGACTGCCCTTCAATTAAAGTCACAACTGAAGTGTAATGACACTGGCTCCACCTTGTGTCAAATATATAGAACTACATCCACTGCTTTTGCCTGCGCTTCTGATCAAACATATAAAAATCAAGCAAGAGGAGCCCGTAAAGAGCACAGCGGCGTTTGCCTTGCAAGCAGCTGATCCAGGACCAGAGGTGGTTGGTTCGAATCCCGGTGTCCCATATGATCCCCCGTGCCTACCAGGAGCTATTTCTGAGCAGACAGCCAGGAGTAACCCCTGAGCAACGCCGGGTGTGGCCCAAAAATCAAGCAAGAAAAAAAAAAATCAAGCAGGGGGATGGAGCGGTGGTGCAATCGGTAAGGCTTCTGCCTTGCCCACGCTAGCCCAGGATGGACCGCGGTTTGATCCCCTGGTGTCCCATATGGTCCCCTAAGCCAGGAGCGATTTCTGAGCACATAGCCAGGAGTAACCCTGAGCGTCACCGGGTGTGCCCCCTCTCCCCCACCCAACAAAAATATTTCAAGCAAGGGCAGCGCATTGTCCAGAGAGCTAGCAAAGTGGTAGGGCATTTGCCTTGTACGCGGCCAACCTGGGACAGACCCAGATTCAAAAAGCATGTGATATAGCTGTAGGGAATGACCCTTTTGTGGTTAGAAAGACAATAGAAAAAAAGAGGCCTTACAAAATTCACAGGGGCCAGAGTGATAGCACAGCAGGTAGGGCATTCGTCTTGCATGCCGCTGACCTGGGTTCAATCTCCGGAATCCCATATGGCCCCCATGAACTTGCCAGGAGTTATTTCTGAGTGCAGAGCCAGGAGCTACCCCTGAGCACTATAGGGTATGGCCCAAAAACAAAAAACAAAATGAACAAACAAAAAAACCAAGCAAGGAATCCAGTATTGGGCAGTCTTATTGTGACTCATTCTGAAGCAAATTTTTCCCTACATCTATTTATTTTTTTTGAAGGCACAAAAGCAAAATTTTAGTATAGAAATACTTTAAGATTCTTTTCCTTTTTTGTGGTACCAGGAACCAAATTCAGGGCTTTAACATATGCAGAAGTGTTTTGTCACAGAATTATGTTCCCAAGCATAGTTTGTACTTCTTATCAATGTAAGATAATATTTACTGTAACAAAAGAAATGAAATATTTTAGCAGATTTTTAAAAATTAATTTATTTATTCATACATAGTCTTTTGTGGAGGGCCAAACCTGGTGGTACTCTGAGATTACTCCCAATGGTGATTGTGGAGTGAGTGGACATGTGTGTCTAGGCAGGGTCTCAAACTCGAGGCCCGCGGGCCACAAATGGCCCTCCGTACAACATTTTGTGGCCCTACCCTAGAGGAAACTTTTTATGTTTCGTTTTGTTTTAGTTGTTTGGGTCACACCCCCCAGTGTTCAAGACTTACTACTGACTTTGCACTCAAGGATCACCCCGACTTTGCCTCCTGCGGCCCCTGGGTAAATTGAGTTTGAGACCTCTGACAGTGTCTGGAATCTAATCCGGGCTTCTTGCAGGCAAAGCATATGTTCAGCTTGTTGAGCTATTTTATTTCCCTGCCCACCCCCAGCAGATTTTAAAGTTTTTACATGAAACAATTGGTTGTCATTGTACTTGAAAACTCTACCACAAACTGAGATATTGGTAGTTTAAAATTCGAAGAGAAATGTACTTTTCTAAAGGGAAGTCTTTTTGCTTGTTTTTGCATAAGAGAACTAAACTTGCCTTAATATTTTATTTTTACCAAATATTTTCTAATATTATGTTGTTTTCTCTTTTTTGTAAAACAAAATTTTGGGCAACACCTAGCATGGAGGACCATATGGAGGACTGGGAATCAAACATTGGTCGGCTGCATGCAAGAAAGGTGCCCTACCTTTTATACTATCTCTCTGACCCCAATACCTTATTTCATCTTATCTCTCTAAACTTTTCTCTTTTATTATCATCATTGTTTAAACAGTTCTATTTTTATTTCTATCTCTAGATTTCTATTTTCACCTCTTTCAGTATCTTCTTATAATTTTCTTTCAATTCTTTTCAGACTTCTTTTTCATGAATGAATGTCCTGGAGGTTGGGAATGTGGCTCAAATGATAGAGCAAGGTGAGGTGTGGGGGGTTGTTCTATTCCCACCCTGCTTGGCTCCTGCTCCCATACTGGAGCACACCGGGAAAGGTCCCACAATGCTCAAGGCAAGAATCAGTGGCCCAATCCTTTTCTGGCTACTGTTCTTTCTTGCTCACCCTCCCAGCCAACCTTTACAGGCCTTTCGTAAGGCTAAGTGACCCTTCACTTGAATGACCCCCTAGAATGGTTTGGATCCAATCTCTACCGAGAAAGCATTTAGAATGCTACAGGACCCTCTTGACCCCTTTTGTTGTGATTCCCATCTTCTTGGCACCAGTGTGATAGTTGCTCTTAGTGTCATTTGGTTTCCTGTTCTTGTGACCTTGTGCTTTAGGACATGGGAAAACAAGAAAAGTTCTGAATCATCTTTGCTACTGCTATATTTTCTTCTCATCTCCTCCCAGGGACTTTTATTTAGGAACTTGGGAGGCTTCTTGAAATAAATCAGCCTCTTTTCATTATAATTTAAGGAAAAGACACATTTGAAGAGAAGAGAAACACCATCTTCCTTCTCCAGCTTCTTTTACCTTGCGCTATTTTCTTCTGCACCTTCTATAAGATATTGATTGACAGTGCAGTCTGCATGAAGACATTTATATGGAATTGTTTCTCATCTTCATTTCTAAGTTTTTAAAATCGGGGTGGTTTCTAAACAGTGATTGAGGGTTTAGGAATCATGCCCAGGAATCAATGTGGGTTCCTGTGAACAGGGTTGGTTGCAAAAAAGGCACC
Source organism: Suncus etruscus (assembly GCF_024139225.1). Lineage (NCBI taxonomy): Eukaryota > Metazoa > Chordata > Mammalia > Eulipotyphla > Soricidae > Suncus > Suncus etruscus. The sequence goes on along the minus strand of NC_064854.1, from coordinate 46,817,988 downwards.
CTGTATTATCTCTAACACTATCTTCAGGCCCTGCAAATCATCCCTAAAGAGCCTGATCTCAGGGTCTGGGAGCTAACTTCAAGGACTAGAGCTTGGGTTCGATCCAAGGTACCACATGGACCCTAAGAAACATTGGAAGTGTCTCTAAGCACTTCAGGTTGTGGCCAATATTGTAATAATAAAATAAAGAATTGGAACCCAGTGCTGAAGAAGAGTCAATCATGAACACCATGGACCTCCTTTCTCCTTGTTTCATCTTTTTCATTTATTTGTTGCAGGAGGGAGAGAGAGTGTCCTGTGTTGGCTCATGGATTCTGTGTCAGGTCACCTGGCTCTTGGCTCTCTTATCAGTTAGATTACAGTTTGAAATGGGGAGCAAGAGAGGTAGTGTGTGTTGCTGCTTCTCTGTTTGATTTATCTTAGCTGCCGGGGGAAATGCCTGGTGTGGGATTGGGAGGATTGGTAAAGTCTGCTCTGAGCAAATGTGAGACAAACTGCACCTATAGCCCACTTGATCTACATCAGAGGGAAACTAGTCTTCATCCCCAGAGTTCTCAGGAAGCTGTAAACTCTGGCTGGAGCCAAGAATTGTTCTTTGCAGAAAAAGGCAAATGGGTCCTAACAATCAGTCCTAAGCATTCCGGGAACATCAACTTCCCTCACACACAAAACCAAATTTCAGGAATGGAAAGAAAGAAGTATTAGGGACCAGGGTGATAGCACAGCAGTAGGGCATTTGCCTTGCATGCGGCTGCCCAGGACTGGCATATGGTCCCCCTCACCAGGAGTGATTTCTGAGTGCATAGCCAGTAGTAACCCCTCAGCATCAACAGGTGTGGCTCAAAAAACAAAAAAAAGTTTTATTAAAAAAAGTACTTAGGTGTTAGACTGACAGTACAGCAGGCAGGGCACTTGCCTTGTATGCAGCCAACCTAAGTTTATACCCAGCATCCCACATGGTCCCCCAGCCCTTCCAGGAGTGATCCTTGAGCACAGAGCCAGGAGTAAGTTCTGAGCTCAAGTGGGTATGGTCCCCAAACATGAAAGCAAACAACAACAAAATACAGACATGTACTTAGAAAATTGTGGGAAGAAAGACACATGTTTAAGAGAGAACTCAGGCTTTACAAGGGGCCAGTGGTAGGGAAGTTGACATAAGCATATCAGGGGGAGATGGGCACCTGACTCCCATCTCCAGGTGGAGAATGAGTGCTGCCTTTACAAAGTTTGTTTTGCTTTGCTTTTAAATTTAAGTTTAGGCACAGTGGTTTATAAAGCTGTTAATGATAAGGTTTCAGGCGTGAGCCTTTCCAGCCTTTTCCCAGGTGTCTTCCAGTGTCACCACTGCCTTGCAGCCATTTTATTTTTTTATCTTTTTAAATTTTTTGGTTTTTGGGTCACACCTGGCAGCGCTCAGGGGTTACTCCTGGCTCTATGCTCAGAAATAGCCCCTTGCAGGCTCATGGGACCATATGGGATGCCAGGATTAGAACCCCTGTTCTTCTGCATGAAAGGCAAATGTCTTACCTCCATGCTATCTCTTCGGATCCCTTGCAGCCATTTTAGAGTGAGATTTTCTTCCTAAGTTTCCTGGCCTGGATTTCTCTGTATACACAAAACTAATTTGGCTGTTATGGGAGGGGATGGAGTGGACTTCAATAGTCATTTTATATTCTTCTAATTGTAATTTTAGAATTTAAATTTTTATTTTATATTATTCTAATTCATCTAGATTCTTTAGAAATTTATTTATTTATTTGGTTTTTGGGTCACACCCGGCATGTGCTCAGGGATTACTCCTGGTTCTACGTTCAGAAATTCAGTGTTGGTAAAGTGCATCATGGGAAAGCAGAAAAGGAGTACTACCTAGATTGGAAAGGCAGCAGGAAAAACTTTGTTGGTTTTGTTGTTGTTGTTTTTGGGTCACACCCGGTGGTGCTCAGGGGTGACTCCTGGCTCTGTGCTCAGAAATCATTCCTGGTAGGCTCAGCGGACCATATAGGGTGCCAGGATTCAAATCACTGTCCTTCTGCAAGCAATGCAAATGCCTTACCTCCATGCTATCTCTCCTGTCCTAGAAATTTCTTTTTTGAGGAGTTCCAGGAGGTGCTTCAGTTCAAGTTCTCCATCTGCCAAGAATTCAGCCTTTCCTCTCAAAGGCTTTTGGGCTATCTAAGGACTTGGCAATTTTTTGTTCATTATTTCCCTAACAATTCTTTAGCATCTCCTCCACCTCCCATTACCCACATGCTTATCTGCCTTTCCTGCTACAGAAGAGCAGTGTAGTTGATCTGGGATAGACTTGGGTTCGGTTCCCAGCATCCCATATGGTCCCCTGAGCCTCCAGAAATGATTTCTGAGCACAGAGCTAGGAGTCACCCCTGAGCGCCACTGGGTGTGACCGAAAAATAACAACCAAAAAAACCCAACAAAGCTTTTCCTGCTGTCTTTCCAATCTAGGGTAGTACTCCTTTTCTGCTTTCCCATGATGCACTTTACCAACACTTTCTCCCCAGATTCTTTTAATTCTCATATTTCTTTGTTATAAGATTGTTATAAGATAAATGACTATAACTTATCTCTGATCTTTGCAAGTTTAATTCTGTATCTTGGTGTCCTTTCATTTGGTTTCTTTTGTCTGAAATTCTGAGCTTAAAGGATCTTAAAGAGTCAGAAAATTTGCAAACTATAATTTCTGTAATCGAACTCTTATAATTTGTTTTGTTGTGATCTGGATTTTGTTGCTGTTGTGGATTTTTTTTTTTCTGAGAACGCAGTGGTTCTCAGTAGCTCTTTCTAGCTCTGTGTTCAGGAGAGATGGTTCTTGGGGTACTCTATGTGGTGCTAGAGATTTGAACTGAAGTGGTTCATATAAGGCAAGCACCTTATTCACTGTACTCTTTGACCCCAGAACAACTATAATTTGGATGTTGGTTCTCTAAGTTCCTAATGTTTTCTTAATTCCTTTTCCTTCTGTTTTTGTTTGATAGTTTCAAGTATTTTTATTCTGAAGTCATGAATTTTTTTTTCCTTTGGCTTCTATCATTTATTTCTTGCCTCATACTTAGGCCATTGTTTATTTTGCTCTTTGGTCCAGTGACTTCAAATTACAGTATCCTCAGAGTTGTCTCTTTCCTTGTTATTGCTCAGAATCTGCTATTGCTTTCTTCATTTCAGTGAATAACTTTACGTTGTTGCTTTGAAGTCTTCATTCTAGAGGTAAGAAAATACTCAAGTATAGCTTTTTTCTTCATTGTGTCTGGTGCATTGTGGGATTTAGGGGGTGAGGTCTGGTTTTGTGTAGTTCTTTTTAAATTAATATCTTTATTTAAACATTATGATTACAAACATGTTTATAGTTGGGTTTCAGTCATAAAAGAGTACACCTCTCTTCACCAGTGCAACCTTCCCACCATTAAGGCCCCCCATATCTTCTTCCTCCCCCACCCCCTGCCTGTCTTTGAGACAGGCATTCTATTTTTCTCACTCACTACCATTGTCATGATAGTTGTTAGTATAGTTATTTATTTTTTCTTTGTTGTTTTTTTTTGGAGGGGGGCCACACCCGTTTGACGCTCAGGGGTTACTCCTGGCTATGCACTCAGAAATTGCTCCTGGCTTGGGGGGACCATATGGGATGCCGGGGGATCGAACTGCGGTCCGTCCTATGCTAACGCTTATAAGGCAGACACCTTACCTCTAGCGCCACCTTCCTGGCCCCAGTGTAGTTATTTCTAACTGTACTCACCACTCTTTGTGGTAAGCTTCATGTCATGGTGCTTCCAAACCCTCATCTTTATTGTCTCTGAGTATTATTACAATACTGTCTTATTTTCCTCTTAAATCCCATAGATGAGTGAGTCTATTCTGTGTCTGTCTCTCTCCCTCTAACTCAGCATAATAGTTTCCATGTCCATCCTTGTATAGGAAAATTTTGTAAATTCATTTTTCCTGACAGCTGCATAGTATTCAATTGTGTATTTGTACCACAGTTTCTTTAGTCACTCATTTGTTGTCAGGTGTCTGGGTTGTTTCCAGATTCTGGCTATTGTAAATAGTGCTGCAATGAACATAGGTGTGCAGAGGGCATTTTTGTTTTGTGTTTTTGTGTTCCTAAGGTATATCCCTAGGAGTGGTATTGCTGGATCTGATGGATGCTCAATTTCCAATTTTTTGAGGAATATCCATACTGTTTTCTAGAAAGGTTGGACCAAGCAGCATTCCCTCCAACAGTGAATGAGAGTTTCCCTCTCCTCACATCCATGCCAGCAGTGGTTGTTCTTGTTCTTTGTGATGTGTGCCAGTCTCTGTGGTGGAATATTGTACCCTATTGTTGTTTTAATTTACATCTCCCTAATGATTAGTGATGTGGAGCATTTTTTCATGTGCCTTTTGGCCATCGGTATTTCTTCTTTAGGGAGTGTCTGTTCATTTTTTTTCTCCCTTAGATTTTTTTTTTCTTGTTAAGTTGTCAGTGCCTTATATATCTTAGATGTTAGTCCTTTATCTCATGCATATTGGGTGAATTCTATGGGTGGCCTTTGTGTCCTAGTCACTATTTACTTTGAGGTGCAGAAGCTTCTCAGTTTAATGTAGCCCCATTTGTTTATCTCTGCTTCCACTTGTTTGGACAGTGGTGTTTCCTCCTTGAAGATGCCTTTAGTCTCAATGTCATGGAGTATTTTCCCTATGTATTTTTCTATATACCTTTTGGCTCTGGGTCTGATATCAATTCATTTGGATTTGACTTTGCAGGGGTCTCAAACTCAATTTACCTGGGGGCCGCAGGAGGCAAAGTCGGGGTGATCCTTGAGTGCAAAGTCAGTAGTAAGCCTTGAACATTGGGGGATGTTACCCAAACAACTAAAACAAAACAAAACAAAAAAAGATTCCTCTAGGGCAGGGCCACAAAATGTTGTACAGAGGGCTGCAAACGGCCCGAGGGCCGTGAGTTTGAGACCCCTGGTAGATGGAGGTCCGAGTTCACTTTTTTTCATGTGCCTGACCAGTTGCACAACACCACTTGTTGAAGAGGCTTTCTCTGCTCCATTTTTGTCCAGGTTTGGATGATGATCATGCTTACTGATTACACACAGAGCCCTTGGGGCCGAATTTTCATTGTTTCACCACTGCTAAGACTTTGCAGCGCAGACCTGTGCTTTCACAACCTGGCACCTCACCATGTTGTCCTTAGGTTTAAGTGTCAGCCCCAACAGAGCCAATTGTTTTTGGAGCTGATCTTCTCTCTCTGATTCACTGTTCATCTGCACTCACCAAATGTGATGTTGGTGGGGAGATGGTGAAGGCTGTGTTCAGACCGTTAGCCTGAATCTCAGTGTCCATCTTTCAGGGATTGGGAGTAACCTTACAGGGTCCCTCCTCCTCCATCACCACCTGGTTCTAACTTCTACTGGAACCTACTTTATAGGGGAAACACTACATTTTTTACTAGAAATCCTGAGTGGCATATTTTGGCATAAATTGTGATTGGTCTTTGCCAGGAGTCCCTGGAGTGCTCACTCAGGTGCTTGCCTACTGTCACACTTCTTGACTTTACTGCTGTTTACTTGGAGCTTTAGTTGTAGCGCTCACTAAGCTTTCTCTGTGTTGCCCCCACACTCATTTCAGAGCAGCTAGAAATTACTTGTAGTGAAGGGGATCACTGACAGTAGGCTCAAACAACAGAGCTATCAGCATCATCACACTTGGTGCATGCGGCTCACTGGGGATTTGAATTCCTGAATGCTGTAAGGCAGTCTCTGCAGTCCACAGTGTTATTTCTCCTGTTCACAACTTCAAACTGCTATTACACTTTTGTTTGCGGGATCTGGGAGATAGCTCGAGGGCTAAAGTGCATGCTTTGCATGCGGAAACTCGAGTCAAGTTCTGTCTCCTCATGGTCCCCTGAGCACTACTGGAGCAGTCCCTGAGAATGGAGATGGGTATAGGCCTTAGCACTGGTGGGCAAAGCCCAGTATTTTTTCCTTTCAGTAAAAGGGAGTTAATATTATAACTTTTTTTTTGTTTTAGTTTGCTTTTGGGCTATAACTGGAGGCACTCAGGCATTATTCCTAGCTCTATGCTCAGAAATCACTTCTGGCAGGCTTGGGAATCACAGTTTGCTGGGGATCGAATCTGGGTTGGCCACATGCAAGACAAATGCCCTCTCCACTGTGCTATTGGTTTGGCACCAGAAGTCAATTTTTTTTAATATATTTTATTTTACTTAAACACCTTGATCACATATATGATTGTGTTTGGGTTTCAGTCATGTAAAGAACACCACCCATCACCAGTGCAACATTCCTATCACCAATGTCCCAAATCTCCCTCCTCCCCACCCGACCCCCGCCTGTACTCTAGACAGGCTTTACATTTCCCTCATACATTCTCATTATTAGGACAGTTCAAAATGTAGTTATTTCTCTAACTAAACTCATCACTCTTTGTGGTGAGCTTTCTGAGGTGAGCTGGAACTTTCAGCTCTTTTCTCTTTTGTGTCTGAAAATTATTATTGCAAGAATGTCTTTCATTTTTCTTAAAACCCATAGATGAGTGAGACCATTCTGCGTCTCTCTCTCTCTCTCTCTCTCTCTCTCTGACTTATTTCACTCAGCATAATAGATTCCATGTACATCCATGTATAGGAAAATTTTATGACTCCATCTCTCCTGACAGCTGCATAATATTCCATTGTGTATATCTACGTTTCTTTAGCCATTTGTCTGTTGAAGGGCATCTTGGTTGTTTCCAGAGTCTTGCTATAGTAAATAGTGCTGCGATAAATATAGGTGTAAGGAAGGGATTTTTGTATTGTATTTTTGTGTTCCTAGGGTATATTCCTAGGAGTGGTATAGCTGGATCGTATGGGAGCTCGATTTCCAGTTTTTGGAGGAATCTTCATATTGCCTCCATAAAGGTTGAACTAGGCGGCATTCCCACCAGCAGTGGATAAGTGTTCCTTTCTCAAAAAAAAAAAAAAAAAAAAAAAAAAAGAGGCTGGCAAGGTGGCGCTAGAGGTAAGGTGTCTGCCTTGCAAACGCTAGCAAAGGAAGGACCGTGGTTTGATCCCCTGGCGTCCCATATGGTCCCCCCAAGCCAGGGGCAATTTCTGAACGCTTAGCCAGGAATAACCCCTGAGCATCAAAAGGGTGTGGCCCGAAAAACCAAAAAAAAAAAAAAAAAAAAAGAGTTCCTTTCTCTCCACATCCCTGCCAACCAACACTGCTTGTTCTCATTCTTTGTGATGTGTGCCAATCTCTGTGGTGTGAGGTGATACCTCAATTTTTTTGTTTGTTTGTTTTTGGTTCACACCTGGCAGTGCTCAGGGGTTACTCCTGGCTCTATGCTCAGAAATCGCTCCTGGCAGGCACTGGGGACCATATGGGATGTCGAGATTTGAAACAATGACCTTCTGCATGAAAGGCAAATGCCTTACCTCCATGCTATCTCTCCAGCCCCACCAGAAGTCAATATTATATTTCAGTACAATGCAGAATGATAGAGAAATGGGTGGATATATATATTTAAGTTTAATTTAAGTTTTAAATTTTAAATGTTGATATATATATATATATATCAACATTTAAAATTTAAAACTTAAATTGTAAGCCTTTTAAATAGAAAATTTGAATAATATATTGCAAAGCACCTGTCTTATCATCTAGAGAGTACTGACTGCAATCTAAAATTTTCTTAGGTTATAATTTGTTGAGCCAAATTATAGGGAGAGGGATATTGAGTTGCTCAGTCACCACCAAGAGTTGTTGAGAGCTGTTTTGCCGTAGCTCCTAGGATTTGACTGTAGGGGCTTTCTTGGCTCAGTTGTCAGTATTTCAATGAGAAATGAGACTATGTTATTATTATCATGTAAGTTTATTCACCCAGAGATTGTCCTGCCCATTCTAGGAAGTTATGCAGCCTTGGTTTGAGCCCCAATAGGCTGGTGCTAGCTACTTAGCAGGAAATGTGGAAACTGAGGTTCAAAAGAATTAACACTGAAAATCAACAGTAAATGAGAGACTTGTTTTCTTTATTCCCCCCTTTTTCCCCCTCCTGAAGTGTTTTAGAAGTTCTTCATTTTGACCTTGCCAGGCTTACAATCCAAACACTTCATTTTTCTTCCTTTGGTTCACTTGTCTGCCTTTTTCTTCTCCTGAAAAGTATCTTTTGTCTTCTGAGGCAATATTTATTGAATGACTTGTTTACTATGATGCTTCTATCCTGAAAAAATTTAGAGAAACACATTTTTCTTGTCTCTTCAGAGTGTATATTTTAAAACTATTATCTTCTCCCCCCACCCCCCAGAGAAATCGGAACAATTGTCAGGTCTTTGGGCTGCTGCCCTAGTGAAGGTGAGCTCCGTGACCTGCTTGCAGAGGTAAGTGGAGCAAAAGAATCTCGTTCCACGGGCACTGGTTCTTTTTCCCTGTAATGAAAATATCCTCAACTGAAACTTATAATGTGAAAAAATGATTGTGTTCAGTGAAAACATTAGGACATCTAGGTGCCAGCTCACAAGATCTGAAAAAAATTGTATTGGGTCTTGAAGAAATGGCTGTGTTCAAACAACATAATGGTTCAAGGAGGACCTACTTTAGGTACTGTTCTCTATAAAATTTTCTGAGGAAAGGTCAGTGGAACATGACACCGATTCTATGCAGAAAGATTAGTGACAGGTGGAAGGAATAGAGTTCTTTCTTGAAGAAGTATTTTCAAAGGGCTTAGAAACAGAAGTAAAGATAGTAGGTATATATATGTATATATATATGTATATATATATGCATATATATGCACATGTATACATACATGTATATATATATATATATATATGTTTTGGTGGTGCCATATCCAGTGGTGTTCAAGGCTTAGTCCTGCCTCTATGCTCAGAGATCACTCCTGCAGGGATTTGGGGCACCAAATAGGATGCTGGGAATCAAAACTGGGTTAACTATGTACAAGACAAGCACTCTGTCACTCAGTCTGGTCCCAGAAATATTTATTTATTTATTTATTGGGGAATGAAGCTCACTTTTTGACTAAGTAATAAGTATTAACATTAAAAACTAACAATATTGGGGCTGGAGAGGTGGCGCTCGAAGTAAGGTGTCTGCTTTGCAAGCGCTAGCTTAGGACGGACCGCAGTTCGATCCCCCCAGCGTCCCATATGGTCCCCCAAACCAGGAGCGATTTCTGAGCGCTTAACCAGGAGTAACCCCTGAGCGTCAAATGGGTGTGGCCCAAAAACCAAAAAAAAAACCAAACAAACCAAAAAAAAAAACCTAACAATATTGACCAAATTGTTATGATTTTTAAAGGTTATTTCTATTATAGTTATTGAAATTATTAGTATCTATAATAATATAATACAGGTTTATGAGATTAATATAATACAGCTTTATAATATGTACTCATGAATATAATAACTATAAATGGTTTATTATATAAATAATTTTATATACATTTTCTTAGCTATACTTGAAAAATACAAATATAAATGCTCATGTATTAGAAAACAACATTGTTAAGATAGTGTCTGATTCATCTATAGATTTAGTACATTAATTATTTTGTAGTTTAGACAACTATGTATACTAGTATTAATGTATATGTTTTACTGTACACAATTACTACACTTTACCACCACCAGAGTGCCCATTACTTTCAATAATGTCCTTATGTTACTTCTAGTCTACCTCAGGCCCCTCTTTCCACTCCTCCCTTAGATTAAATTCTTTTTTTGGAGTGGGGGTCATACCCAGCAGTGCTTCAGGACTTTCTTCTGTGTCAGTACTTTCTCTGTGCTCAAAAATCATTCGTGGCAGTTTTCAGGGGATCATATCTGGTGCCTGGGATTGAACCAGGGTGTCAGCTATGTGCAAGGTAGGCTCTTTAACCTTTCCAGGCTGATATATTTTTAACTAAGCAATCTCTTTGGAAGTAATTTTTAAACTGATTTTATACTATGAGCAAATAAAAAACAGAGGATCTAGAATAGTAAAAATAAAATAAAAAAATGCAAGTATGGGGCCGGAGAGATAGCACGGAGGTAAGGCATTTGCCTTTCATGCAGAAGGATGATGATTCGAATTCCAGCATCCCATATGGTCCCCTGTGCCTGCCAGGGGTGTTTTCTGAGCCTAGAGCCAGGAGTAACCCCTGAGCGCTGCTGGGTGTGACCCAAAAACCAAAAAAAAAAAAAAAAGGCAAGAATGGCTTATATGACCTCACTTACTTTGACATATAGTGATCAGGACAGTGTGATACTGCTGTACTGTTAGGCATACAGATCAGCAGAACAGATGAGAAAATCCAGAAGTAAAACCACACAAATCATTAATAGAAGTGTGAAGGTAATTCAGTATAGAAAGAATATGTTTACAGTGCCAGTACAAACGAATATCATAATATCAGTATTTATTTGCTCGTTTTTGGGCCACATCCAGCAGTGCACTCAGGAATCACTTCTGCATGGCTCAGGGGACATTATAGGATGCTGGGGATTGAACTTGGCAATCAGTCTACCTGTTACCATATTGCTACAGTCCAAGGATCCTGACTTTTGCAGGGAGTTATGAAACTCAGCCTCTTCCTCCTCCAGCCTTGTCTTTTTGGGGTTATAAAGTTAAACAGTGCTTTTGCTGGCTGCCTTTATTCATACCTATATCTCCATAGTTCCCTTGCTCCCTCTTCACCTTACTGGACATTCTCTGTGCTTTCATACATGTTACAGGGCTTCTAGTAGTAGGGATTATATCCTCCTGTGAGGTAAGGATAGAGTTGGAAAGTCTATTGAATTGCCACATCCAAAAGGCAAACATGCTACTGCTGCGCTACTGCTGCACTATTGCTCCATCCCTTCAGAATCACTTTTAAGGTGCGTAGGGGAGCATATGGGTTTCTGGGGATCGAACCCAGGTAAGCCACGTGCAAGGCAAGCTCTAGCCCTGAGCCAGCCCTTTTTTTTTTGTGGTTTGTGGGTCACACCCGGCAGTGCTCAGGGGTTATTCCTGGCTCCATGCTCAGAAATTGCTCCTGGCAGGCACGGGGGACCATATGGGGCGCTGGGATTCGAACCGATGACCTCCTGCATGAAAGGCAAACACCTTACCTCCATGCTATCTCTCCGGCCCCAGAGCCAGCTCTTTATATCAGCTTGACTTTTCTGATTATTATTTATACCAGAAATGTTAAGAGTTAACCTATCAACAAGTTGCTTCCATCTTTTAGGATTCTTGTCAAGTTATTAAGTTCTGGATCCTCAATAACAGAACTCTCTTAGTCAATGAATTCTTGCTCATTTAATCTTAAATTCCAGTGAACTGTACTCTTTCAGATTGTAGTGTATTTTCTTCTTCCTGCCCAAGAGTTACCCCAAATATTCACCTTCCAAGATTCTTAGTAGGAGATAAGGCAATGGGGACTGACATCCAAAGCATTTCAGGACACTTTTCCAGAGCACAAGAGAGCTGCCTCCTACAAGGACAGGGTAGGATCAAGTCTGCAGTGCCCAATAAATCTGCTCTCCCAGGCAGGGCCTTTCTATGTATAGATATCTGCAACTGGATCCTTAACTCAAATATGTTGATTTAAATATCTCTGGATTCCTTTAGTTATTAAGTCATATCTTTTGCTTATGAAATGTCAAACTATGGCACAAGATCAAATCTTTCCCACAGCCTATTTGGTACATTCTTAATTTACCATGAGATGAGATGGCCACTGCTCTGGCCCCATCCCCCTCCCAATTTTTAAACATTTGCATCATGGCATCTGCGAAGGATTTTCCTCTTCAATGAGATTTTCCTGAATGACTTTATTTTAATTTATTTTTAAATTTTATTCACACAATTGCGATCTACAGAGTCCTTCATAGTTGAATTTTAGATAACAGTGCATCAGAGCCATTCCCATCAACCTCTCTCCACCAATGAACCCAGAGGATCCTATATCACCACCCTTTGCTCCCTGGCATGCCAGTGTAACAGGTCCCTCCCTATAAGTTTAGATTGTTAAAGTTTAGGTCCCAAGGGACCTATTGTCCCTGACTTTGGCTTGGATATTTAGTTCTTGATTTATTTATTTGTTTTTTGGGTCACACCTGGCAGTGCTCAGGAGTTACTATTTGCTCTGTGCTCAGAAGTTGCTCTTGGCAGGCTCAGGAGACCATATGGGATGCTGGGATTCGAATCAGGGTCTGTCCTGTGTTGGCTGCGTGCAAGGTAAAACACCTTATCGCTGTGCTATGGCTCCAGCCTCTAGTTTCCTCCTTATTTTTTTTCCTCCTTATTTTTAATCCACCAATACATCTGAGACCACTTGGCCCCTGCCCCACACCCCTCCCATTTTTCTTTTCTTTCTTTCTTTCTTTCTTTCTTTCTTTCTTTCTTTCTTTCTTTCTTTCTTTCTTTCTTTCTTCTTTCTTTCTTCTTTCTTTCTTTCTTTCTTTCTTTCTTTCTGTCGTTCTTTCTTTCTCTTCTTTCTTTCTTTTTCTTTCTTTCTCTCTTTCTTCATTCTTTCTCTCTTTCTTCTTTCTTTCTTTCTTCTTCCTTCCTTTCTCCTTCCTTCCTTCCTTCCTTCCTTCCTTCCTTCCTTCCTTCCTTCCTTCCTTCCTTCCTTCCTTCCTTCCTTCCTTCCTCCCTCCCTCCCTCCCTCCCTCCCCCCTCCCTCCCTCCTCCCTCCCTCCCCTCCCTCCCTCCCCCTTCCCTCCCTCCCTCCCTCCCTCCCTCCCTCTCCTTCCTTCCTTCCTCCCTCCCTTCCTTCCTTCCTTCCTTCCTTCCTTCCTTCCTTCCTTCCTTCCTTCCTTCCTTCCTTCCTTCCTTCCTTCCTTCCCTCCTTCCTTCCTTCCTACTGTTCTTTCTTTCTTTTTCTTCTCTTTCTTTCTTTCTCTTATCTTTCTTTCTTTCTTTCTTTTCTTTTCTTTCTTTCTTTCTTTCTTTCTTTCTTTCTTTCTTTCTTTCTTTCTTTTTTCTTCTTTCTTTCTTTCTCTTCTTTCTTTCTTTCTTTCTTTCTTTCTTTCTTTCTTTCTTCTCTTTCTTCTTTCTTCCTCTTCCTTCCTTCCTCTTTCTTTCTTTCTTCTTCTTTCTTCTTTTTTCTTTCTTTCTTTCTTTCTTTTTCTTTCTTTCTTTCTTCTTCTTTCTCTTTCTTTCTTTCTTTCTCTTTCTTTCTTTCTTTCTTTCTTTCTTTCTTTCTTTCTTTTCTTTCTTCTTCCTTCCTTCCTTCCTTTCCTTCCTTCCTTTCTTTCTTTCTTTCTTTCTTTTCTTTCTTTCTTCTTTCTTTCTTTCTTTCTTTCTTTCTTTTCTTTCTTTCTTTTCTTTCTTTCTTTCTTCTTTCTTTCTTCTTTTCTTTCTTTCTTTCTTTTCTTTCTTCTTTCTTTCTTCTTTCTTTCTTTCTCTTTCTCTTCTTCTTTCTCTCTTTCTTTCTCTCTCTTTCTCTCTCTTCTTTCGCTTTCTTTCTTTCTTTCTTTTTTTTTTTTCTTTCTTCTTTCTTCTTCTTTCTTCTTTCTTTCTTTCTTTTCTTTCTTTCTTTTTCTTTCTTTCTTTCTTTCTTTCTTTCTTTCTTTTCTTTCTTTTCTTCTATAGAAAAATGTGGAAATATATGATAATACAAAGTAATTTGTGTCCCAGGTTCTATGAAAAAGGTAGGAGCCTGATTTAAAGATAAGAAATAAAATAAGGGGCCGACATGGTGGTGCTAGAGGTAAGGTGTCTGCCTTGCCAGCGCTAGCCTAGACTGACCGCGGTTTTCGATCCCCCAGTATCCCATGGTCCCCCAAGCTAGGAGCAACTTCTGAGCATATAGCCAGGAGTAACCCCTGAGTGTTACCAGGTGTGGCCCAAAAAACAAACAAAAAAAACCCAAAAAACAAAACAAACAAACAAAAGAAATAAAAATTTTTTAAAAAGGTATATATGTGTGGCAGTTTAAAAAAGGTATATATGGGGGGCCGGAGAGATAGCATGGAGGTAAGGCATTTGCCTTTCATGCAGGAGGTCATCGGTTCGAATCTCGGCGCCCCATATGGTCCCCTGTGCCTGCCAGGAGCAATTTCTGAGCCTGGAGCCAGGAATAACCCCTGAGCACTGCCAGGTGTGACCCAAAAACCAAAAAAATAAATAAATAAATAAATAAATAAATAAATAAATAAAAAAGGTATATATGTGTGGCAGTTTTTATGGTTTTTTTCTTCTTTTTATTTCCTTTTTTTTTTTGCATAGGTACAGCAAAATATGGGAAAATACAAAGGAAAAACCTTTGGTCTAAAAACAGGGAGACCCTACCTGTGAAGCATCCTGCCATAAGACCAACTACAGGCTTTGGGCTTACTAAGCTGTCTAACCCCAAAGTCTTTCTCTGTGGTCCCAGTAAAAGTTCTTCACAATCACAATTGTGATCAGATTTCTGTAGTTAGAGATCCTGATTATTGTACAGATCCTATGTCAAAGTCAGGGTGGCACTGGAATGTCTTCTAGTTTCATATCAACCATTAGATGGCAATCCAGAGAACCCTGCCCTGAAAGAGCAAGTTGTTGCTGTTACCAAGTCTTCAAGGTGTCATATGAACCCACTCTAGAGCAAATTGATGTCAGGGCAGCTTTAGGGTTTTCTGTGGTAGAAGTCTGATTCCTGGTGCTGGTTCCATAGATGGGGTCCAAAGTTCAGGGGTGGATGGCCAATGTCAATCTTCTGAAGCCTAAGCCAAGTCACTATGAAAATTGTTCAGAGTAAGGCCCCACTGCAATATTAAATTTATGTGTTCCTATCCCTATTAGAAAAGAACTTGTTTCCACATGTAAGATTTTCCCCCATTTTAATGTGCCTATGCAAAAAGGAACAATGCTAAATAACTGCTGTGCATATAGGAGTAAAAATAACAAGCTAAACAATTCTGATAACCTGGTTCTAACATGAACTTGGAACCCAAGAAAAACTTATCTACTAGAATTGTCTACTAAGTAGATCTGAAAAAAGGAATGGGGGAAACTGCTGCTACATAAGAAAATAGACAATTATACCTATTTGGGAATTATACCTATTCAGGAAATATATCTAAAGAAATATTTGAGGGAGATATACATGTCTATATATACATTATATATATATAATATCTTTAAGTTCTTTGAAATGGTCTGGGGGACAATAAAATCGGAGCATAGCTTCAGCCTGCAGCATGGTCTTGTAGAGTCTGAAAAATGGCTCCCAGCAAGCACATATCAGAAAATGTCCTTGAGCTGGGGGTGAGCACTATAAGAGGAGTCTACCCCTGTAGTAACAGATTCAAATTTTTCAAGACATTATTAATAAGCGCTTTATTCTGAGTTTAATATAATATAGCATTGTAATGAAAATAGGGCGATCAATTTATATCTCCAAATATAAATGTGGGCAAAAGGATCAATGAGTTATAGACATGGTAAAATTAAGACATTAAAAAAATTGGAGGGTGGAGGGGTCACACCCAGCAGTGCTCAGGGGTTACTCCTGGCTCTGTGCTCAGAAATTGCTCCTGGCAGACTTGGGGACTAAATAGGATGCCAGGATTTGAACCACCATCTGTCCTGGGTTGGCTGCATGCAAGGCCAATACCCTACCACTGTACTATCTCTCTGGTCTCAATATTTTTTTTTTTACATTAAAACTTCCTTTTTTTTTTTTTTTTTGGTTTTTGGGTCACACCCGGCAGCGCTCAGGGGTTACTCCTGGCTCCACACTCAGAAATCGCTCCTGGCAGTCTCGGGGGACCATATGGGATGCTAGGATTTGAACCAATGACCTTCTGCATGAAAGACTAACACTTTTCTCTATACTCTCTCTCCAGCCCCACATTAAAACTTATTATAGTGAGCACTGTAGTGGGAGTCCATAGCTTCCAAATGCATTTTATACCAGTTTTCATGAATAAAAGCATTAGAACATTATTATAAACATAAAGAACAGTAGATTGGTCACCTGCTCAATCTAAACAGCTGTATTCATTGCTGACGGTCTCTTTGAAGTATAGAAGAGAATATAAACTCTTGTGTTTCTCCTCTTCCACTTAGATGCTTCTTTTCTTCTTGCTATACTTGGGGCTAATGGTGTTTAGGACAACTACCAATTAGAACATTGTGTTGCTTTATGCAGTTATTCTAAATACCACATGTAAGAGATTATTCTGTATTCTTTTTCTAGCTAAGTTCATTTAACATAATGTCTTCTAGTTCCATCCATGTTACACAAATTGCAACATGGCATCATTTATTTCAGCTATGTAGCATTCCATTATATATATGTATCACATCTTCATGATCCATTCATCTGTTGTTGGGCACTCTAGGTTGATTCCAATCTTAGCTATTGTACTGAGTGCTGCAATGAATAGCGGTGTGCATGCATTCTTTGGATGAATATTTTTCTGTCTTGTGGATAGATTATCCAAAAGGAGAATTGCTCGGGTCATATGGAAGCTCACTTTTGAGTTTAGGTTAGATCTCTCCATACTGTTTTCCAGGGGGGTTGGATCAGGCAGCATTCCCACCAGCAGTGGAGGAGAGTTCCTTTCTCACCACATCCTTGCTAACAGAGATTTCTCCAGTATTTCTGATATGCGCCATCCTCACTATGTGTAAGATATCTCATTGTTGTCTTGATTTGGTATTATCCCTAAGCATAAGTGATGATGAACATTTTTTCATTTATCTGTTAGCCGTCTGTTGGTTCTCCTCAGAGAAGAGCCTATTCATCTCATCTCCCCAGTTTATGATGGGGTTTTTGAGGTTTGTTGAGTAAACCTTTGTAATACTTTGACATATTGTGATGCTTTTATATCCTTGAAATCAATCCTTTATTTTATGTGTTGAGTGCAAAAATTTTCTCCCATTCAGTTAGTTACCTTCTAATTTTAGTTTGTGTTTCTTTTGCCATACAGAAACTTTTTAGTTTGATGTAGTCCTATTTAAGTTTGATGCTATAGCTCTTGCCATTGACATCCTGACATTTAAGACTTCTTTGAGGTACAAATCTTGGAGTGTTATGCCAATGTTTTCCTTTATGAACCTTATGGATTTGGATCTAATTTCAAGATCTTTAATCCACTTTGAATTGACTTTTGTGTAAGGTGTGAGATATAAATCAATCTTTAATTTATTTTTATTTTTATTTTATTATTATTATTTTTTTGGCTTTTGGGTTACACCCAGCAGCACTCTATGCTCAGAAATCACTCCTGGAAGGCTCAGGGGGGCCATATGGGATGCCGGGATTTGAACCACCATCCTTCTGTGTACAAGGCAAATGCCCTACCTCTACGCTATCTCTCTGGCCCAATCTTTAATTTCTTACACATAGTTATCAAATTGTTCGCACACCATTTGTTGAAGAGACTGTATTTGTTCCATTTCATATTCTTGGCTCCTTTGATTAGTCGACCAAATGCTTGGGGGTTTGTCACTGGGTATTCTATTCTGACCCATTGGTTTAAAAATCTGACTTTGTTCCAATACCATACTGTTTTGATCACTATGACTTTGTAGTAGAACTGCAAATTAGGTAATGAGATACCTCCCAGTTTCTTGTTTTTTGATATTAATTCAGCTATCTTAGTTCTTTTATGGTTTCACACAAACTTTTTTTTTTTGATTTTTGGGCCACACCTGGTGACACTCAGGTGTCACCTGAGTGACATAACTACTAGTTGTGTTCTCAGAAATTGCTTACCGGCGTGGGGGACTACATGGGACGCTGGAGGATCGAACCACAATTTGTCCTTGTTATCTCATGCAAGGCAAATGCCCTACTGCTTGCTCCACTGCTCTGGTCCCTCACACAAACTTTACATAATTGATTGCTCTAAGACAAAGTCATTGAAGAATGATGTCTGAATTTGAATAGGGATTGTATTGAATCTATATAGTAGTTTAGGTAAAATGGTCATTTTGATGATATTGATTCTTCTAATCCATGAGCCTCAGATATTCTTCCATTTCCTTAGATCTTCTTCAATTTCTTTCTGAAGTGTTTTGAAGTTTTCTTGATATAGGTCTCTCATCTCTTTTGTTAGGTTGATTCCTAGGTACTTGATAGTTTTGGACCCTATTTTATTTTACTTTATTTTTTTGTTTTTTGTGTCCCACCCAGCATTGTTCAGGGATCACTCCTGGCTCTACACTCAGAAATCGCTCCTACCAGGCTTGGGGATCATATGGGATGCCAGGATTCGAACCACCATCCTTCTGCATGCAAGCATTTAAACGCCCTGCCTCCATGCCATCTCTCTGGCCCCTTGGACCCTATTTTAAATGAGATAGACTTTTTGATCTCTTTCTCCTCTGAGTTGTTATTTGCATAAAGGAATGCAATAGTCTTTTGTTTATTATCTTTGTAGCTAGCCACTTTACTGTATTGGTTTATTGTTTCTAGGAGCTTTTCTGTGGACTCTTTATGTCTTCAATGTATGTCATCATGCCATCTGCAAATAGAGATAACTTGACTTCCTCTTTTCTTTTCTTTTCTTTTTTTCTTTTGTTTTGTTTTGTTTTGGGGCTACAACTAATGACACTCAGGGATTACTCCTGGCTATGTACTCAGAAATTGCTCCTGTCTTGGGGGACCATATGGGATGCTGGGGATCAAACCGCAGTCCATCTTGGATCAGCTGTGTGCAAGACAAATGCCCTACTGCTGTGCAATTGCTCTGGCCCCAACGTACTCTTTTTCAATTTGGATTTCTTTGATTTTCTTCTCGTGTCTGATTGCTATTGCTAGGACTTCTAATACTATGTTGAATAAGAGTGGAGATAGTGGACATCCTTGCCTCATGCCAGACCTTAGTGGAAATGCTTTCAGTTGTTCACCATTAAGAATAATGTTGGCTGTAGAATTTTTATAGGTAGCTGTTTCTATCTTGAGGAAGGTTCCATTCACACCTATTTTGCTGAGGGTTTTCATCATGAATGGGTGTTGGATTTTGTCAAATGCTTTTTCTGCATCAATTGATATGATCACATGTTTTTTACCCTTTTATTGATGTGTTGTATGATGTTGATTGATTTGCAGATATTGAACTATCCTTGCATCCCTGGGGTGAAACCCAGGGATTCATGTTCATTAGTAAGATTGGTCTGTAGTTTTCTTTCTTTGTCAGCTTTGAATTGAGTGTGATATTAGCTTCTTAGTAGGTAGTAGGGAGATTCCCATCTTTTCAATATTTTGGACCTAAGGATCCAAATATCTAAGGATCAATGCCATAGGAGATATTGAGGGCTTATTTCTGGTGGACTCAGGGGACCATATGGGATGCTGGGAATTGAATATGGGTTGGCCACATGCAAGGCAAATGCCCTACCCTATTGCTCTGGCCGCTAAAAACAAGTATTTTAAAGTAATTTGACTGATCCTTGTTTTGATGTTTTTTAAATTTATTCATCCTGGTGAGAGATAGAGAAGATAAAGCACTTGCCTTACATACAGGAGGTAGTTTGCAGTTCAAACTCTAGTTTGAGCCTATGGCATTTCATGGTTCCTCCAGCACCACTTGGAGTCACTCCTAAGCACAGAGCCAAAAATATGACTTACATAACTGTTGATAACAAAATTAGGACATTTATTTCTCCAACTTTTCATTTCAGTAAACATTGTTAGAACAATTGCCTTGAATTCTTTTATTAGGTAAGTTACCAAGTTTTGTGGCATTTTTTTTTCAGTTTTGTTTAGTTCTATTATTTATGTATATTCCTCTATTTCCTTTGTATCAACACTTAATTTTTTTTATTTATATATTTTTTTTTCAACACTTAATTTTTATAGATTGAGCTGAACAGCTTTTTTCCTTAACTTTATGTTTGGGTCTACTATGAAGATTACAAGATGTGGGGTTGGAGAGATAGTACAGTTGATACGGCATTTGCCTAGCACAGGGCTGACCCAGATTTAATCCTGGCATCCCATAAATTCCCTTGTTCACCACCAGAAGTAATTCCCGAGTACAGAGCCAGGAGTAACCCCTGAGCACAGCCAGGAGTGACCTCAAACCAAAACCAACAAAGATTACTAGATGTAGGATATGCTCTTAGTTTGTTTGTTAGGAATCCGGGGTAACTATTGCTATGTAAACTGATGGTCTTGCACTGAGCCAGGACAGCAGGAAGTGAATGGGTTGTTGTGCTGGAGAGTTCACATATCCCTTGGGGTGGTTGTGCCAGGCTGAGGGGGAGATCTGTAATCATCCTCTCCTCTGGACCGTATTCCTGTCAGAACAGTCTGAGGCTAATGAGACTGTTTCCTCAGCTGTGGACCAGCACTGATCTGTAGATTCTATAACCCATATTTTCCCCAAGGCTGGGAGAAATGATTTAATCTTAAATTAATAGTGGTGAGGAGCCTTTATGATGTCAGAGTAGGATAGATATTCCCTAGTAGCCAGTTAGAACAATGTAATGATTCTTCTGAGTCATATATTGTACTTTTCATCATTGAAAAATACCCTACCATATCAGACACACAGCCCCCAAGGTCCTTAAATCAGTTTCTCATTATTTTCAGTCAGTTAAAAATTCTCAGAATTTTTTCCTTTAAAATATCTAAAATGGCTGCTTAATTAGAGAATAAGACCTGTATGTTCAGGAAATTTCCATCACTCTGGACCTTAGCTACATCATTTTGATTCTATATGAACATTGATATTTCAGGTCATTAAGAATCTGACTAAAGGATGGTGGTTTGAATCCCAGCATCCCGTATGGTCGGTCCCCCTTGCCTGCCAGGGGTGATTCCTGAGCGTAGAGCCAGGAGTGACCCCTGAGCGCTGCCGGGTGTGACACAAAAACCAAAAACCAAAAAAAAAAAAAAAAAAAAAAAAAGAATATGACTATACCAAGCTTCTTCCAAGTGGAAAAAGGATCATTCCTTTCTTTTTATTTTTCTTTTCTTTTCATTTTTATTTTCCCTTATTTTCTTTTCTTCACTTCTCTTTTCTATTATAATTTTCTTAATTTGAAATATTGGTGACAAAAATTTTTATCAGTTATTTTTTATGCATCCTGTTTTTCTTGGAGAAGTTGGAATAATGAATTAAATTTCAGGGGTTACTCCTGGCTCTGCACTCAGGAATTACTCCTGCAGTGCTCAGAGATCCTAAGAGATTGATCGCAGGTTGTCCCTATGCAAGACAAACAACCTACCCACTTTACTATGACTCCCACCCCAACATTACAAACTATTCTTTTTTTTTTTTACAGTCTTAATTACTCTTATTTATTTTTTCTTTTTAAAACAAAGTCACTGATAAATCATGGTTTACTATGCTTTATAATTTTGAAAATTTATTTGTGATTGGTTTATTTTTATTTATTTATTTTTGCCACACCTGGCAGTGCTCAGGGGACCATGTGGTGCCAGGAACTGAACCCGTGTTAGTCATATGACAGTCATGCTCCCTACCGTCTGTACTGTTACTTCAGCCCAATAATTTTGAAAATTAAAGATAATTGGCCAGTACAAGCTTCACACTTCTTTAAGGCAACACAATTTCAAAAAGTTGCTTTTGGTATACATTGATTAGAGAATACTTTGGAAGGTTTAGTCTTTCAAGAACTTACTACCTGTATCAAATAGTAAGGCCTGGGGTGGGGGATAGGAAGCAACACTCATACCTGTGGAACTGAGGGGTAAGAAACAATCAGTGTAGGAACTGAATCAATAGTACAGCAGGTCAGGGGTTTGCCGTGCATGTGGCCTATCTGTGTTTGATCCCCAGTATCCCATATGGTTCTTTGAGCACAGTTAGGAGTGATTCATCAAAGCACTCTCAGGTGCAACCCCAGATCATTACTAGGAGTGGACTCTCCAAAAAGGGGATCAACATAGTGGAAACCCTTTGACTCACCCATTTAGACCTCCCTGGATAAAGTGGTGGAACTTTAAGACCTGTGGCTACTGATCTCCCCTCACTGGAAATTGTAGAGACTCACAGTTAGAAAAGGCCTGAATAATGATATAGTTTTTCCATCTGCTGATTTTTAAGACTCTGATAGGCCAGCCAAGAAATGATTCAATTCATTCTTGAGACTTTTAGTAATAAAAAGGAACTTTTGCCCCATGAACAACAGATCCTAGTATCTGTACAATACTCTTTGGTATGTTTGTAGTACTTTTTATTTTTAGGGGTTAGGACAGACCTGGTGGCTAGGGAACCTCGTGGTGACCAAGATAAAGCCAGGTTGTCTTTTACATGTAAACCATAGCTTAACCCACTGAGCCATATTCCTATCTCCCAGTCTTGTGTGGGGCTACTCCAAGATTTGTGCTTGGAAGTTATTCCTGGAAGTACTCAGGGGACTGTGCAGTACCAGGTATTGAAACAGGGTCAGACACATACAAATATCTTCACCCCTGTACTATCTCTCTGGCCCTAACATACATTTCTATTTTTGTTAGCACTTGCCTGTGCTCAGGTTTTACCCCTTGGTCTACTCTCATAGATCACTTCTGGTGGGGCCTAGAGGACCATATGCAGTGCTGGGGATTGAAACTATAGAATTCATGCTTTTAAATATAAGAAGAGGGGCTGGGCAGATAGGACTGCAAGAAGGGCACTTGTCTTGCATACAGCATGACCCAGGTTCAATTCCTGGCACCCCAGGAGTTATCCTGAGTGCAGAATGAAGAGCCAGGAGTAACCCCTGAGCACAGCCAGGTGTGTCCCTCCCAGTATGTATGTATGTATGTATGTATGTATGTATGTATGTATGTATAAGAATAGGGTCTATAGAGATAATACAGTAGAAAGGGGCATACCTTGCACAAATTTGATTCAGGTTTGATCACCCTCTGGGCCCCACCAGCTGTGATTCCTGAGCACAGAGCCAGGAATAAGCCCTGAATATCTCCAGGTATGGCTTCTCCCACCCCCCCAAAAAAGGAAAAAAAAGAAAAGAGTAATATTTTTTCTTGGTATTATTTTATCCAGTGGAGAAAAAATTTTTTGATATTATTTTTGGTATTATTTTATCCAGTGGAGAAAGATTTTTAACAACATAGTTGTTGTATTGTAGCATTAGCATTAATGCATTATCAATAGCATTAATGTTTCTGGTTCTAATGTACAAAGTTATCTGCTCTTTTCCCTTTACCAGGGTGCCAAAGACCTTGTACTTCCGTGTCCTTATGTCACTTCTATTCTGTTTCTTGTTTTTAATGTAGTCTTAGATTCTAACTTGAAATATTTTATGGTTCTTATATTTTTCATGACAGGTAGTTCTTAAAAATACCTCTGTATTTTTTGGTGCCCTGGAATGAGATAAAATACAGATGCCATATAAACCATTTTAACTACTGATATTATCTTGATTTTGTGATGCTTGAAATAGTTTAATTTATTGACTGTTCTGTCACAAGGGAGAAATGAATTTTCACTGTGTTTTATTGTGCATATTCAGTGAGTTTGATGTTGCCATAAATAATGCTGTAATGAGAAAAGCAATGACCTGATGGGTTGACTATGCGAATGGGAGTGATAAGATCTCACAAACTTGTGTGTTCTGGGAATCACAACAGTAGTGCATCTGGGAATGATATTGTGAGGTGTGGTGTGGTGTAGTGTTGAGATTGGACTTTTGTCCACACATGTCTGTGAGATATGAACATGACATGTGAGCTGTAGCCCCCATGCCTCAATGTTGGTATTTTTAAAATTCCATAGTATTTACACACATATATAGTTTGATACATCCTGTGATTCTTAGGGGTTACTTCTAGTTCTGCACTCAGAAATTACTTCTGGCAGTGTTCATGGGCCAGCCTTGTACAAGGCAAGTGCTCTACCTTATGTACTATCTCTCTGACTTAATCCCATATTTATTGTATATTTTTCCTATTGGGGAAGCATATGTAAAGAGACTTTAGGGTGTCTGAAGACACTGGAAGCCTGAAATATTGGGCCTCGCTTTGTGGCAGCGAGAATATATTCACTATCATTCTTGGTCTTTCAGAAGAACATCTGATGACACACAGTATGATAGATTCACTTCAAATAATGCTTGAAAACTATGCTGGAGGATCTTCCTACAAAGAGATCTTATTGCTTTTGTTTATTTTATGCATTTTTTTTCCTTAGGTGCTAGGAACAAACCCTGGGCTATCCATACTTTCAGTATAGACTGCCTGTGAGCTGCTCCCCAGGTCCTTATTTGTTTTGTTTTGGTGAGCTCAGGGGTTACTTCTGGTGATGCTCAGGGTCCAGTTGGGATGCCAGGGATTGACCCTAGATTAGCCATGTGCAAGGTAAATGCCTCACCTACTGTGTCCCTGCTGTACCTACTCTGGCCTCCACCTCTTTATTTATTTGTTTGTTTTATTTTATTTATTTTTGGTTTTTGAGCCACACCCGGTGATGATCAGGGATTACTCCTGGCTATGTGCTCAGAAATTGCTCCTGGCTTTAGGGACCATATAGGATGCCGGGGGATCAAACCGAGGTCCATTCTAGGTTAGCTGAGTGCAAGGCAAATGCCCTACTGCTGTGCCACCGCTCCAGCACCACACCTTCTTATTTAAATTCATAAATGCTATTTGTGTTTCTTTTTCCACTTATGCATCCTTTTCACATACTGTCCTTCTTCCTACATGGAAAACTGAATTAGCCACAAGATGTGTGTGTTTCTTTTTTTTTGTTGTTTTGTTTTGTTTTTGGGCCACATCCAGTGATGCTCAGAGGTTATTCCTGACTATGTGCTCAGAAATAACTCCTGGCTTGGGGACCATCCTAGGTCAGCTGCATGTGGGAGACGGAGCATCCCACATATCAAAGGAACTCTGAATGAATTTTCCATCGCCTGATTCAAGCCATAAAAGTTTGCTTAGCCCCGAGCCAACTGAAAACTCTGCAAATAAATTTAGCCCAGCACACAGAATCTGGCTTAACCAGATTCCTTAACCTTTCCATGGAACCTGTTTTTGTAACTGCTCTCAAACACGTAATTATAGATAGGTTTTTGTAAAGTTTAAATTATGATCCTTATTGCTTGCACAAAAGAAAGATTTAAATGGTAAATAGGCTAAACAAAAATTGTATTTGCGTAAATATCAATTAGCTATTTGTTTAAGGATTTGCTTCCCCTCCCCCCATCCTGCCAGGTTCCTCTTTATCCTTCCCGCCATCAAAATGTGTTTATGCTCCCATTGGTTAAAATTGTTGTACTTGTACAAATCTGATTGGTTTGTGTTTCAATCCTATGTTACTACTCCTCCCACAGAAGCAGGGCATAAAAACCCTGCTTCTCCCTTCAATAAATCCTCTTGACTGGAACACACCTTGAGCGTTCTACTAACTTCTGCAGCTTAATTTTTTAGGTGTTCACAAAAGAGCTTAACACTCGCGAATTATTTGTAGCTCTTTCTGCCTTCTGTCCCGGTTGAGAGAAAGCTGCTGGCCGGAATTCTCTCCCAGTAAAGGGCAGGAGCAGAGGCAGTTACAGCTGCATGCAAGGCAAATGCTCTACCATTGTGCCACCGCTCCAGCCCAATGTGTGTGTGTGTATGTGTGTGTGTGTGTGTGTGTGTGTGTGTGTGTGTGTTTCTTTAAGAGAGATGATGTATTTACTGAGTGTCCATCACTGTTATGGTTCATTAGCCTGATGTGGCATGTAGGGAAGCAGTAGGGGTGGATGAATCATTGTTGATCCATATACTCTGCCTTCCAAACAGGAAGATGGGGCAAGTCTCTAGTCATTGACTTTTGACGTATTCATACATTTTTACTATGTGCCATGCTTTATTTTACAAGTAAGAGGGAGGGCTGGAGAGATAGTAGAGGGGATAAAGGCACTTGCCTTGCCCCCAGTGATGATACTCGAGGGACTATTTGGTATCAGGAATGGCATCTGTAATGCATAAACTCTTCCCCTTCTACTTTTCTCTCTTGCCCCTTACCAGAGTATTTTTCAACTATATTATGGTTTTATTTTCTGTGAGAAAACAATGTCTTTTCATATTATTTTTTAATTAAACTTATGGGATCAGATACCAAAGCAATATCACAGCAGGTAGGACTTTTGCATATGGTCAATTTGGGTTTGATTCATGTCATCCCATATGGTCCCCCGAGTCTGCCAGGAATAAGTTCTGAATGCCAGAGCCAGGGGTAACCTGTGAGTACTCCCAGGTATGGCCCCAAACCAAAAAATAAAAACAAAACAAAAAATTAAGGGGTCAGGGAGATAATGCAGTGAATAGGGCATGTGCCTTGCATACAGCCAATCCAGTTTCTATCTCCAGCATTTCATGTGGTTCCATGAGTCCCATCAGTTGTGATCCCTTAGCACAGACTCAGGAGTAATCCATAAAATCGAAAGGGGGCAGAGTGGAGAGATAGCATAGTGGTAGGGCGTTTACCTTGCAAGCAGCCGATTTGGTGGTTCGAATCCTGGCATCCCATAGAGTCCCCTATGCCTGTCAGGAGCGATTTCTGAGCACAGAGCCAGGAGTAATCCCTGAGCGCGACTAGGTGTGACACCCCCCCCCAAAGGAGTAATCCATACCCACACCACTGTGTATGGTCCCCAAATTAAACCAAACAAACCAAAAACAATTGATATTAAATAATAGGTTGTTTCCCTTATCTCCAAAATTCGGTGTTAGCCTTTCTCCCAGCTTTGTAGCATGGTTATCTGACCTGCCTGTATGTATGTTTCCATGTCCAAATTTCCCTTTTGTAAGAATACCAGTTTAAGCAGGTTGGGGGCCACCCCCACTCACCTCAATTTAGCTTCTATAGATATTCTTTAGATACTCATTTTAAATTCTATAATACTCTAGTTCAATATAAGTTGTATTTCTGACTAACACTAGGGAAAACTGTGTAAGGATGCTTAAAATCAACTTTTATAAATAATAATTTTAAAGTACGTTTTTAAAAACTAATTTTTAAATTTTTAAAAATTTAAATAATTTTAATAGTTTTAAAAAATTTAATTTTTAAAATAAGTTTTAAATAAAACTTTTAAAATAAACTTTCGCATCCTCCAATAGTGCCTGGTACATAGGGAACAGCGTGTGAATGCTGTTTGGAAGTATCTTCCAGTTGTGTTTTTCAGCCATTTTTTAGCTTTTGTACAGAACATATAAGATTGGCCTCTAGAGGACAGTGTTGGGTCACTGAAAGATTGCATAATCTGCCTAAATTGAAAATGGACTTCTTTTTCTTTTTAAACTTTATTCCTCTTTCTTTAAAAAAAAATTAAAAGAAAAATTGTAGTACTTTGGCCACTCCATTTACCTGGAGATCTGCTTTAATTAATGATTTTGGTGTAGTTTTGCACCAGGCCAGCATGAGACACAATTTTCATTCTAGTGTTAGAGCCCAGAGGGTATTGCAGGGTACCAATTCTGTGCTGTTGACACATTCTGCATGATGGAGAGGTTTCTGGAGAGCCAGACTCTCTTTGGAAAAACTAAAAGCATTTGCTGATTGATGAGGATGCTTATAATAGAAAGGTGGCTTTGCTCTGTTCAAGGTTGAGACTGCTCTGTGGTGGTTTATATAGAGCACTAAGGAAGTGAAGCAAACCACAGCTCTAGCTTCTGGAGCAAATCTTAGGAGTCATCAATATATTTAATTCTGAATTTATAGCCCCCCACCAAAGTGGTCTTATGAGATTGACATTTTATCATCCTATTTGATCATGCTAGGGATAGAATCCAGGACCTCATATTTTTCAAGGCAAATGCTGTACTGCTGAGCTAGCTACATGCCAACCCTGACATTTTATTTATTTATTTATTTATTTATTTTTGGGAGGTCACAACTGGTGGTGCTTAAGGGTTATTCCTGGCTCTGCTCTCAGGAATCACTTCTAACAGACTTGGAAGACCATATGGAGATGCCAGGGATCTAACCTGAGTCAGCTGCATGCAAGTCAAATGCCCTACCCTCTGTACTATCGCTCCAATTCCATACATATTATTTTTCAGAGGCCCGGGATGGGAATACCAAAGGGCCACTTGTAATAGCAGAGTACTGTGAATAGGACACTCACTTTGGTGTCAATATAGATGGAATTAGAAATTATATTTTTTCTGCTTCCAGATGCCCTTGTCATCTTTTTTAAAAGAAAATATCTTTATTTAAGCATCATGATTACAAGCATATTTGTAGTTGGGTTTTAGTTATTTATATATATATATATGTATATATATAAAGAGCACCCCCCTTCACCAGTGCAATGTTCCTATCTTAGAAATTCTGAACTATCTCATTTTCTTATTAGATAATATTTTCTTTTCTTTATATTAAGGTAATGGTTAGCTTGCACAGTGGAACCTTTTATAAATACAGCATCCCACATCTTCAAAATGTCTGTTATCACACTCACCACCAAAATATCAGTGTGCCTCTGCCAGTCCATTGACATTCCAACCCAGCGCTTTGCTCCCTTTCCCCATTTCTCCTCTGGTAACCTTGGTTCTTTGGTCAGAGTCCAAAGGATTTTGGATTTGGGTTATTCAGTTCCATTGTTCTGTTCATTGAAACTGACATATGAGTGAGATCATTCCTTATATGTCTTCTTCTGATGTACTTCACCAAGCCTGGCTCCTCCCTTTTCATCTAGATTTTCACAAATGGTAAGATTTCATCTAACTGCTGAATACATTCAGTGGTGTATACGATATCTTTTTGATCCTCTCAACTGCTGCTGGTACTTGGCTTATTCCCATATCTTGGGGCTTTTATATTTAGTGATGCAATGAACATAGTATGTGTACATCTTTCCAGATTTGTGTTTTGTCTTCAGTTCCCCATGCCTCATAATGAAGCCAATGGATCATATAATAATTTTTAATATTTCATACACTCTTACTGTTATTTTTTGTTTTGTTTTTGTTTTTTGACACTCAGGGGTTACTCCTGGCTATGTACTCAGAAATCGCTCCTGGCTTGGGGGACCATATGGGACACTGGGAATTGAACCACGGTCCATCCTAGATTAGCTGTGTGCAAGGCAAACGCCCTACCTCTTGCACCACTGCTCTGGCCCCTTACTTTTTTTTTCTAATAGTTTACTCAGTTTGCATTCCCACTAGCAGTGTAGATGGTTTCTTTCTGATAAACAGCATTTTCTTCAGAGTGGAGTATGAAGATTCCATTCATGTTCTTCCTGTTTGATACTGTTAGCCAGCTGTCAGGCTAGAGCAATAGTACCATGGGTACTTGCTTTGAAAAAGGTTACATCATCGATGGTTACATCATCGATGGTTACATCTCTGGCATTTCACATGGTCTCCCAACAATTGCCTGGCAGAGCCATAAGTGACTCTTAAACACTTTTATTGCCTGGTACGAACCCCCCAAGCCAAAAACAAATTGTCATGGGGATGGCAATACACTTCATTTAGTAGAGTAGGAAGCTGTGAATGTTTTTTTTTTCTTAAAGAATAAATCTGGGGGCTGGAGAGATAGCATGGAAGTAGGGTGTTTGCCTTGCATGCAGAAGGACAGTGGTTTGAATCCTGGCATCCCATATGGTCCCCAAGCCTGCCAGGAGCGATTTCTGAGGGTAGAGCCAGGTGTAACCCCTGAGCGCTGCCGGGTGTGACCCAGAAACCAAAAAAAGAAAAAAAATATGTTTCTGGTTTTGCCTTTTTTTTTGCGGGGAGGCCATACCCCATGCCACTTAGGGCTTATTCCTGGTTCTATTTAGGGATCATTTCTGGCAGGGCTCAAGCCCAAAAGTGATACCAGGGGCTAAATACAGGTTGGCTACAAGCAAGGCTAGTAGTCTACCTGCTATACAATTGCTCTAGCCACTAGCAGTTTCTTTTCTTTTAAAAAAAATATTGGGGGGGGGGGCAATAACTGGTGGTGCTCCTGGCAGCACTCATGAGACTTATATGTGGTACTGAGGATCAGACTTTGGTTAGCCAGGTACTAGGCAAGTCACTACCTACTCTACTATTGCTCTGCTCTGCCCCCACAAAGTTTTTCTGTTGATTTGGAATTCACCAGACTCAACAGAGCATATTGTGAAAGGGAGTGCAAAATTTATAGCTCCTTGTAAATAGATGAACTTGAGGGTTAAGAGTAATAGTGTTTTGTTCAATCACACTATAAAAGTTGTACCTGTGGGCAAAATTCTCTCTCATTCCATTCTGTAAGAGCTAGCATTTATCAGATAATGTTAGATACCAAATGTTCTTTTTTAGGTAGAGTTTTGTTTGTAGTCATAATCTTTCACAGTTCACTTTACATCTTGTTTGAGAAATGAGTTTGGAGCTGGCCCAGTTCAAACATGGTGATTAAGTTTATCAGTTTTACTTTTTGATTTTGTTTTTACCACAGCACTATAAATTTTGTGAGCAAGTATCATGCCCAAGTATATTCATCATCAAATCCTTAGCACTTGATTCAGTACTTGAACAAAGTAATTGCTTACTATATTTATTGAATAAAAATATATATCACACATATGTACACAAATATTATTGGGGGGTACTACACCTAGCAGTGCCCAGGGCTACTCCTGGTTCTATTCTTGAGTATCAGTCCTGAAGGACTCAGGAATCATATGGAATTTCGGGGATCAAACCTTGGTCAGCCATATACAAGGCAAGTACCCTGTTATTTCTCTAACCCACACATATATTTTTATTGGCTGTTTAGGTAGAGGAAGAAGAACCCACTGGATACATTCGATTTGAAAAATTTCTTCCAGTTATGATTAAAGTACTACAGGAAAAAAGGTAAGTGTAATTCTTCAAACAAATAATAATTAGAATAACATTGAATTCAAAATGCTTGGCTTTTGTATTACAGTTATACTTAAGCAATATTTATCTTAGAATCTTTCTAATTTTTTACTATATTTTTGTAATGCTATTTAGTATATGCTTAGAAATATTTACATTATAGTAATCACTAATAACCAAAGTATACTTAAAGAGAAAATTAGTGACAAAATAATAGATCAGCAATATTAAATAATATAATATAATAAATAATAATTAGCCATAACTATATTTCCAGAAAAGGAATAGATCTAGCTAGCTTACCATAAGTGATTTCTTACAGTGATTTTACTCCAAGATAAATGTATTTTCACAATGATGAAAAAGGCAAATAGAAAACATAAATTATGCCAGTGGTTTTGAGCTAAATATTTCTGTGAGGGTCAGAGTGTTTTCAATTTCTATATCTAGAAATTCAAAAATATTTCAGTGAGGGGAGTAGTATTATCTTAGTATGTTATCAACTTTTGTTTAGTTTTAAACATTTATTAACTGAGCAAAATTTACTTCTTTTACTATATAATTAGATACAGACCAATTCCAGAAGATGTCCTTCTTCGAGCTTTTGAGGTATGTAAATGCCATCTGTAATAGGTATATGCATATTATATTACATATGTTTTATAGGTATATGTATATATTTCACATTTATATTAAACTTTTTATCATATAGAATTTATTAACTGAACAAAAAGTATAATATCTATCTTTTCTCTTTCTTCTAGGTATTAGACCCAACTAAACGTGGATATCTTTCTAAGGATGAATTGATCAAGTATATGACTGAAGAAGGTAAGATTGATTATTTATAAGTGATTGATACTTCTGAACTAATTAGATAAAAGTATGGGTAATTCTTTATTATTTTTTATTTTTTTAAGCCAGTCAAATTGAGCAGTGGGGGAGGTAATTCTTTAAAAATAATTAGTCAGAATCTGAGGACTTGAGGGACAAAGGAATTGTACATGCATTCTGTTTTAATGTTCTTTGGCTGAATGTTCAAAGTTAAGATATCAGCAAGGGGACTTCTGAGAATTCTGTTTATGGGTGATTGTCCTTCCACAGTAACTTTACCTTGTCCTCTTTCTTTGCATCTTTGTTCTCATAATTAAAAATAAAAAATTAAAAAAAAGATAATGTAAAAATAACCAAGGTTTTGTGCTTTTTTGTATTTGTTTTTTTTTTTCCCTCCTGCCCTGGCATAGTAAATATTGGGGTCATTCGAAAAGGAATTCACTTGGCCTAAGAGATATGGGGTTTCTCCGTCCTTGGAGCATACTGTCATGGGATCCACTCTAGACTTTGCTCCGGATCAGGATCCTTTACTTTCCCGGTGGTGGTTTTTTTTGTTTTTTGTTTTTTTTTTTTGTTTTTTTTTTTTTTTGGTGTGTGGAAGACTTCTGCTCTGTGTTTAGAGGTCTCAGTATCTGCACAGATCCTGAGGTGGGACTTATGATGAAGTCAGTCTTTGTGGTTCTAAAGGTTCTGTTACCTCAGTGTCATTTTAATCCATCTTCTGTGGTTGGTGATCTTGGTCTTTGCACTGAACCTAGGGTGGCACCTAGGATAGCGTCTTTCTTTGTGCTTCCTAAAGCCCCATTCCGTTACAATTGTCTCTGCCAGACCTTTGGGACTGGGGATCATGACTATTGTGCAGGTCATAGTTCAAACCCTAAACTAGGGCTTTTTTATTGGTCCCAAGATGTATACAGTCTGGTCGTGGTTCTAGCAGCCAGTCATCTGCAAATCTCGATCTTGGTTTTTGGACTTACCAAAGGGTGCCAAGACTTCTGGTTTTGTCTTGTCGTTAGTTGGTAAGGTAGGCTAATCTGCTCTAAGGTCAAGATGTTTGCATTTTCCTCGTTGTCAGGATATATATATATATATTACCTTCATTTATTATTGTTATTATATAAGGTCAAGATGTTCGCATTTTCCTCGTTGTCAGGATATATATATATTACCTTCATTTATTATTGTTATTATTATTTTTGATTTACCTATCTATTTTGGTCGATTTCTCTGTTTGGGTGCGATTATTGAAAGTGTTGTTCCCAATTATACTTACTTTTTTTTCTCTCTTTCTTTCTTCTCTTTCGTTATGTGCTATGCCATGTTTCTCAATTCTAGACCATGGCGTGATTTTTGTTTGTCTGTTTTTGTTTTTGTTGGTTTGTTTGTTTTGTCTGTTCTTTGAGGTGCTTATCGATATAGCTGGAGCCCTCACTGGATATTTGATACTTCTTTTGGTACTAGTGGAGTGTTTCACCTTCTTTTTCTCCATCTCCCAAATTGATGATGAGAGCCTTTAGAAGGACTCCGCCCATTTTCGGGGTATTAGACTCTTACCCCAGTTTATCACTTTTCTCTTTTTCAAACAAAACCATGCAACTTGAACTAGCTAGTCCTGCCTCCAGTTAGAGGGGGAAATAAGGGAGGCATTAAGACCAAACAGGTGCAAGACTACTAAGTAGTGGGTTGGATACAGAGGGGACCACATATTCTAGCCGCCCTGGGGTGAGGGAAAAGGAAATGGGAGGTAGGACAGAAACGGAGGTGTAGGGAGGACAATTTGGCGATGGGAATCCCCCCTGATTTTATGTAAATATGTACCTAAAATATTATTGTCAACAATATGTAAGCCACTGTGATCAAAATAAAAATTATATTAAAAAAAAAAGAAAATGTAAAAAAAAAAAATAGTCAGGGGGCCAGAGCAATAACACACAATGGGCAGGATGTTTGCCCAGGTTCCATTCTCAGCATTCCAGATGGTCCCCCAGACCTGTCAGGAGTAATTTCTGAGTACAGGAGTAACCCTTGCACACCACTAGGTATTGTCCAAAAACAAAACAAACAAACAAACAAAAAAATCATTCAGGTTAAAAAGAGTAATTTTTGGTTATGTTATGGTTTCTTTTTCTTTTTCTTTTTCTTTTTTTTCTTTTTTTTTTTTTTTTTTTTTTGTGGTTTTTGGGTCACACCCGGCAGTGCTCAGGGGTTATTCCTGGCTCCAGGCTCAGAAATTGCTCCTGGCAGGCATGGGGGACCATATGGGGCGCCGGGATTCGAACCGATGACCTCCTGCATGAAAGGCAAATGCCTTACCTCCATGCTATCTCTCCGGCCCCCTTCTTTTTCTTTTTCTTTTTTTTTTTTTTTTTTTTTTTTTTTTTTTTTTTTTTTTTGCTTTTTTGGGTCACACCCGGCGGTACTCAGGGGTTACTTCTGGCTGTCTGCTCAGAAATAGCAGGCACGAGGGACCATATGGGACACCAGGATTCGAACCAACCACCTTTGGTCCTGGATTTGCTGCTTGCAAGGCAAATGCCGCTGTGCTATCTCTCCGGGCCCATGTGATGGTTTCTTGTTTGTGGGGGTAAGAAGCAAATAGAGATTAGGGAGAGGTGGGTTGCTAAATAGGATTTGGTAAAGCTTCATTGCATGTCTTTGATTGAAGCCATTTACTTAAAATATTTCTAGAAAACTTTTAGTTAGACCCTATAAAGCAATGCTTTTATATTGAAATCATATTATTTCAGATTTATATATAAATTCAAATCAGATCAAAGATTTGAATGGGTGTTAATAAAAGTCCCTGGGGCCGGAGTGGTAGCACAGCAGTAGCGTTTGCCTTGCATGCAGCTGACCCAGGACAGATGTGGGTTTGATCCCCAGTATCCCATATGGTCCACCAAGCCAGGAGCAACCCCTGAGCATTGCTGGGTGTGGCCCCAAAAAAACAAAACAATAGTCTCTTTTATTAAGCCTTTTGGTTCAAGCTACATATAATACAACTTCAATTAAATAATAATTTCACATTTATTTTCTATTTTCATTATGGTAATTAAGTCATATATTTGCTTTTGTTTGTTTTTGAGCCACACCTGATTGTGCTTATGGCTACTTCTGGCTCTGTGTTCAGCAATCATTCCTGGCAGACTTGGAATGCATAGATCAAATCCAGCTTGGCTACATGCAAAGCTAGAGTACTACTTACTGTACTATCTCCAGCCTACCTTATATTTGCCTTGAACTTGAATTATAAACATACTTTCAAATTTATACGGAATACCTGCATACCTACATATGTCAGGATTTTTTCTTAGGAACTCAACCTATTGGCTTAGGCCAATGTATATATTTGTTTTCTCTTAATTTTTGTTCTTGTTTTTTTGTGGTGGAGACTTTGGGTCATACCTGGTTGTGCTCAGGACTTACTATTAGTTTTGTGATCAGGGCTCCCTCATGGTGGTGCTCAGGGGACAATATGTGTTGCTGGGAACTAAACCCAGGTTAACTGAGTACAAAGCAAGTGCTTTGGCACACTGCACACTGTGTTTTGACCCACTGTCCAGCCCCAGTGTTTTCCCTGAATGTTAATTTCAGTATTCTAATTTCCTGTATTCAGTTCACTCACTCTTCACAAAATGAGTCCTAAATGATTCAAAGAATCACTTAATGAATCACTTAAGACAGAATCAGAAGTGCGAGTAATTTTGAATAGAGAAGAATCATATGCACAACTGGATGACCATTTTCACTTGATCTGCCATTAGGTGAGAAGGCAAAATGAGACTAAAAATGAGGGACAGAATGATAGCACAGCGGGATGGGCATTTGTCTTGCATGCAACTGGCCTGGGTTCGATCTCCAGCATACCATATGGTCCCCTGAGCCTGCCAGGAGCAATTTCTAAGCACAAAGCCAGGAGTAATCCCTGAGTGCTGCCAGATGTGGCCCTTAAATCAATATAAATAAATAAATAAATAAAATGAAGCTACTACTAGAATTATATTATTATTGTTTTCAAGATTAACTCTGATGAAAATGTTATGCCTTTCAAAGCACTAGCTTTTTAGTTCAAAGGATTACTTGAAAGAAGTAAATATTAGATCATATTGGGCAATATTAATTTCATAAAAATGGCTAAAGCAGTCAAATGCCGTACCTCTGGTATACTTACTATATGCAATAAGAGGTAATGATACTAAAAGCTGCCTTTTTTCTCAATGATTTTACTATTCTATTTTTAAAATTAAATTAACTTATAAAATAATTTTGAACATAAGATAATAGGGGCCAGAGATATGTGTAAGCTATTGCCTTACATATACTGACCCAGGTTCAGTCCCTGGCACCTATATGATCTGGGTGTGGCCCAAAAACCAAAAAAAATTTTAAAAAAATAAATGAAGAATGGGGAAAGGTATTGATGAGAGATACAGATTGATAATAACACTGAACAAAAAGTGGGAGGTACGAATGTGCATAATATTTCAGGAACCTAAAGATAATAAGATCTTCTGGGCAAAGATCCATAGTTGTTAATGTAGATAAATATGCTACAATTACATTGTGGAGGACTGGGCTCAGGAGTTTTGAATTTATACTTTGGAAAAATTTATACTGGAAAAGCATTCTAAAGTTTTGAGCAGATACTTTACATGGTGCAAGAGGATTGTTGTCAAAATTGACCCAAAGTTAGTAGGAACGTTATATAAGAAAAAGGATAGATTAGGAAACCAGTTAGGTTATTTCAGCATTTTGGAGGCATCCTAATATGACCTAATCTCACAGTTCAATGGAAATGGAATGAAGAGATTGGCAGACTTTGACTATCTATAGCAGTATCCATATTCCCTGATGAATCACAGAGTTAGAGACAAAGATGGGAGCTGAGCTGAGTAAGAGAAAAACTTTATCTTGAATGATGGGTAGGGAGGTGAAACTACTGGCTAAAATGTGAAATTGGGAGCAGGCTGCCATGAATAAAGGTGATTCAACTTTCACAATATCCAGTGTTCAGTTGAAGAACTTTCTAAGACAATAAATTACCAGGACACCAGGTAATAAACCTAATAAGTCATGTTGAATCAGCTCCCAAAAGACAGAAGTCCACATGTATCCATGCATGTAAGTTGTGAGACACTATTTCTCAGTGAGACTTCAAAATTACTGCACACACAGACACTTTGCTAAGTATTATGTAGTGTTCTAAGTGCTCCTCAAATACTAACATTAATCTTCATGGAAATCCTGTGAGATGGGAAACATTATCACTTCTGTTTACAGCCAGGAAAACGGTTTGCAGGTTAAGTAAAACTTTACAGGTTAAGTAACTTGCCCAAGATTTTGAAACTAATAAGAGACAGCTAGCATTTGGACTCGGTTGTTGGATTTCCAAATTTATGATTTTAACTAGCTATTTCCCTCCTATCATCAATCAAATACAAAATATATCTTTCTTTGCACAAGGAAGCAGCTTGGCCACCTTCTGTATTTTACTGTGAGCAAGACCTGGTTCTAAGGGGGCATTGAATTCAGGGACTCTGGGCTGCAGGCTTTCCCTTCCCCTTATCCCCTCTCTGGTTGGGGCATGCTGCTTTGTCTGCTGGTATCTTCAGCTGTCAGTGGAAATACTGTTCTTCCTTTTCATGAGTTGAAGAGATAATTCAGTTAAAAACACATGTTAAAGGACTGGGACAAGGTAGTGCATAATAAATATTCGTTGTTACTATTTGTTCAAGTACTTACCTGGTGCTTATTAGAACTTATTTGACAGTGATTCTAGTATTTACTAGTTCATATAAGAAGGATCCTAATTTTGTCTTTTTTGGTATTTAGGGTATTCTCTATTTTTTTTTAAATAATGTGCATAGTTTCAGAAGAACTCAGCACATTGCTCTTGTTTGTTATTACGATCATCATTGACATCCCACTCACTATTTGAATGATTTTTATATTAGTTACATGTTAAGGTAGAAAGGCTTGTTTGTAATTGTAGATACTTTAAGCTCAGAAGGGAGGTGATCTCCAGGCTCTGGTAATTAGCTTCTCGAGTAAGATTCTGGCAGTATTTTATATGTTTTATATGTTTATGTATTTTGTTTTTTTATCAGAAATAAAGCAAATTTGTTTTTATCAGTTTATTTAGGAATTTAAGCAAAATTTCTGTATTTTTATATATTTATTATTTATTATATATAATACTATATAATATGTAATATATTATCTATATATTATATAGATAATATTTCTATTCTATATTTCTAAGGCAAAATTCTGCCTTAGAGAATCTACAGTAGAGATGGGGAGCGTT
The DNA here is from genome assembly GCF_024139225.1 of Suncus etruscus. Lineage (NCBI taxonomy): Eukaryota > Metazoa > Chordata > Mammalia > Eulipotyphla > Soricidae > Suncus > Suncus etruscus. The sequence continues at coordinate 46,780,133 of NC_064854.1, read as the reverse complement.
CTGGGCATGGGTTGTTTATTGTCCACCAAATCATCTGTTTTGGCTCAGGTCCTTGCTGGGACAGACACGGTTGCTTCTTGTCGGTAGCCTGTCTGCCTGTATTGTGTGGTTTGTGAATGTTATAAATATCCAACTAGTTCTTTAGAGAAAAATGTCCCTAGCCCTAATTGACAGGCTTTCCAACAGTCTTCCCACGTTTGCTTCTTAGCATTTTGAAATCAGTATCCAAAGTGGTCTTAACTTTTATCTGAAACCGTGGAACTGCACAGATTTTTGCCGTCAATACTCAGGGCTTATTCCTGGCAATGCACTCAAGAATTACTCCTGGAAATTCTCAGAAGACCATATGGGGTTGTCGGGGATTAAACCCAGGTCAGCATATGCAAAGCAAGAGCCAATTTTAGCCAAGAAATTCTAAATATCTAGTTTATTTTGACATTGACAGTGGACTAAATGATAATACCAAGAAGGACTTTAAAACTGTTGATGGGGGGCCGGGCGGTGGCGCTAAAGGTAAGGTGCCTGCTTTGCCTGCGCTAACCTTGGACGGACCGCGGTTCGATCCCCCGGTGTCCCATATGGTCCCCCAAGCCAGGAGCAACTTCTGAGCACATAGCCAGGAGTAACCCCTGAGCGTTACTGGGTGTGGCCCAAAAACCAAAAAAAAAAAAAAAAAAAAAAACTGTTGATGAATAACATCTGCTACTGGACTCAATTGTCTCTGCTAAGTTGGACAGAACTGGTTAGGAATATTTAGAGCTATAGTTCTTCCAGTTTCAAGTTTCATGAAGTTGGCTCTTCCAAGTCTACTCTTCAGCAATTTTGCATAGTGGACACTTGTCCCTCTCTTTATAATCTAAACATAATGATTTAGTCATCCCTTGAATGAGTGGATTACTACTCCTTGGTGATTTTAATAATTTGAATTTTTTTTTTAGTAAAGCAAGATAGTTTGTTTTTGTTTTGTTTTGTTTTGTTTGGGCCACACCCGTTGATGCTCAGGGGTTACTCCTGGCTATGGGCTTAGAAATCTCTCCTGGCTTGGGAGACCATATGGGACACCAGGGATCAAACTAAGATCTGTCCTGGGTCAGCTATGTGCTACTGCTGTGCTATCACTCTAGCCCCAAAAGCAAGATAGTTTTTTTTAATGAATTAAACTTGTTTAATAAGATGTGAGAGGAGAGGAGAGAAATACATGTTCAAGAAAGAACATAGACTTCTCTAGAGTAGAAAAAAGCAGAGACAGTCAGGCAAGGAAGGTATCTGTTCAAAAGAGAACACAGATTGAAGAGCAAGTCTCAATAGAAATAGAAAAACATTATTTTTATGTTCTTTTGCTTTATTGGCAAACTGATAGTTCTATAGGTTGCTTGAGCTATGATCTAATTAAGTTCTAAAATATGGCCAGAATATATCAGGTGTTCAAGAATATACTTTCAGAATATCTAAACTGTCATTCTGCATTATCTCTGAAGCTCTGGGGACAGTCACTAGTGTCATAGATTGGGGGTGGGGGTGGGGTGAGAGCTTCCAGGGCAATTAACTAGGAGGTGGAAAGAGATATAAAAGTCTAAAAGACTGTAAATGACGAGTTTTCCTTCTTTTTCTTCCCAGGTGAGCCTTTTTCTCAGGAAGAAATGGAAGAAATGTTGTCAGCCGCTATTGATCCAGCATCGAACGTAATTTACTACAAGGATTATATAACAATGATGGTGTTAGATGATGGTTAAATGCTCTAATGACTTAATTTCTAATTAAAAGGATAATAAAATACTGCTTAGCCTCTTGAATTACACATTTTTAAATCTTACGCTTCCGCCTATAATAATTAATGCCTTATGAAAGTGATTTCAAGATATTTTGTTCTTAAAAGATGATCATAGCAATTTAAAACATAATTTAGTATGTCTAGCCTGATCAAATGACAAATTTGTTATATTTTTAAGGTTTTAAAGCATTTTAATATTATGGATTTTTATTAATGTTTTGCAATAAAATCTATTTTACTTTTTTGTTTTGTTTTGTTTTGGGTCACACCGGCAGTGGTCAGGAGTTACTCCTAGCTCTATGCTCAGAAATCGCCCTTGGCAGGCTCGGGGAACCATATGGGAAGCTGGAATTCGAACCACTTCCCTTCTGCATGCAAGGCAAACACCTTACCTCCATGCTATCTCTCTGGCCCCCATTTTACTTTCAAATTAACTAAGTTGACAAAAATAAGGAATGAATGATTTAAGGCTTGTTGTCAAATTTTGTTATCTTGGAAGGGAGCAGAATGATCACAGATTGAAAATTTGTAGAACTATTTTATTTTATTTAAGGCACTATGATTTTCACTATTGATAATAATAGGGTTTCATGCATACAGCATTCTTGAGTCACACCTGGCAGTGGTCAGGGGTTACTCCTGGCTTTATGCTCAGAAATTGCACCTGGCAGGCTCAGGGGACCAAATGGGATGCCGGGATTTGAATCGCTGTCCTTCTGCGCCTAAGGCAAATGCCTTACCTCTGTGCTATCTCTCTGGCCCCCGCATACAACATTTTAACAGGTTACTGAAAACATTTTTTAAGCAAGAACACTGTGGGGAGCCTAGCTAATGAAACCTAGAACATAGGACACCTCAGTAATTCTAATCTGGTCACCCACGTGACCAAAGGCGCCCATGCCTTGAGAACAAAGGAAATAGACAAATACTAAAGTAATTCAAAGCAGCTCAATACATCCAGCCAGAAAGAAAAATATAGAGCCACTTGTCTTTGTGTTAGCAAAAGGTTACTAGGATTACAGCTGATGTTTTATTTTAAGGTTGAATAGGATAATTAGGTTTATTTTAAAAATATTTTTTACAAAATGTGTTACCTGTGCTACACATATTTGACAAGGTGAAGCAGAAACTTGCACTGATAATGCGGGGAGGGGCCAGCACAGTTAATAGCAGGGAGGCTAGAAGTAAAATTTTTTTTTTACTGAAAGTTGGGCTCAACTTTTTTTTACTGAAAGTTGGGCTGGCCCAAGCAAAATGTACTGAGTAAAGGGCGCATTAGACCCAGAAGTTTTAACAGCAAAGTGCAGATATCACAAGGTTTTATGGCTTAGCAGCTGACCTGGCTCAGTTTGGTCAGAAATAGCTTTTGGCAGGCATGGGGGACCATCTGGAATGCCAGGATTTGAACCAATGACCTTCTGCATGAAAGGCAAATGCCTTACCTCCAGGCTATCTCTCCAGCCCCTTAAGGTTTTTCTTTGGAGGTTGTCTCTTAAAATATTTTTGCAGGTTTCATTAGCATTTTCATAAGCAAGCTGCTTGAAAGGGGATTATTATAATCTGCAGAGCCCATAATCCTTTCTACCATTTCCAGGAGTCTGCTAATGAATTTATTGTAGGGCTCCTGGGGGCCTTGCACTGTTTGAGCCAGCAGAATGGTGGCTTGTGCACTTTTAGGCGTGGCTCTTCAAGCCTGGAGGGCAGCAGCATTGGTTTGAGCCAAACAAGCAGGGGAAAGCCTCTGTAGTCGTTCCCTAAGGGAGGGGAAGGTTCCCGTGCCGGTAAGCTGTTCATAGATCTGATCTGGGAGGGTAAAACCTCCGTTGCCCGGGTTGGCCTGTTGCCTGCATCGGGCCAAAAAAATCGTCTCCCAAAGTATATAGTGAGAGCGTGGCAAGGTTGTGCTAGCAATTTCCTTCCATTCAGCAGGACCTAGCTGAAGCCTGAGCCCTCTGGACAGCCTGGGCTCTATCTAGGCTGTGGCTGCAAGTGACAGCACCCGTGCCCCTTTGTTGGGAACTCGCTTGGGCTGTTGATTAAAAAATACAGGGAACTGATATGAGTCATCAGAGGCTTGAAGCCGGGCAATATGTTCCTCCAGACTTTTTATCTCCTTAAGTTCTCTTAATTGTGTCTTTAGGTCGGCCTTACATTTTTTGAAGTTAGATGGGGCAGTCTGCTATGCTAGAACCTGGGGTGGATTAACTATTCGGGGTCTAGTGACTACAAACCACGGACAAATATCATGGACACATATAAAAAATTTAATTAAGTCTTTTTTCTTTACTTTAACGTTTCTTTCACCCAGCTCTTTCTTAAGATCTTTAATAAAAACCTCTTCTTTAGATAAAGTAGCCCCCATTTTTCCGGGGCGATAGTCCCTAATCCCTGGGACGATAAAGTAGCCCCCATTTTTCCGGGGCGATAGTCCCTAATCTCTGGGACGACAAAGTAGCCCCCATTTTTCTGGGGCGATAGTCCCTAATCTCTGGGACGACAAAGTAGCCCCCATTTTTCTGGGGCGATTGAACGGCGGTGTTAGTGATTACCTAGTTTAACCTTCCTGCACCCCGCCCTTAATAGGGTCTTACCAGCGACTTGTGGACAGTGTCCTGGGACTCGCGGTTTTGCCGTTCGGTCAGTATTCTGTAACTCGAGCCCCACGTTGGGCGCCATTCTGCAACCTCCTGTGGGAGACCCCCCCGACCCTCGGGGGTGTGGAAATGAAGGTTGCTAGTTATTAGTGGGTTCACTCGAGCAGAACCGACCTGTAAAGAAGAACTAGAGAAATTAGTAAGAAGGGCCCTCAAGACAATGCATGCTGTTCAAAAAAGGGATTTATTGTCGGGGGGGGGGGGGGGAATCAGCTTTTAAGGGCTGAAATACGTCAGAGGGTGTTACAAGTTTTCCACCAATTACAACTGTGAGCACTCATTAGCATAAGCTGGGGGCAGGTAATAGGGAGGGGCAAAGAGGTAGACCTGAGCACATGTTTATACTAAGAGAGTTTATATAGAAAACACAAGATCCAAACAGAGTCCCACAAATTCCACTCAGCAAGCACAAATAAAACATCAGCTGTAATCCTAGTAACCTTTTGCTAACACAAAGACAAGTGGCTCTATATTTTTCTTTCTGGCTGGATGTATTGAGCTGCTTTGAATTACTTTAGTATTTGTCTATTTCCTTTGTTCTCAAGGCATGGGCGCCTTTGGTCACGTGGGTGACCAGATTAGAATTACTGAGGTGTCCTATGTTCTAGGTTTCATTAGCTAGGCTCCCCACAAGAACACTATGTATTTCTTTAAAAAATATATATATATGTGTGTATATATATTTCCAAGAGTTTGGGGCTACACTCAGCAGTGCTCAATTTTTATTTTTAGCTCTGTGCAGGAATGACCTCTAGTATGCTTGGAGTAACATATATGGTCCCAGTAAATTCAACCAAGTCTAGAGGCATGCATGGAAAGTGTCTTATTTCCTATACTATCTTTCTCAAAACAAACACTTGAGCAATCTGAATGTGTTAAGTGAAATGATATTAATTAGTATTTTATTTTGAATTCCAATTGTAAATCTCTTGATATTATAGAAATTGAGTTAAAAATTTAAATGTGCTTATCCATATATTACCATTTATGGCTGAAGAAATTGACATAATTGAATTGAGAGAAAAGACTGATGGAAATTCATAATATGAGAAAGTCAGCAATTCTAGTCTTTAGAATTCTTACCTATTCATAACATTTGTCATACAAATGTTGTCCTGAATACTAAGTAAGAATATTAAGAAATTTTATGTTAGGCAGGAGGTAAAGCTGTTAAAATAGAAGGATAAAGTTATCTGTGCCTAAGAAATAGCAAAGAAGATGCAGAACCTTATCAGCAAAGGGGAAAATAAAGGAAAATGGATAACTTCAACAGTCAATATATTCTTTTAAATACATACATATGCAAACACATACATAAAATGTTCTCTCTTTATAGATGCTTCACCACTGCATTTGCATAATTACATATAACCACTTGATATTGTTTGTATTTCTTCACTGGGAATATAGTCTTGCCCTCCAAGAGAGAGCATAGATAGATAACCAAGAGACTCCTTGTTACTTTTATTCATTCTTGAAGCAGGTACTGAGTATTTTTTTAACCTAGATTTTTTTTCTTTCTTTTGACTGTATACAATTTTCATATAATGTTCTGTCCCTTTCATAGTGCATATATTCTGCCACCAATGTCCCCAGTTTCCCTCCTACCATCTCATTCCCCCTCCCCCCCCCCCCATCTTACCTGCCTGCCTCTATGGTAGACATTTTATTTTTCTTCTCTCTTTTATTTTTTCCTTTTAGGCACTGTGATTTGCAGTATTGTTATTAAGGGGGTATTATACATATAACTTTAGCAGGTCCTGAGTATTATTAGAGAAATATCTAGGAACTGGAGTTGTGAGTTAAGTGCTTAACTGATTAGTTAAGGCCAAAGTTTAGTAAAGAAGCTCCACAGGCCCTTTCCTTCCCCCACCCCACCCCTGGTCATGATCATTCAGCAGTCACATTCCAAGTAGGGTCACACTTCAGGGCACTGTAGAAAGGCATAATAGGGGCAGCTAATGCAATCTGGCAGAAGATGCAAAAGACTAGTAAGTCGAGGAGGCTCCCCAAAATTCCCAGAACAGGTGATGTGGTTTAACATTAGAGTTTAAACATTCTTCTGAAGATTCTGAGAAAGATGCATGTAAGAAGCACAGAAATGGTCCCCCATTTGTGGGGTCCCGTTTACTCCTTTGTTGGTTGTTTGCATATCTGCAAAGAGCTCCCAGAATGAGAAATTGATTCCCATTCCCTTGTCCCCTTTTGGGGGGAGATCTATTTATCCACAGCAAATAATCCACACAGACAGGAGGGTTAAGGGGTAAAAGGTTGGGCGAAGAGAGTCCTGGAAGGTCAAGATGGGACAACAGGCAAAGAATAATCTTATGGAAATATTTTCATATACAACACAGAAACATGAATTTGAAAAGTTCGCACCACACTAGGTAAATTGTTGTGTCATTTATTTGAAAAAGATCTAAGAAGCAAGTCTAGGTTGGTAGAGAAACTGATGAGATTGGCTATGAACTGCTTGAGAATGAGGAGCTGATGTGGAAAACTCATTCAGTACCTAGTTGGCTTAGTCAGAGGGAGAGCTGACTAGAGATGTGGATTTTGGAGTTGTAAGCATTTAAGTAATAGTGACTGTCTTGGAAAGAGTAGAGGGTTAGTAGCAGCACTAGGATTCTAAGAATTCTGAGGATTCAAGCCTCGGCTTTGAAGGGAAGGCAGAGAAAGAGGAACCCTCAGGAGAAAAGGAGACAGAAACAAAGCTAAAGAGAAGGTAGGATAGAGCCAGGAGAAGGAGGCCTGACTGATCATGTCAGGGGTTAGAGAAGTAAGGCAAATTAAGTTGGGAAAAATGTTGACTCATTATTTTCCTTTTTAAAAATTTTTTTATTGAGTTTCAGTCATACACTGTTCTAATACCCATCCTTTCACCAGTGTACACTTCCTGCCACCAGTGTTCCCAGTTTTCCTTTCTTGCCACTATGGCAGTCTCCTTCCTTCCTTCCTTCCTTCCTTCCTTCCTTCCTTCCTTCCTTCCTTCCTTCCTTCCTTCCTTCCTTCCTTCCTTCCTTCCTTCCTTCCTTCCTTCCTTCCTTCCTTCCTTCCTTCCTTCCTTCCTTCCTTCCTTCCTTCCTTCCTTCCTTCCTTCCTTATTTCACTCTCCCTGCTTTTTTCCTTTTAGGCACTATAGTTTGCAGTACTGTTACTATATCATGCATATCACTTTACCTCCTTTGAGAACTCAGTTCTTGTCCAGAATGATCATTTCCAACTCTCATTCTCTGTCCTAATAGCACTCTCCCCTCCCCATCCACTTTGTGGCAAGCTTTTCACCATGGACTAGTCCTCTTGATCCTCGTCTCTATTTTCTTTGAGTATCATACTGAGTGAAATGAGTCAGAGGGACAACTATAGAATGATTTCACTCATTGCATGATATATAGATTTTAAAAAGTAGTATGAAAATAATACGCCAAATATTTACTCATTCTACCAGGAGAATTTACTTGTGATCTTTGCTAGAGCTGATTTTTAGGTTGAGCAGTGACTATGGGTATGGGAAAGTAAAGCAAAGAGGTTAGAATACTTAACAAAGAGAATAAACAGGGCCAGAATAGTAGCGCAGCAGTAAGGCACTTGCCTTGCACATGGCTGACCCAGGACGGACCTCGGTCGATCTCCGGTATCCATATGGTCCCCCAAACCAGGAGCGATTTCTGAGCACATAGTCAGGAGTAACCCCTGAGCATCACCTGGTGTGGCCCAAAAACTAAGAAATCAAAAAACAAAAACAAACAAACAAAAAAAAAAGAGAGAAGGAACAACATAAAGGTTAGGCTGGAGAGAAACAACAGGTTGGGGAATTGTTTTTATCCAGGATTATGGAGCATATGCAAGCACCTTTGTATTCAAAGCACAGAGAACAAGCAGAGAATTTGAACACCCTAAAGAAATAGGAGGGACCAGGTTCTGGAACAGATTGTGCAATCCCTACCTAATGGCCTCTGTTTTCTTTTCGAGTGAGGAGCAAGTAATAGGCTACAGAGCTTCAGGAAAATGGTGACATTTGGAACTGTGACCTGTGGGAGATGAGAGAATTGAGAAAGAGCCTATGGAAGGATTTTCAACTAATCTTGGAAGTGTTCTGGAATGCAGGTCAGGAACAGCAATGGTGGATTCAGCATAAGGTTTTGTCATAACTTGTTATGGAAGGGACAAAAGGCCAAGGGATTTGAGGAATCCACAAGAAAGTAGTTACAATGATGTTTTGCAGAGCCAAAGTAATAGTGGTACACATGGTACTAGTGGCTGACTGGAGAAAAAGGGGGCTGTGGCCTCAGATTCTGAAAGGCCAAACAACTTGTATGGCCAGAAACAAGAATGACTATCTTCCAGCTAGTACCCAGGAATTATATGTTTAGCTTGAAATTTGAATTTACTCTGTTCTTAGAGATTTGTTTGTTTGATTTTATTCTCCTATATTAGCATTACAATTAACACCAGATAAAGGTCTAAGCAATAGTAAGGTGGGTAGAGTATTAGCTAAGCAATTGGTGGACCCAGGTTCTAGCCCTAGCATTCCATATGTTTCTCCCCTCCCCTTTCCCCCAGCACTACCAGTAGTGACTCCTGAGTGAGATCTAGGAGTAAGCCCTGACCCTTCCCAAGTATGGCCCCTCAAATAAAAACAAGAAACAAGGAAATAAACAAATATAAGATCATGTATATTGCCTCATCACTACATGGTTTACAATTTTCAGTCATTTATTTATTTATTTATTTATTTGATTTTTGGGCCACATCCGGTGATGCTCACGTTATTTCTGAGTATGCGCTCAGAAATCGCTCCTGGCTTGGGGAACCATATGGGATGCTGGGGGATCAAACTGTGGTCTGTCCTGTGTCAGCCACGTACAAGGCAAATGCCCTACCAATGCGCCATCATGCCCTCCCACTGCGCCATTGCTCTGGCCCCCAATTTTCAATCATTTAATCTTTACAATGATATGGATACTGTTAATTCACTCTAGTTTACAGAAGTGATAAAGTGCATACACTGCTTTAAGGAGGGGTTATATTTGTGTATTTTGCTGATTGGGCTATGATTACAAACAATTCCCAGCTATCACTGATTTATTTTAATAAAGTTCATGTTTTATTTCACCTGGGATTGCCAAGATACAATATGTCTTCTTTATTTAACTACTTCATATGTAGGGTGACTGTATGTCCTGACTTACTCAAGTTAGTCCAGTCTGCATTTGCTGTCTTGTATAATTGTCAGTAAATCTCCTTTAAGCAGTATTTGATTTACATGATTAGCATTGGCAATGCTGATTTAAAAAAAAAAAAACAACTGGGAATAAATAGGGATGAGTTGTTACTTATGAAAGGATTTATGAAAATATGATCATATTTCTTCTAGTGATGCTAAAATGTGAGGCTAAGTGAATGGCCTCTACTCAGGCCTAACCTTGGGGAGCTGTGAAAGGAAGAAAGAAATGTCCTCCTTAACTACCACTTCTATGGTAATTTTCATAAATCCTTTCATAAGTAATATGATCACATATCATGAGGTCAGGGTGGAACAACATGAGACCCTCAGTGAATGAATAGACCTACTGTTAATGACAGGTGGCACACTGCAGTGGGAAGGAGGGTGGCAGATACATGAAATAAACTCACTATAGTGAAAGTCTTCCCAGGGTGTACCTACAGTGGCCAGCTCCAACACGTAGCATTAAAGTGTGCACTAGTCTACGGCCATATCACATTGAACACGCCCGATCTTGTCTAAAGTGTACACTAGTGCCTAATGCGTAGACCTAGCACAGACTTGTTTGGGTCACATGAGGCAGCTGTGAATTAACCCATTACCCTGCCTAACCCAATAGATGCTAAAGAAACATGACCTGTGAATTCACCTCGTAGCCTCAGAATCAAATATTCTTTCTCAACTAGGATGGAAACTTGTCACAAAAGGCAGCAGAGGTTGGGCTGGAGCAATAGTACAGCAGGTGGGATATTTGCCTTGCATGTCACCTATCTGGATTCAATCACCAGCTTCTATATGGTCTGCTGAGCCAGCCAGGACACAGAGTAAACCCTGAGTGCAGCAGGGTGTGGCTCCTGCAAATAAAAGAAGATAAAATAAACAAAAGGCAGCAGAGGAAGGAAAGCTCAGAACTGAGTTCTCCCAGATCATACCTTTCATAAGTTCTGATAGGTTTACCTTTATAGGTCTTAAAAGAAAATTCTACCAGTCTAGTCGTAATAATGAGTTTTATGAAATGCGATTAATTATTTTTTAACACACACTTGTTATTTTTCATTTAAGGCCACCAAAAAAAAAAAAAAAAACCAAAACAGTAAAATTTCCATTTTATCTCCTAGGGAGCATTTGTTTGTCTTTATATTTTGGCCATACCCAGGATGGTGCTGGGATGGTTGTCGCTTTCTGAGGTGCAGTGCCTGAGATCAAAACTAACAGTTAAAATACTTTCTACGTCTACTAAGCCCTTGGCATCCAATTTAAGTGACAGTGGCACTTTCCTGGCAGGAATGTCTGATCTCTTCTGGAGAAAGCGTGCTTCTGTGGTGTATTCTAAGTTTTAATACCCTGCCCTGCCCACCAGTGCTGCCTGGCCTTGTGGAAAGCCAGTGGGGTTGTCACACCTAGACTAGGGCTCTCTGGGGAAGCCACATGACTCAGGGCCTGGCACTGGCCTGTAGCCTGCAGAGAGTCCCTGATCCCAGTGACTCACAAGGGCAGGCGCTTGCTTCCCTTTCTCACCTCTGAAAAAATAAAGGGTCCAATTCTAGTTCTCCTCAGACCTTCTAGAAGCAGTGTAGAGTTAATCCACTTTGCACACATGAAACATTAAAGTGTGTTATGCAATGAGATAGAAATGACCAAGAAAGCAGGCTAATTGGTATTTTTACTTACATAATTATACTTAGTGGAACGTCATGCTTCCATATATTTTCTCTTATTTCTGTTTCCTTCCTTTCCCTTTTATAAAAGTTGCTAGATGGAAATCTCCCTGTGTGTATAGCTAGCTCCTATGGCACCACACTGCCCCCCGCCAGTCTCTTAAATAAGCTCTTCTTGAAATGAACAGACACTTTCTCAAAGAAGAAATACAAATGACCAAAAGGCACATGAAAAAATGCTCCACATCACTAATCATTAGGGTGATGCAAATCAAAACAACTATGAGGTACCACCTCACACCACAGAGACTGGCACATATCACAAAGAAGAAGAACAATCAGTGCTGGCAGGAATGTGGAGAGAAAGGAACTCTCACTGCTGGTGAGAATGCTGTCTAGTCCAGCCCTGAAGGAAAACAATATGGAGATTCCTCAAAAAATTGGAAATTGAGCTCCCATTTGACCCAGCTATACCACTTCTAGGGATATACCCTAGGAACTCAAAAATGCAATACAAAAATCTCTCCCTCACACCTATATTCTTTGCAGCACTCTTTAAAATAGCCAGACTCTGGAAACAACCAAGATGTCCTTCAACAGATGAATGGTAAGAAGAAACTGCGGTATATATACACAATGGAATATTATGCAGCCATCAGGAGAAATGAAGTCATGAAAGTTTCCTAAACATGGATATACATTGAATTTTTTATGCTGAGTAAAATAAGTCAGAGGGAGAGAGATAGACACAGAATTGTCTCACTTATCTATGGTTTTTTTTTTGTTTGTTTGTTTTTTTTTTTGTTTTTTTTTGGGCCACATCTGTGGCTCAGGGGTTACTCCTGGCCATGCGCTCAGAAATCGCCCCTGGCTTGAGGGGACCATATGGGACGCCGGGGGATCGAACCGCGGTCCATCCTACACTAGCGCTTGTAAGGTAGACACCTTACCTCTAGCGCCACCTTCCCGGCCCCCATCTATGGGTTTTAAGAAAAATTAAAGACATTAAAATAATTCCCAGAGATGAGGAAAGACCGACTCAAGATATGAAGCTCACCACAAAGAGTGGTGAGTGCAGTTAGAGAAATAACTACGCTGAGAACTATTATAACAAGGTCATTGAGTGAGGGAATGTAGAAAGCCTGTCTCGAATACAGTTGGAGGTGTGGGAGGGTGGAGATGGGGGCATTGGTGATGGGAAAGTTGCATTGGTGAAGGAGGATGTTCTTTTTATGACTGAAACTCAACTATAATCATGTTTGTAATCAGTGTTTAAATAGAGACATTAAAAATAAGTAAATGAATAAATAAATAAATAAATAAGCTCTCCAAATTGTCCACCATGGCCCAGTCTCCCAGGCCTGCATGTTCCTGAAAGAGCATGTGCCCATTACCTGCTTCACACACATTTGATGGGATTGCTAGTTGGAAATTCAGATTCTCTGAAAGATTGATGGAGCTAGGACCAAGTATTTCCCCACTCCCACCCCATTCAATAATGAATATTATCAGGTGTCTTATGCACACTTCAAGGAAAGAAGCACTCTCTGGGGGAAGAAGGACTTTGGCTATTCTCTGGTGCTTACCAGTTAGGTCATCAAAGTGAACAATATTATTGAATTTTTGCTTCTTCGTTTGTAAAATGAGAAGAACACCCCCCTTACTTGGCTGGTGTAGAAATGAAAAATAGCAAGCTGAGCTGGAGAGATGCATGGTAGGTATGGACCTTGTCTTGAACATGGCTGACTTGGCACCACATACAGTTTCTTAAGCACTGCCAGGAGTGATCTCTGAACATAGCTGGCTATGGCTTCCAAAACAACCAAGTAAAATGTAATAGAAGGCATAGGATGGGCCCGGAGAGATAGCACAGCGGCATTTGCCTTGCAAGCAGCCGATCCAGGACCAAAGGTGGTTGGTTCGAATCCTGGTATCCCATATGGTCCCCCGTGCCTGCCAGGAGCTATTTCTGAGCAGACAGCCAGGAGTAACCCCTGAGCACTGCCAGGTGTGGCCCAAAAACCAAAAAAAAAAAAAAAAAGGCATAGGACATTTTTAAAAATAATTTTTATTGTGATCAAAATAAATTACAAGTCTTTCACAGTAATATTTAAGGTACATAGTGACAATAAAATAAGGCCATTCCTACAACCAGTGTTGTCTTCTCTCCACCCCTGTTCCCAGCATGCATCCCATACCTCCCCCCTATGTCCCATGGACTGCTAGTGTAACAGGTCTTTGTGTATGGCTTGTTGTAGATTGAATATTGATTCTGGTGTCATTGATTTTTGGGTTTGGTGCTTAAGTCTGATAAGTTCATAAGACTGGTTGCTCCTGATAGCATCCATTCCCCCCTCTCAATTTATGAGGGAGAACAAGATTATTCAAGTTCTGTGGCTCTGTTGGAAAAAGAAAAGAGAAGAAAAAAAAAGGGAGGAATTTGTTTAGAGGCTATAAATATCAATTCAAAAAAAGGAAGAAAAAAACAAAAAACAAAAAAAGAGGAAAACAAGCAATGACAAAAAGCACAACAGCCGCAACAAAAAACTTATCACTAAAACAACAAGAAAGAAAAGAAAAAGAGGGGGGGGGGAAACGAAGGGCTGGTGTGGCAAGGCTTTGTGGTTTTGCTTTTTTATTACCTGGTGTGGTCAAATTTTTTTTTAACTATAGTCATGGCAATTTACAATAATGTTATTGTACAATGTTAGTGATAGTTTTGTGTATATAATATTACAACCCTAATACTCTCCACCAGTGCCAGTCTGACTGGTGAGGTGAAATCCCATTTGTTGTTTTGATATGATCTCATGATAGGTGATATTGAGCATTTTTTCACATACTATTAGCCATTTGTATGTCTTTTGGGAGAAATTTTTATTTATCTCTTCTATCTATTTTTATAGGGTAAATTTGTTTCTTGTCAGGTTTTACAAATAATTTACAAATTTTAGATATTAATCCTTTGTCAGATAAGCAAATATTTTCTCCTAGTCTGTGGAGTGCCTTTTTATTGTGGTCATTTGTTTCTGCAGTGCAGAAGCTTCCTTTTCTGTTTTTGTTTGTTCATTTTTGGGCCACAATCAGTGGTGATCAGGGCTTACTTTTGGCTGAAGTCAAGGTCATTCCTGATAGACCATATGGGTTGCCAGGGATTGAATCCAGATCTGCCATGTACAAGACAGGGGCCCTACCTTCTGTACTATTGCTCTGGTCTCAGCAGTGCAGAAGCTTCTGAATTAGATGTAGTTTCATGGCAGTTGTCTGTCAAACAGTGGGCTGAGGAAGGATACTCCTACTCTAGCAGGCTTCCAGAGGCAGAGCAGTAGGGAATAAGATGTAACTACCACCTCACATTTAGCACAATCTTTCAGGGTCTTGTACACAAGCCATAGGAGAGATGGTCTCTGAGCTAGGATGTTTCTTCTGCTGGGTATGTATCACTGAAGGCAGGAATTGGCCAAATCTAGCTACACTCATTGTGTGGGAGAACCTCAGAAGTGAGAGAGCTATTAGGGAGAAAAAACAAAGCAGTACTTATTATTATATCATATTACACATGCTATCATGTAATCTGCACTTTAGTATATCGTGAACAACCTTCCTGTGCTTAGTGTATCTACCTAAAATATAAATTTTTGTCACTGAATATTAGTTAATTGTTTAAGTGTACTTTTATCTTATTACTTCTTTATTCCTGGTCATCTAAGTCACTTTAAGATTTTTCTTTTTTGGGGGGTGGGGGTCACACCTGGTGGCACTCAAGGGTTACTTCTAGCTCTGAACTCAGAAATAGCTCCTGGCAGGCTTGGGGGACCATGTGGGATACCAGGAATTGAACCAGGATTTGTGCTGTGTTGGCTATGTGCAAGACAAATGCCCTACTGCTGTGCTGTCACTCTGGCCCCTAAAATTTTTCTTGATTGTTGATTTTACTATATAAAGAGATTTTTTCTGTATAAATCCTGGTGATATTTATATCATAAAATTACATTTTTATCAACTTATACTAGAGTCCTAGGTACCTGGAGACTGTTCTGTGGCAATAGGCTTGCTTTGCAAAGGTGAAGCCACAAATTTGATCTCCAGCATCAACTCCTTTCTCCAGCTGCTGTGAATCAGAGCCACAGAGCACAGCAGGAGAGGTAGAATCTGAATTTAAGAGGTACATTTTCAATCCACAGCTCCCATGTAGAGGGCTTTAGGAAGAGGAAGCTGTTGGCACACAGAACAGTCAGCTCAAAATGCCACATAAAGTCAAACAGAGATAAAGCTAGAGAAATGCACTTGCAAATAGAAAGGTCTTAAGAGTCCAAACCAGGGATAACTAAAAAACCATCTGCTCCACACCCAGCTCCTGGGAATATGAATCTGCACCAATTAGATAGTAATTCACATGCTCACTCCATCATTTGTTTCTTTTCAATTTTTGACCCACACTTGGTGGTTGTCATAGTTTACTCCTGTCTCTCAGGGATCACTCCTGGCATTGCTTGGTAAACCATAATGATGTCAGGGCTTGAATCCAGGTCAGCAAAGCAAGCATCCTATGTGCTGTACTGTCACTCTGGCCCAACACTTCTTTCTTTTTTTAAATTATAATACTGATTTTTAAAAATTATAATACAGTTGTTTCAGGCATTCAATGTTTCAGCATTAATTTCACCAACTGTGAATTTCCCTTTCACCAATGTCTCCAGTTTCCCACCTACCACTAAAGCCTGTTCCCTTAGCAGCACAAATTTACTTTATATTCCTTGTTACAAAACAAAGGCAAATGGAATTATAACAAATAGATCAATAAAAGTCAGTTTGTGATCATTGTTTATATCTCAGAATGATGTTACTAAAGTCATTGAAGATTTACTAGCTAGTTAATTCTAGTTGAACTTTCTGTGTTGTTGTTTTTGCTCATTGATCTTAGTGGTCTTCTATGAAACTTTCCCACCAGATTTGCTGTGGTCCTCTGGGCTGACAGCACTATGAAATTTGCAGGTGTCACTCCAGAAGTTGTGGAATTGGAATTATTTGATGACTTGGTGATTTGATGAGGTTAGTTTGTAGAGTTGGGTTGGTTTTATGCTGGAGTGTATCACGTGTGTTTTCAGGAGAATCTTCCTGCCCCCGTGCCAGTAAGCATCAACATTTTCAGTTATAGATCACTCCCACCTGGGAAGATTCCACTGTTTGTGGTTCTTTTCAAGATTAATTGTGAAGCTGGGACATTTCCTTTTTTGTTTTGATTTGGTTTTGTTTTGGGGCCACATTGGTGATGCTCAGAGGTTACTCCTTGCTCTGTGCTCAGAAATCACTCCTAGCAGGCTTGGGAAAACTAATGGGATGTTAAGAATTGGGATTGTGGGCCCGGAGAGATAGCACAGCGGCGTTTGCCTTGCAAGCAGCTGATCCAGGACCAAAGGTGGTTGGTTCAAATCCCGGTGTCCCATATGGTCCCCCGTGCCTGCAGGAGCTATTTCTGAGCAGACAGCCAAGAGTAACCCCTGAGCATCGCCGGGTGTGGCCCAAAAACCAAAAAAATAAAAATAAAAAAAATAAAAAAAATGCCCAACCTACTGTGCTACCGCTCAGGCCCCAGGCACCTGGCCATTTCTATTCCTGAGCGTTCCAGGCATGGCTGCAGGTCGTTGTGCCTTCAAGTAGAAAGAAGAATCTGGCCACTGCCATTCTGAGAAGTCCTCAGAGTTTTCACCCTATCTGTGTACCTGGGACACTCCCACCATTATTTTTTGGTCTTTATATTAATTTATTTGGTTTTGGGGCCACACTCTGGTATTAGGGCTTACTCCTGGTTTTGCACCCAGGGATCACTCCTGGCAGGAATTGGGGGACCATATCTAATGTCAGGAACTGAATTTCCAAAATGTGTCAACCATATTTGTTGGGGCTAATCCACATCCAACAAATGTTGGAGCTAAGCAATCCCTGGATGAAAGGATCAGAGGCAGGGTTAAGTTAAAGGAGAGAAAAAGTATAGAGGCCAGGGGCCTTCCAGCTAGCCTACTGGACTGAAAGAGAGAGATCTGAGAGAGACAGAGAGAACTAAGTTGAGAGTGAGAGTGAGAGTGAGATGTTAGCCAGAGCTAGGACTGGAGAAAGAGCAAGAGACACACATAGAGCCAGAGAGAGCAAGCAAGACACACAAAACCCAGCACAGCAGCAGCAAGGTTTAGCAGGCAGACAGGCTCTGTGGACTGAATTTGCTCAGCATCAGGCTTGCATATAGGAAGGCTGCCCCACCCCACCCCCCAACTTTCCCTCCAGCCTTATATAGCTTGCATCTAACTGCCCTGAGGTGGCAGTTCACAGTTAAAGCCTATTAACTAATCAACAGTTAAAAGGAAAAGAAAATGCTTATGGTAGAGGGCCTTAGGGCTGAGTCCTTACAATGTGCAAGGCAAGCAACTTAATCCCTTTGTTATTTTTCTGGCTTCTCTTATTTTATAAAATTTGCTTTTATTTTATTTTATTTAGTTATTTTTGAGTTTCCAGGGCTGGAGCTCAAGGCATGTGATGTGTGATGAACAGCATCCCCAACCCTCAGTCGATGTAAGTCCTATATTGTTCTGGATGTCAGGGATGCCAAAATGAATGAGACAGTACTTGTCCTCAAGAAATTGTAGTTTTCAGGGAGAGACAAACAAAATTGTTCAGCAAAGTGCTCTGGGACTTTGGAACCAAGAGTGGCCAGCTTTGCCTTTGAAACTCAAAAGGACTTCATAAAGGAAGTGACAGAATGAACAAATGGTTTTGTATTCATATTATCAGCACTGCTGCCAAGGGAATGCTCTAGAATGAAATGACTTGAAGCTCAGCTAAAATATCTTTAAAGATTGGCATAGGCAGGGGAAAGAATGGGTTTATTCTGGGATTCCAACTCTGCCAGGTCCTGTAATATGTGACCTGGGAAAAGCCACTGGATGTGTCTGTGCCCTCAAGCCCCACTATAAAATGGCAAGAACCACACTTAACTTGCAGAGTTAGTTTGAGTATCAAGGAATATTCACCTGGGATTTGAAAGTGGTATCTGTCAATACATGGCACTCAAGAAATATCAGTCAAATGATAAAAGATATTTGCTGTATATGGTAAATCTTTTCTTTTTAAAAAAATAATTTTATTTATTTAATTCTCTTTTTGGGCTATACCCAGTGGCACTCAGGGTTTACTCCTGGCTCTTTGCTCAGAAATTGCTCCTGGCAGGCTTGGGGGACCATATGGGATGCTGGGAATTAAACTTGGGTCCACCTGGGTTGAACAAGTGCAAAGTAAACACTTTACCGCTGGCTGTGCAATCTCTCTGGCCCCCAGGGTAAATCTTTTTCAAAGATTGTTGAGTTCACATCCTTGCAATGTACCTGGGAATAAGGAAATCTGTTTACTAAATTAATATCCTTGGGGCTTTCATAGTAAAGATATGCATACTATTTTAACTTAATTTACTCGATTAACATTGATTTAGTGATATTTTGTGCTGGTTAGTGAACAAAATTAATTTCTGAGCACTGATTGGGGATTAACTCCTGAGCACAAGTAGGTATGATCCCAAATACAAAAGATCTTGTGTCTGAACATCCTATTGATGACAGTATTAAAAATATTGAGTTTTTGGGGCCGGAGAGATAGCATGGAGGTAAGGCGTTTGCCTTTCATGCAGAAGGTCATCGGTTCGAATCCTGGCATCCCATATGGTCCCCCGTGCCTGCCAGGAGCAATTTCTGAGCATGGAGCCAGGAGTAACCCCTGAGCACTGCCAGGTATGACCCAAAAACCACAAAAAAAATATATTGAGTTTTTGCACAGTCCAGAAATTCCAAGCACAGTTGCTGATACTGCTTTAGTGAGGCCTTTTTTTCCCCCCCTGTGGCCAGGCCTTTCAGAAGTATGAGAATGCAGGTGGATAGTTTTAGCACTCATTCCAAAAAAAGTTCTGGTGATGTCAGCACAAATACTGGCATAACTAGAGTTTTGGTCAGATTGGTGTCTCTGAAGAGAGCCATAGATGAGTAGTAAAGCTGGGTGAAGTATTCTTGGTAAAGTGTTCATTTCATTGATTTTTTTTTTCATTCAATGAAAATATCTTACTACTGCCATTGAGTCTGGAGGGTTGCTTGTGATTAGTCTGCTGTAAATCTCAAGTTTACTTCTTTGTATATAATTTCCCTTTTTGACTTTGATGCTTCAGTATTCTATCTCTATCTGTTGCTTTTATCATTGTGACTAAGATGTGTCTTGGGGGTGTTTTTATTTGAATGTTGATACTCTTTGGGCATCTGAATGTGAGTGAAAAAGTATTCTTCAGTTCTGGGAACTTCTAAGTGATGATGTCTTTGACTATTGTTTTTTTTTTTGTTGTTGTTGTTTTGTTTTTTTGTTTTTCGGGCCACACCCGTTAGATGCTCAGGGGTTACTCCTGGCTACACACTCAGAAATTGCCCCTGGCTTGGGGGGACCATATGGGACGCCAGGGGATCGAACCGTGGTCCTTTCCTTGGCTAGCGCTTGCAAGGCAGACACCTTACCGCTAGCGCCACCTCGCCGGCCCCGATTATTGTTTTTTAATAGGGGTTTTCTTCCTAGCCTCTGGGACCCCAATGATTCTTATGTTGTTCTGTTGAATTTACTCCAAAGGTCTATTGTCATCTGTTTACTTATTTTGAGGATTTTTTTCACCTTCTGTTAGTTTATTTTAAGTATTTTTTCTTTTTGATTTTTGGGTCACACCCGGCAGTGCTCAGGGGTTACTCCTGGCTCTATGCTCAGAAATCGCTCCTGGCAGACTCTGGGGACCATATGGGATGCCGGGATTCTAACCACCGACCTTCTGCACACAAGGCAAACACCTTACCTCCATGCTATCTCTCCAGCCCCTAAGTATCTTTTCTAACTTCTGTTGAATGGAGGTGTTAGGCAGCTCATCATTCCAACTCACTGATTCCTTTTTTTAATATATAATTTTTATTTTGACCATATTGGTTTACATAACTTTCACAATAATATTTTAGGTACATATTAACATTGAATCAGGGGAATTCCCGTCACCAACTTTATCCTCCGTCCCCTCCCCACCCCATTCCCATCCTGCCTCCCATATCCCCTACCCTCACCCCCCGGGCCTCCAGGACAGGTGATCCACTCTGTGTCCAGTTTACTACTTGTTGATCATTTATCTGTTTGGTTTTGGTCCTCATATCCTCCTTTATTTCCCCCTCTATTTGAGAGGCGGAACTAGATAGTTCAAGTTACATGGTTTTGTTTAAAGAAAAGAACAACAGGGGCCGGGCGGTGGCGCTGGAGGTAAGGTGCCTGCCTTGCCTGCGCTAGCCTAGGACGGACCGCGGTTCGATCCCCCGGCGTCCCATATGGTCCCCCAAGAAGCCAGGAGCAACTTCTGAGCGCATAGCCAGGAGTAACCCCTGAGCGTCACAGGGTGTGGCCCAAAAACCCAAAAAAAAAAAAAAAGAAAAAGAAAAAAAAAGAAAAGAACAACAAAAAAGTGGGGTAAAAATCAGATAAGCCGAAAATGGGTGTAGTCCTTCTAGACTAGGCTCTCAACCTCGGTTTGAGAGAGGACAGGAAAAAAGGATTTGAAGTACCACAACAATACAAGAAGAAATATCAAATAAAATATCCAATAAGCACTTCAGCACTAAAGGCAAGCACCACATAATAGTCTCGGTCCTGCAGTAAGACCATGCCAGAGCGGAAAAATAAAGAGAAAGATAAAATAACATTAGATAAAATTGGGGACACCAACTTCCATATCTACACAAAAACACAGAAATCAAAAAAAGATAGAATAAAAATAAAAATAAAAAATAAATAAATAGATAAAAAAGAAGAAGAAAGGAAAAAAATGAAGGGGATTTTTTCCCCCAACATAGGCATAGTAAATGTTGGGGGTATTAGGGAGGGAATTCCCTCGGCCTAGTTATACAAGGTTTCTCCCCCCTTGAAGTATGCTGTCATGGGACTGTCTGTAGAGTCCTTGTCAGTTCATTTACTCTCCCCTCGGTGCTATTTTGGTGTATGGATGACTTCTGCTTTGTCATGGGTGATAAAATCAGACCTCTGTACTTAGAGATCTTGGTAGCTACACAGATCAAGAAATGAAGCTTATGGTGAAGACTTTCTTTGTGGCTCTAGGAGCTCTGTTCCTTCCGTGTCGTTTTAATCCATCTTCTGTAGTTGGTGGCCATGGTCTTTGTGTTGCTCCTAGGATGGAGTATGGGATAGAGTCTTACCTTAAGTTTCTAGAAGACTCGTTCCGGTTGCGATTGTCTCAGTTGAATTTCTGGAATTAGAGATTTTGTTTGTTGTTCAGATCGTAGGCCAGAGCCTAAGCTAGAGCTTTTTTAGTGGTTCCAGGATGGGTTCTGTCCAATCATGGTTGTATCCACCAGTCATCTGTAGATAGCAATCTTGCTTTTGCACAGATCAAAGTGTGACTAGTCTTTTATCTTGTCGTTGGCTGGTAAGGTAGAACAACCTGCTCTTAGATCCAGTTGTTCCCTTTTCCTCATTGTCAGTATATCATTTTCGAACTGGTGCATGTTGGTGTCAGAGCAATATTAAGGCTGCCCCAGAGGAGGTTTGGTTCCTGGGGCTGTTGTGGATAACTGTGTTGTTTCTATGTCTGGGATTCAGGGGTCAAGGATGGATGTCGGTGTCTAATTCTCTAGGGTCTACGTTGGGTCCACATGACATGTGTTCAAGGTGGGAGATGCACCTCTGTTGTAAAAAATTGAGTTCTTATCCCTAGTAGATAAGAGCTTGATATTATACCTGAGATTTCCCCTTTTTTAGTATGCCTTTGCAGGAGGAAGTCATGCTACATTATATTGCTGGTGCAGAGAGGAAAACAGAAACAGGACAAAAAATAATAATATGTATGCTCGCATAAATATAATGAAAAATATTAAAAAGAAAAAAAAATAAAAAAAGGGAAAAAAGTGGTGAAGGAGGATACCTTACATTTGGGGAAAAAAGAGGTCCAACTCACTGATTCTGTCTTCAGCACCTGATATTCTGCTGGTGAGGCTTGTCAGTGACTTTTTCATTTTACCTACCAAGGTTTTTAGTTCTAATATTTCTTTTTTTTAATTTCAGAGTTTTATTGTATTGCACTAAAGGAACAGCAGAATGGTTATACAATGTTCTCTCTCATTCAGTTTTGAAAACCTAAAGTACTTGCAAATTCTTAAGACTATCTTTACCACCAAACTAGAACAGTATAACAATATAGTAACCAATTTAAGTAATGTTTTACAAATTAAAACGCACTTAAGATAGCTTGAAGCATTTTTCAAAGGTAATTCAGCAAATATTTTTATATCTTATTCACTTATGCTTAAGAATTGAAGCAAGTATATCATATTACTCTGATAGAAAAACTAGAAATCTCTTATTCATGCAACATAGAAGAATACTATTCAAGTCAAAGAACATATAAAAAATCCCACTCTTATTTTTATAAATGTATCCATATGTAATCATCTACATGATAGCTGCGGAAACTCATCAAGTTTCTCACAGGTCAAATATATGGTTTCAGTTCATTAGAAGCATTTGGTGTCTACTGCTAATTTATATTTAGATGGCATTTCAATAAAACCAAAATGAGCCCTACAAGTTTCTATAAACAAAAGCTTCCGATGGACAAAAGACAGTCAATTATTAATTCAACCATTCAAAGGATTATAGCTGTTCCTTAAGGAGTGCAATTTCAAACCTGTCAACACCAGAGGTCATCATTTTATATTAATTTATATGTTAATCCCACTAAAATTCTTTATTCAAGTATAACATATGAAAACAGTCTTTCCACAGCCAAAAAAATGTGGAAATATTTAAAAAAAATAAGGAGTCATTTTTTTAAGTAACTGATCAGATTTCATATGCTACTCTTGGAAACAGGATCTTGCTGGATAGAATTCCTTCATTTTGTGGCCTTTTGCTGCACTAAATTGGACCAATTCTTTTGTGTGTTGTTCTAGGAGTTCACCAAAACATTGATCATGCTATAAAAGTAGTAAAAAAAAAAAAGTGCTAGAAGGTAAAAAGCTAATTTGCACTATTCTTTCTGACAATATGCTAAAATATCTGCATTCATGATGGTTGTTGGATCATAGAATCCTGGGCCACTGGTTTTATTCATATACCTCCAAATATTATATGCCAATAGGAGCATATTGAGAGCCAGTGTGAATCACTCTACTGCACAAAGAAATATGGCACAGAAGAAAGCATGGATGAGGTGCTCAGGCAGTATGAAAGGATTCAGGGTATTACACTGGTCAATAGGATTCTTGTAATTTAGTCGTCAGCTCATCAAATGCTATAATGTGCCAGACGGTGAAAAAAATAAGCATGGTCATAAGCAGCAGCACCAGCATATAGCTGAAGGCTGCAAACGTGAATGCCATAGCCCTGGAGGAGAAGCACTGAGCAACAACTGGGCCAGTGGAAAAAGAGTCTTAATATTTCTGTTCAAAGTTTTTTCATTTCTACTCTCATGCCATACTCTTGCATCTTGTTGACTCTACAGTCCATGGTTTCTTTGAGTTCTTTAAATAGTCATAACATTTCTTTTCTAAGGTCCTGATTAGAAAGGCTAAGGTGGCTGATGTTAGCTGGATCTTCAGAACTACCAACTTCATCCACATGCTTTGTCATGGTGACATTTGTAGTGTGGTGGTTTTTATGTGTTTTTTATGTGTTGTGGTGGGGCTCCTTGACTAGAAGAAATGTGTGGCAGCAGAGCATAATGCAGTGTCCACGCTTTTGTCTGAGCATACTCCCCTCAGTTCAGTTTAAAATTATGGTTTTTAGTCCAAATGCCACCCCTGACGTTGTACTTAAGGATCATTTTTGGGAGTGCTCCAGAGACTCCCAGTGATGTGCTCAGAACTCGCAATCGCTCTCGAGAACTATATAGCACCTGGGGATCAAACCTGAACCTCTTTTACTCTTTTTTTTTTTTAAATATGGAACACTTCATGAATTTGCGTGTCACCCTTGCACAGGGGCCATGCTAATCTTCTCTGTATCGTTCCAATTTCAGTATATGTGCTGCCGAAGCGAGCACCTCTTTTACTCTTAACAACCACTCCAGGGCCGGTGAGGTGGCGCTAGAGGTAAGGTGTCTGCCTCTCAAGCACTAGCCAAGGAAGGACCTCGGTTCAATCCCCCGGCGTCCCATATGGTCCCCACAAGCCAGGGGCGATTTCTGAGCGCTTAGCCAGGAGTAACCACTGAGCATCAAACGGGTGTGGCCCGAAAAACAAAAACAAAAACAAAACAAAACAAAACAAAACAACCACTCCTATTTCTTCAGCTCCCATGATTGATATATGTGTTTAATCTATAATGTTACATGTTGATACATATTTTTAATCTATAATGTTAGTTCTAAAAATTCTTGCTATTTATGTGTTGAAAAGTGCAGGCATTGATTCTTTAGAATTTTCTACATTTTGGATATGTCTGGTTGCAAATTTGTGTAAATATCTGACATATTCCTCTAATTCCTGTTTCTTATAGGCCAAGTGTAATATTTAGATTCTTGATCGAATTCAAGATCAGTCTTTTTTTGTTTGTTTCTTTTTTATTTTCTAGATAAATGCAGTGGTACTCAGTTGTTACACCCAGTTCTATGCACAGGGACCATTGGGATGCTGGAGAACAAACCCACGTCAGACATATACACAGCAAGCACCTTACCTGTTGTGCTATCTCTCTGACCCCTCTATCTTTTTTTTTTTTTTTTTTTTGATTTTTGGGTCACACCCAGCAGTGCTCAGGGTTTACTCCTAGCTCTATGCTCAGAAATCCCTCCTGGCAGGCTTGGGGACCATATGGCATGCCAGGATTCAAACCACCATCCTTCTGTATGCAAGGTAAATGCCCTACCTCCATGCTATCTCTCACGGCCCCATCATTCTCTTTTTATATTTTGTAAGTCAACTGCTTTGGTGTGGGTATTTTTATTGCCTTTCCTGAAAAGGCACATAATACTTAAGTTGACTCCCTTTTTAGGTTCTTGAGAGAGGGAGATGGTTACACTGGTGAGAGGTGTGATGTTGGAATTATGTACTCAGGAAATTATCAATAACTGCTGTAAATGATGGCATCTTGGTCAATAAAAATATTTAAAATTTTTTCTTTTTTTCACTGGCTCAGGTTAGTTGCTATTATCAACATAAACCAGCTAAGTAATATACGTTCTCATCAGTCTTTTCAAGTACTCATCAAAAACACTTTTTTATTTAAAGTTGAAAATAGTTATTTAAAAAATGCTGTCTTTTTTCCTGCATTCCTGAGCTGGGATTTCTCTAGTAAAGATAACTTCCTGGAGCCAGAGCAGTGGCGCTAGCGGTAAGGCATCTGCCTTGCTCACACTAGCCTAGGACGGACTGTGGTTCGATCCCCCTGCATCCCATATAGTCCCCTAAGCCAGGAGCAATTTCTGAGTGCATAGCCAGCAGTAACCCCTGAGCATCACCAGCTGTGGCCCAAAAACCAAAAAAAAAAAAAAGGAAGAAGATAGCTTCCTCTATAAACTATTTGGTTTCTTTGAAATGTAGTTTTTATAGAAAGTTACAACAGTTTACTCAGTTCTCTAATTTTCAAAAGAAAATGTTTCTTGATTTTAAAAATATGCATTTTATTTTTTCTATTTATATTATAGGTGGTGCTTAAAATTGCCGTTTTCTTCACAAAAGTGTGCTAACCAAAGCAGCACTGTGTGATATCTTTTTCTTCCTTTATCATTTTCTGGCAATTTGCAGTGTTTGCATTATCAGTTACACTGCTATTTCTGTCACAGAGAATCTTTTTCATGTGGGCGGAAGTGAGATGTTTGGACTTGACCTGATATAATAAAGTTGTCACAGATGGATAAAACAGGTTTCAAATATCATAGGACTCTAAAGGAAAAAGATGATCTAGAGTAACTATTTACATAAGTGATAGTAGTACAAGAGTTTATAAGTTTGTATATAATTCTTTCTTAATTTTTAATTTTTTTATTTTTTTGGTTTTTGGGTCACACCCGGCAGCGCTCAGGGTTACTCCTGGCTCTATACTCAGAAATAACTCCAGGCAGGCTCGGGGGACCATACGGGATGCTGGGATTCAAACCACCGATCTTCGGCATACAAGGCAAGCACCTTACCTCCATGCTATCTCTCCAGCCCCTTTCCTAACATTTTAAATAATCAGTCAATACACTCATATCTTTTTAGTTTTTACTGATTATTATATTTAAATTTCTAGTCAAAAGATTGTGCATTAACCATTTGTTTTGGGGCCACAGCTGGTGGTGCCTAGGAGAACCATATGCAACATCCATGATGGAACCCTGGTTGGCTATGTCTGAGGCAAGTGCCTTATGTGCCAAACTATCACTCTGACCCTATACTGAACCTATTGGGTTTTTTTTGTAGTTGGGCTTCAGTTATAAAAAAAGAACATTCTCCTTCCCACCATCAATGCCCCCTATCTCCCTCCTACCCCACCTCCTGCCTGTATCTGAGACAAGCATTCTACTTCTCTCACTCACTACCATTGTCATAATAGGTGTTAGTATAGTTATTTATCTAACTGCACTCACCACTCTTTGTGGTAAGTTTCATATCATGGGCCAGTCATTTCAGCCCTCATCTTTATTGTCTCTGGGTATTACAATAATGTCATTTTAAAGCCAAAAAAAATCCTCCTTATACAACTTATATTTGCAATTTGTCCTTCCACTCTAGGTGTCATCATTCATCAACACATATTGGTTAGTACTGAATTTCTAGTTAGCAGGCAGAAATTTCTCCAAAAGCAGCATTAAACAGAGAATTTCTTTTAACCTAGAAATTCATGTGATATAGAAAGTAAAATGATTTTTGTATAGTTGTAACTTAATTCTAAAGAAAGGTTGCATTTCTAACTTCCTAGTGGCTCTATCTTATCGCCAACTCACATCCAGAGCTGGAGGCACAGGAGCAAAGATGAAAAATGCATACAATCTACTGCGAGAAGCACCCTGGGACTCAGAAGGCAGATGTTAGTAACAACCAATAACGGCTGAAAACCACACTGGGAGGAAGGCGATCAAGGTGTTATTCCACCAGCTCAATATAGAAAGGGCGTCACGAGGTGCCAGGCAGCTAAAACCAGCACTGTGTGGAGCTTGCATATTAAGTGAGTGTGGATTCAAGTCCAAAACAAATTTGTTCAGGTGCAATAGACCGACAGTGCAGGTGGGGTGGGATGGTTCAGTGAGGTCCATTTCGGGCATTATGAGACTGACAGTTCACCACACATCAACCACTGAGGCTGGGTTGGGTGCTTGCATTGCAGGTAGCCAGTGTAGGCCCAATCCCCTGCCATGCTTGGGGTCCCTGAGTACAGCTGAATGTCCAACCCCAACTCCATTACAGAACCAAACAGCCATGTGCCAACCCCCTGCATGAAAGGCTCCAACGAATTTTCATAAGTGTCTTAGATTCCTGCTGCATCCTCTGGGCCTTTTGATCTTCGATCAGGAAGACGCCGGTTCTCTAAGGGCCAAAGACCAAAAGGAGTTTGAAGGCGGCCAGGGATCCTCCTGAGCAGCAGGTGGCCCTGCCTCCATCCCGCCCTCTCCCGGAGCAACCCTCTGGGCCCGACAAGCTCCCAGAGCTTCTGTTCCTTCTTTCAACTCAGCAGTGTGAACACTTTTCGCTAATTGTGGTCACAGCTCTCTGGTCCCAAGACTTTCATTTTTTTAACTTTAAAATATTTTTATTCTGGGGCCCAAAAGATAGTACAGTGTGCAAGGCACTTGCTTTACACACAAATAGCCCAGGTTGAACCACTAGCGTCCCATATGGTCCCTTGAGTCCTGCCAGGAGTGATCCCTGAGCACAGAGCCTTGATTGAGCACAGCTTAGTGTGGTGACAAACCTCCAAGCCAATTTATTTTATTTATTTAAAGAAAATGCATCACATAATTGACATATGGTGAAAGCAGAGTTTTTTAAAAAAGAAATGAAAAGAAAAAGAAAATGGAGTAGAAGAGGAATAAATAGAAAAAAGAAAAGAAAAAAGAAAGAAAAAGAAAATACAATATCAAGCTCATAATTAATGTATCAACAAGTTATTAATACAATCAACAAGGTATTAACACAATGGCAGACGGTTTAGGAAGCTTTTTGTTATATATCCAGTCTGTTAAATTGGGGTGTTCCTTTAGGGATGGCAGCATCAAACAAATGAAGTTGTCCAAAATTTAAATCTACGATACTACGAATTTTAGGGGCATATATTCAGTTGCAGGGCTTCCTGAAAGAAGGCCTGATTATTACAGGGTGGCTGCATTTGTGGGCAAGGTTACAGCTATCAGGCAGTCCCTGAAAGAAGGAAGATGGGGAGGGGGGACGGTGCCGCAATCACTCCAAAAGCCCTGGTGTTATCAGCCCAACAACCAGTGTTGTTGTCCCACAGGAAATTGTAGAGGGTCGATGAGGCAGCCAGCGGGGGGAAAAGGCGATTCTGGTGATGGAGGCAGCATGTGTGACTTCAACAGGGTGGAGTGTTGGGTCAACCTCTCCTTCCAAGATGACCAGCTTTGCAGGCAAAATTTTTTAAGTATTTTTTAATTTGAAGCAGGAAAAGGGTCTTTGGGACATAGATGGAGAAAGCGGGTACTTTTTCTGATGGAGGGTGAGGTGTTTGAAGAATATATACACAAAATTATCATTAGCAATACTGTAGATCAAGTGACTTGAATAAAATAGAAAGAAAAATAAAGTATTTGTTGTTTGGGGCCATAACTAGTGGTTCTGGGAACTTACTCCTGGCTCTGTGCTCAGGGATCATTCCTAGGGGGTGCTCAGGAGAAAATATGAGTGCAGTGGGATGCATGCCAAAAAAAATGCCTTACTTGCTGTATTGTACTATTTCTCTGACCCCCATAAAATATTCAAAAACATTACATAAGTTTCTCATGTTCATCATAAATATACTAATAACAAAGTTTAGTTTTATAATATGAACTCTAGTAGTAGAAATCCTTTCCCCTCTATTTAAGTTGTGTTAACATGGTAACACTTCCCATGTCTTTGTTTGATACTTGTAATGCTGCTTCACCACCCCACTACTAGATATCACTGACCCTCTCCCCTGACCATTGTTCATTCTCTCCCTTATAAATTTTAAGGAAAGGAAGAAATGATGGGCCCGGAGAGATAGCACAGCGGCGTTTGCCTTGCAAGCAGCCGATCAAGGTCCAAAGGTGGTTGGTTCAAATCCGGTGTCCCATAATGTCCTCTGTGCCTGCCAGGAGCTATTTCTGAGCAGACAGCCAGGAGTAACCCCTGAGCAACGCCGGGTGTGGCCCAAAAACAAAAAACAAAAAAACAAAACAAAACAAAAAACAAAGAAAAGGAAGAAATGAATCTTTATTACTTGAGGTGAAAGGAAAAACTACATAGTAATGTGGATACAGGATTGGCAATTCACATTTCAGGGGCAGTTTATAGAAAATGAGAAACAATTTGGTATCAGATCTAACTAACAAGAATTTGTTTTTATTGTTTCTTGTTTGTTTGTTTGTTTGTTTCAGCCATACCAGGTGACACTCAGGAGTTACTACTGACTATGTGCTCAGAAATTGCTCCAGGCTTGGGGGACCATATAGACCAGGGGATCGAACCGAAGTCGGTCCTAGGCTAGTGTGTGCAAGGCAGGTGCCTTTCTGCTTGCGACAATGCTCCTGTCCCCAAGAACTGATTCTTATTAAAAGCCCAGATGAAGTGACTTTCCTTACTGCATGGTGACACACATCAGCACTGGGAACAGGGTGTGGCCCCTTTCCTTTCCACTTTCTCTCCTTTTCTTTTTTCTTTCTGTTTGCTTCTTTGGGGGCCAAACATCGATGTGCTCAGCACTTACTCCTGGCTCTGCACTAAGGTATCACTCCTGGCAGGGTTTGGAGGACATTATGGGATATGGGGATCCAACCTGGACCAGTTGTGTGTAAGGCAAGAGCCTGCACACTGTGCGATTACTCCAGACCCTTTTTCTTTTTTACAGGAGAGGTGCCCAGGTATTACTCCTGGTTCTGCATTCAGGGATCGATCACTTCTGAAGGGAGGCTGAGGGAATCATATCCATATGAGTCCTTTCTTACTTTATCCTGGACTTTCTGGCCTTTTCCTAGTACCTCTTTATAGTAAACCTGTCTCTTGATGTCTGCTGCTTGATGCTCACTGGGCTTTTCTGTCAGCCAACCTTTGAGCAGACTTTTGCAC
Source organism: Suncus etruscus (assembly GCF_024139225.1). Classification (NCBI taxonomy): domain Eukaryota; kingdom Metazoa; phylum Chordata; class Mammalia; order Eulipotyphla; family Soricidae; genus Suncus; species Suncus etruscus. Next base: position 46,749,522 of record NC_064854.1, on the reverse strand, counting down.
CGGTTTTAACCTTCTTTCCTAGGTTAGCAGAACACAATGGTTACATGTATGAGGCATCTTCTTCTTCAAGCAGGGTTATTTATACATATAATCCTCACAGTGACGCTAAGTGGAGTTCATTTTGTTTCGGGGGTCACACCTAGGTTCTCAGCTATTTGTGTCTCTGTGCTCAGGAGTGACACCTGGATGTTTTTAGGGGCCATTGGGTGCATGCAAGGCAAGTGTGCTATATCATTTCTTTGGGCCCTGAGTTAAAAAAAAAAAATTATCGGGGCCGGCGAAGTGGCGCTAGAGGTAAGGTGTCTGTCTTGCAAACGCTAGCCAAGGAAAGGACCACGGTTCGATCCCTCCGGCGTCCCATATAGTTCCCCCAAGCCTGGGGCAATTTCTGAGCGCGTAGCCAGGAGTAACCCCTGAGCATCAAAAGGGTGTGGCCCGAAAAACAAAAACAAAAAACAAACCAAAACAAAACAAAAAAATATTATCTCCATTTATTAGGTAAGTCAGTTAAGGCTGGGAGAGCGCAACACGTCTCTGGTGCTAAGCTGGCAAGTGACTAAGCCACATTTTATCACCTTGTTCCTTTTGCCCCAAAGCCTGTTCCCTGCTAAATGATAAGATGACTTCAGACATCACTCTCGTTCTCATGGTGACTTGTTCTCACACCAAACCTGAATGGATGCTCTCTCCTATGTTCATAAACACCTTTTCATTTGTATGCCTTTTTTCTTTTATTCTTTTTTTTTTTCTTTTGGTTTCTGGGTCACACCCGGAAGCGCTCAGGGGTTGCTCCTGGCTCTATGCTCAGAAATCGCTCCTGGCAGGCTCAGGGGACCAAATGGGATTTGGTATTCGAACTACCATCCTTCTGTGTGCAAGGCAAACACCCTACCTCAATGCTATCTTTCTGGCCCCTTGTATGCTTTTTTATGTCTTTCATAACACAGTTGTTTATGTTTCTGGCATAACTTAGAAGTGGTTAATTCCTCATTTACTGCCTGGCTAGTTGCCTAAATTGGACTAAAAAATTTATCATTGCTATCATTTGTTTTAGGGTCACACCAACAATTTTCAAGGGTTCCTTCTGGCTCTGCACTTAGGAATTACTCCTGGAGATGCCTAGGGATAGAACCCAAGTTGGGTAAGCTAAGCACCTTACCCACTGTACTAACTCTTCAGCCTCACATCTTATTACCTTTTAGTTTTGGTCTATACCTGGTGGTGCTCAAAGCTTACTTCTGACACTGCACTTAGGATTCACTCTTATAGCTTACTCAGGAGATCTATATGGGTTGTTAGGGATTGAAACTAGGTCAATTTGTGAACAAGACAAGTACTCTACCAGATGCACTAGCTCTCTAGCATAAGACCTTTATTATATTAATTTTTAAATTAATATTCAGCTGAATAATATTATATTTTAACTCTTAATATATGTACACAAACATTGAACAATGAAAATTTTGAAATAAGACAGGGGCCTTTTAGATTTTTTAGGCTAGATTAAGCTATATTTTGTGGGCAAGAAAGATATAGGTACATTCTCTATAGAAACAAAGAGGTCTTTGTTAGATCTTGTATGAAGCCCCTCTGTAATATTATGCTTTTTGCTCTAGATATTGTTTTTTCCCCAAGTGATTGAGCAAGGTATAATCTAGCTATTGTTATTTTGTTTATGAAAAAAAGAAACCCAAAACTTTTTTTGTTTTTGGGACACACCTGGCATTGCTTTAAGAGTTACTTCTGGTTCTGTGCTCAGAAATTGCTCCTGGCAGGCTCAAGGGACCCTATGGGATCCTGAGGATTGAGCCTGGGTCCATCCGAGTTGAATGCATGCAAGGCAAATGTCCTACCACTGTGCTATTGCTCCAGCCCCAGAACAAGATATATTTTTTTAAATCATCAGGTGCCAGGGCCAGAGAGATAGCATGGCTGGAAAGGTGCTTGCCTTGCAAGTTGCCAACCTGGGTTTTATCCTGAGCATTCCATATGGTTCTGTGAGGAACCCCAGGAGTAATTCCTGAGTGCAGAGCCAAAAGTAACCTGCACTGCCAGGTGTGTCTGAAAATAAAATAAATAAGTAAAAAACCACTTAGGGGTCAGCAGTTCACGAGGTGATTTGAGGCTTTCTTTTTTAAAAAAAAATGGGGTTTAAAAACACAACATAAATTTGCCTTTGTAACTATTTTTAAGTGTAAAACTCAGTAACATTAAGTATGTTCATGTTTACATTATTGTTAAAGAATTTGCTTTTAATTCTTTTGGATATAGAATCAAAATTGGACTGCTAGATCATATGGTCATTCTAATTTAATTTTTTGAGGAGCTGCCATATGTTTTCCATAATGGTTTTCCATAATGGTAACTGTGCTGAAGGACTCCAATTTCTCCACACCCTAGTCAGCACTTGCTGGTTGTTGCTGTTGTTGTTGCTGTTGTTGTTGTTTTTATACACATCTGGTGGTGTCCAGAGATCACTACCGATCTTGCTTGAAGACTTTGTGAGGTACTAGGGATCCAACCAGGTTTGGTCAGGTACAAGGCAAAATGCCTCATTCATTGTACCAATTACAAAACCCAACATTTACTATCTTTTGACTTATTTATTTTTCTACCATCTATTTTGGTTTTTGGGGCCACACCTCCATGTGCTCTGGCCTACTCCCAGTTCTGTCTTTGGGGATCACTCCCTGTGATTCTCAGAGTTCATATTCAGCTTCCTGAATGCAAATTTGCACACATCCCTTGCACTTTCTCTCTGGCCCTGGGCAAACTGCTTGAGTTTTCCCTGCCAACACTTCAGGACTATGAAGTGTGGGGTGGGGTGGTATGGAAAACACACTCACTAGCCTTTTGAGAAATCTTTTCAGCCCAGTTATTTGGTATCTGGGTAATAGTCTTTAGTCTCAAGTGTATCTTGTTTTGCATTTCTCTGATTGCCAGGGATGCTGGTCATCTTTTCATGTTTGTTGTCCATTTATCTGTCATCTGTGGAAAACTGTCTAATCAAATCTTTTGTCCAGTTAAAAATGATTGTATTTGATTTTCCTGTTGAAATTTTTACTATTAAAATAGGGTTCTATCTTTTTGTTTTGCTTTATTTTGGGGCTACACTCAGCAGTGTTCAGGCTCTGCATTTAGGAATCAGTTCTGGTACTATATAGGATATATGAAACCATATAGAATGCTATATGGAACCATATAGGATGTTAGGGATGAAACCTGTTTTGACTGTGTGCAAGGCAAATCCCCTACCTCTGTAATATCTCTCTCCATACCCAATAGGATTTCTTTAAATATAGTCTGGATGTTACCCCTTTAAGAATATTTGAAAATAATTCTCTCTGTCTCTGTCTCTGTCTCTGTCTCTCTCTCTCTGTCTCTCTCTCTGTCTCTCTCTCTCTCTCTCTCTCTCTCTCTCTCTCGGTTTTTGGGCCACACCCAGTGACACTCAGGGGTTACTCCAGTCTATGCACTCAGAAATTGCTCCTGGCTTGGGGGATCATATGGTATGCCAGGGAATCGAACCATGGTCCGTCCTAGGTCAGCCATGCATAAGGAAAATGCTCTACTGCTTCGCCACTAGTCTGTCCCCAATATTTGCAAATATTTTCTACCCTTCCATAGTTTGCCTTTCCTTTGTGATGTACACATTTTTAAGTCTGATACTGTCTCACTGTTGCCTTTGTTGCCTGTGAGGGCCAGGTTCATAGAACATTTTAAGTCATGCTGGGCAGTGACACATGTTCAATGCACAAAATAGCAATAAAGTAGAAATATCAGAGAATGACTCACCCTTTGGAAACTTGCCATCTTCATTCCTGAAAAAGCTACTGAACTGTGTTGACCTCATACAAGAGCAGATTTTTCCAGAGATTTCCAGACTTATTTGGCCTCCAGCTCTTTTCGGAAAAAAAATTATTCTGTACACACCTAGAAATTTGCTTCTTTTCCTTCTCCTCCTCTTCCTCTTCTTCCTCCTTCTCCTCCACTTCCTCTTTCTTCTTTCTTTAATCAAGTAAACAGAACTGGGACTACCCTAATGACAAAATGGGTTTATTGGAAATAGTCAATAGAAGAAAAAGGCAGATTGGAAAGTGCCTACCTGGTAAGATCCAGGTGCTCTTTTTCTTGACTTTTCTGTCCCTTATTTTTTTAATTTAGGCACCATGGTTAAAGAAAAACTTGTTCATAATTGAGTTATAGTCACACAATGTGTAACAACCTTCTCCGGTATGCATTTCCTGTCACCAGTGTTATCAGTTTCCCTCTAACCCTCCCTGATGCCTTCTTCCCTCCCTCCCATCCTCTCCTGCCTGCCTCTGAGACAGGCATTTTACTTCACACATACTATCTCTCTCCCTTTCTCCTCTTTTCTTTTTTGACATTGCAATTTATACTACTGCAAATGAAGGAATATCATGAATGTCCTTTTCTCTACTCTAACTGCATTCTGCTTTTTGTGGAAAGTGACCGACCATGGATTAGTCCTGATTTTTATCTCTGTTGTCTCTGTATATAAGCCCTACACTGTCTTTTATTTTCCTTATATCTCAGTGATGAGTGAGATTATTTTGTTTATCCCTCTCCCTCCGACTCATTTCGGTATTTTTTGGGGGTCACACCCGGCAGCGCTCAGGGGTCACTCCTGGCTCTATGCTCAGAAATCGCTTCTGGCAGGCTCGGGGGACCATGTGGGATGCGGGGATTCGAACCACCGTCCTTCTGTATGCAAGGCAAACGCCTCACTTCCATGCTATCTCTCCAGCCCCCCTCTGACTCATTTCACTAGAATAATAGTCTCCATGTTTATCCATGTATAAGCAAAATTCATGTTTTCATTTTTTCTAACATCTGCTTAATATTCTATTGTGTAAATCTACCACAGTTTCTTTAGCACTCATTTTTTATCAGGTACCTGCGTTGCTTCCAGATTCTGGCTATTGTATATAATGCTGTAAAGAGCATAGGAGTGCAGAGGTCATATTTGTATTGTGTTTTTGTGTTCGTAGGGCATATATTTAGGATATACTGGATCATAAGGAAGCCCAATTTTCATTTTTTAAAGGAATATCCATATTGTTTTCCAAAAAGTTTGGACTAGACGGCATTCCTACCAGCAGTAATGAGAGTTCCTTTCTCCCCACATGTGCCAGCACTGGTTGTTTTGTTCTTTGTGATGTGTGCCATTCTCTGTGATGTGTTTTGATTTTTTTTGATTTGCATCTCCCTGATGATTAGTGATGTGGAAGGTTTTTTCATGAGCCTTATTGGCCTCTGTATTTCTTCTTTGAGGACATGTCTGTTCATTTATTTTCTCCATTTTTTGATGGAGTTAGGTGTTTTATTACTACTTCAGTTCTGTCAATGCCTTATATATCTTAGATATTAGTCCTTTATCAGATGGATATTGAGTGAACTCTTTCTCCCATTCTGTAGGTGGTCTTTGTATTCTAGTTACTGTTTCCTTTGAAGTGGAGTAGCTTCTCAGTTTAATGTAGTCCTATTTATCATTGCTTCCACTTGCTTGAATAGTAGTGTTTCCTCCTTTAGTCTCAATGTTTATGAACTATTTTGCCTATGTTTTCCTCTATATACCTATGGTTTCAGACCTGATATCAAGAACTTTAATCCATTAAAATTTTATTTAAAAATGAATCACATAGTTGACATAACTGATTATAATACATTTATTTCAAGATGATGAAAAGCAAAGTCATTTAAAAAATAGAGGGGCTGGAGAGATAGCACAATGGTAGGGTGTTTGCCTTGCAAGCAGCTGACACAGGACCAAAGGTGGTTTGAATCCTGGTGTCCCATATGGTCCCCCATGCCTGCCAGGAGCAATTTCTTCACAGATAGACAGGAGTAACCCTTGAGTGCTGCTAGCTGTGGCCGCAAAACAAAACAAAACAAAACAAAAAATAGAAAGAACATAGAAAGAACAACTAAAAAAATAAAATGGAAGAGACAAGAAAAGAAAGAAGAAAAAGAAAGAAGAAAAAGTTCAGTAGTAAGTATATTTGTGAAAATTAGTGTATCTCCAATAAAGTCATTAATACAATAACAGGTTTAGTAAGCTCTTTTTTTAAAAATAGATAAAAATACAATAAAAGAAAAGATGTGTGTGACAGTTGTTGTTGCTGTTGTTTGCATAGGCACAGCAAAATATGGGAGAAATAGAAAGTAAAAAACTTTTGGCCTAAAAACAGGGAGACCTTATCCATGAAGTATTCTGGCATAGGACCGACTCCAGACTCAAGGTATACTAGGTTGTCCAACTGTGGTCCTAGTTAAAATTGGGGGTTTACTTGTGTAATTGCTATTTGAGTAGCTCATTTAGGGTCGATTTGGTTAGTGCAAATATTGCAAGTTCTTTTTTGTCTGAGAATGTTTTTAAACCTCCCTTCCATGTAAATGAGAGTTTTACTGGGTAGTAAGTAGACTCTAGGTTGAAAGTTTCTTTCATTCAGTAGTTTGAATATGTCATTCCACTCTTTTCTTGCCCGAACTGTTTCAAATGGAAGATCTGGTTTGATTCTTTTGTTGTTTCCTTTATACTTGAGGGTTTTTTCCTCCCTTGTGGTTTAAAGATTCAATCTTTTTCTTTGGTTTTATTTTGTTTGTTTGTTTGGTTTTTGCCATTTGGATTACTAAATGTCTTGGTGTTTTTCTATTAGGACATATTTTGTTTGGCACTCTTTTTGCCTCTTGGATTTGTAGAGAAACTTCTTTCCCAAGGGTGGGGAAGTTCTCTGCTATTATCTCCCTCACTACTTGTTCTTCCCCTCTTCCACTTTCTTCCCCTTCTGGAATTCCTAAAATTCGGAGATTATTTCTCCTGTCTTTGCTCATTAAGTACCTTACATTTAATTCCAGGGTTTTGTCTCTCCTTTCTTTTTTGACTTTTTTATTCCAGCTGGCTTGTAATTTCTCTTCAAGTTTGTCTATGTGATTCTCCACCTGTGTAATTCTATTATGGCTTGCTAACATGCTTTCTAGTTCCTTTGGTTCCATTTGATTGGATTCTCTCAGCTTTTGAAAGAGTTCTTTGAGTTGGTTGAATTGTCCATCTATAGATTTCTTAATTTCGCAGGCCAGTGACTTTTTTATTTCCATTGATAAACAATGAAGTGTTGATTTTAGGTCATCTATAAGGTTCAGGCATGGGTGGAGTCAGAGATTTGCCAGGATTTCTCTCCATATCCCCCACAATAGATATCTTCTTTAGCCTTCCCATTGAATTTTGCATTTAGTGGTTTGGACTGTTAATTTCTCAGGCCGTTGGAAGAAGTGTTAGTCTCCAATCTGCTAGTAAGTCTATGATATAAATTGAAATGACTTGGGATGGGAAAAGGAGGACTGATGGGAAGGAAGAATGATGCTGAGAAAGACCCAAGAAGACAGCCCTGTTTGCATTTGGTGGAAGGTATTAAGGAGTGAGGTTCCCAATTCCCTCCCCAGCACCAACCTGGCTGGCCCCAAAGGGAAGATAAACAGTGATGGCCCTGGAACCCAGAAGGAGACTGAGGGAAGGCTGGAGAGGAGAAGAGGCCCTGTCTATTCAAGTTTGGAAGAGGGCATTAGGACTGGAACCTCCCTACTCTCATCCAGACACAGCCCTCACTGTCCCTAGGGAACAAAGATTCAGCAATGGCTCAGGGACCTGGAAGGATGCTGGGAAAGACCTCAAAAGACAGCCCGTTGGCGTTTGGTACAAGGGATTAAGGAGTGAGGTTTCCTCTTCCCCAGTACCAACCTGGCTGGCCCCGAAGGGCAAATGAACAGTGATAGCACTGGAACCCAGAAGGAGTTTCTTAAATCCATTTTGAGTTGACCTTTTGTTTAAAAAAATTATTTTATTGAAACCTTTGTGATTTATAAAGTCCTTCATAGTTGGATTTCAGGCATACAGTAAGTGAATCAGGGACATTCCCATGACCAATGTCAACCTCCCTCCACCAATGTTCCCAGCATGCATCCTATACCACCACTCTTTGCCCTCTCGCCTGCCAGTGTAACAGGCCCATTTTAAGTTTAGATTGTTTTAGTTTGGGTCTTTTGATTCTATTGTTGTTGAATTTGGCTGGGATATTTAATTCTGACCTTTTTTTTTTTTTATCTCCACTAATGCACCTGAGATCACTTGGCCCCTGGCTCTGATATTTTTTTCTTTCTTTTCCTTTTTAATTTTATAGAAAAATGCAGAAGTATAAAGTAAAACAAAGTAATTCATGTCCCAAGATTCAATGAAAAAGGCTAGAGCCCCTATCTAAAAGATAAAAAGGGAGGGTGGCTGGGGTTTTTAAATAGGCAGAACAAACGTTGGAGTGATTTGATCTTTGTGCATGGTGTTAAAGAATTCATTTTGCATTTAATTGACCAGTTTTTCCACTTGTTGAAGAGGCTTTCCTTGCTTCATCTTGTATTTGTTGCTCCTTTGTCAAAGATTAATTGGTTGTGTACCTGGGGCCACTCTCAGAATACTCAAGTCTATTCTATTGATCTGAGGTATTCCAATACCATGCTGTTTTAATTAATATTTCTTTACAGTACAATTTAAAATTGGAGGAAGGGATGCCTCCTATCTTTCTCCCAAATTCATAGAAATTTATTTTCCACATGAACTTCAGGAGTGTTTGATTCACTTCTTTGAAAAATATCATGGGTATTCTTAGAAGTGTTGCATTAAATCTGTACAATGCTTTGGGAAGTATTGACATTTTAATGATATTAATCCTCCCAATCCATAAGCAAGGTATATGTTTCCATCTCCTTGTGTCCTCTTTATTTCTTCAAGCAGTGTTTTATAGTTTTCTTTGCATAGGTCTTTTATCTCTTTAGTTAAGTTGACTTCAAGGTATTTGATTTTGTGAGGCACAATTGTGAATGAGATTGTTTTTGTAATGTCTCTTTCTCTTTCTTGATTATTTTATATAAAAACACCATGGATATTTTTGTTTTGTTTTGTTTTGTTTTGTTTGTATTTTTGGGCCACATCCAGCAGCTCTTAGAGGTTACTCCTGACTATGCATTCAAAAATCGCTCCTGGCAGGGTCGAAGTACTATATGGGATGCTGGCAATTGAACCAGGTTCATCACGGGTCATGGCATGCAAGGCAAATGCCCTACCACTGTGCTATTGCTTTGTCCCCCCTTTCTTTTAATGTCAATTTTTAGTGGTTTTTTTTGAAATTTATTTATTTATTTATTTATTTATTTATTTATTTATTTATTTTTGGGTCACATTCGGCGGTGCTCAGGGGTTACTCCTGGCTGTCTGCTCAGAAATAGCTCCTGGCAGGCACGGGGGACCATATGGGACACCGGGATTCGAACCAACCACCTTAGGTTCTGGATCGGCTGCTTGCAAGGCAAACGCCGCTGTGCTATCTCTCGGGGCCCTGAAATTTATTTTTTATTTAAGTAACATGATCATAGTTGGGTTACAGTCATAACAAGAACACCCCCTTCACCAGTGTAACATTACCCCCTCCCCCTTCCCATCCCTGCCTGTATTTGAGACAGGCATTCTACTATAGTTATTTGTTATTAAGTTCAGTAAGTTGTATTTTTTTTTCTTAAAGGATAAGAGTAAAAAATATATAGTAAAGGTGTGATAGTGGCAATCGCCGTTGTTTGCATAGGTCCAGAAAAATGGGGAAAATAGAAAAAAATTCTTGACCTGATTACAAAAAGGCCTCACCCCAGAAGTTTATTGACATAAGACCGACTCTGGGTTCCAGGCATACCAGTCCATCCAACCCGAGTCATTCTCCGTGGTCCCGGTGAAACTTTTTCACACTTTAGCTATTGTTGGTATCAGATTCTTATATTTAAAGACTCTGGATTCTGTGCATTTCTTTCATCGATGTCAGGCTGATGTGGAACATCCTCTAGTTTCAGCATACCATTAAATGTGGAGCGATCTGCCCTGCATGCAGACTGTTGCTGAGTCGTCTGGGTATTGGAATCACTCTTTGGAGTAAGTCAATGCCAAAGCAGTGGTAGGTCTTCCCTGGTAGAGGCTTGGATCCTGGTAATGTTATAGACAATTGTGGTTGTTTTTATAGATGGTATCCATTGTTCAGGTGTGTGTGGGTGATGCCCATTCTTCTGAGGCCTAAGCCAAATCATTATGCCAATGTTCAGGGTAAAAGGCCTAATTACATTACCAAATTTGTGTTCCCATCTCTATTAGATAAGAAGTTGTTTGCATATGTATTATTTTCCCATTTTAATGTGCCTATGCAAAAGAGAAGCAATGCCACAAGATATTGTTGGTGCATCTGGGGGCCGACAAATAAAGTCCAACATTTCCCATAACTTGGTTCAAACATGAAATCTATACAGAGATACTCTTCTACCAGTATTGCTTATAAAACAGATCTCAAAGGGGGAAAATCAAACAATCAAATAACAAATCCAGTGGGCAAAATTGTCACTATATGAGGGTGTTCGAAAAGAGTTATAGATGTTAAGAGAATACATCTGAGATATATAAAGGAGATACACGTGTCCCCTTTATGTTTTAGAAATAATCAAGAGGGAGGGGGGTGTTTCCGAGACATCACTTTGGTCTGTGATTTGGACAAGTGAAGAGCACATGGAGCCATGTTGCCTGCTGAAGCTTTCGACTTCTCGAGAGGCGTTTGCTTCCTAATTACTGGAAGTTGAAAGTTTACCAGTCTTTTCCCAGCCCATTGCAGGAACAAGGAAGCCTGGGGTCTCTTTTAAATTGCACCTCGCCAGAACCCACTTGCTGGGACCCTGAGCAGGTGTCCAGGAATGACCCTGGGGATGGGGAGGAAGGAGAGAGAAAGTTGGGGGGGGGCAGCCGAGGCTACATCTTCACCTTATCTTGGTCAAAAAGCCTAAATCATGGAATCTTGCCGTGATGTGTTGCCTGCTGAAGCTTCAGACTCCACCTAAAAATTACTGTGAAAGATATGTAATCCACCTTGGCCAAAACAAAAATCATTAGAAAAATGGTTAAATGTGGGGTAACAAGAGATGGAAGTGAGGGAGTAAAGGAATAAAACGAGCTCCTAGACGGCTTTCAGTTTATGACAAGCGGATGAAACACAATGATATCCAAATATTTGTCATTGCGTGGTTTCACAATAGACAGGATTAATAAGGAAACTTCCCTGGTAAGTCATAAAGCCAGAACCTATTGCTATTCCCACCTCGCTGGCTTGCCCAGCCACGTGGCCAGGAAAAGCCCTGGAGTTCCAGAGGAAGGAGGTAGAGGGGTGCTGGGGTGACCCATGTCCCACACCCCTTCCCTAGGCCTGGTTAAAGAAGACTTTGGCATGGCGGAGAGCTGCCAAATGCTATGCTGGCAGAACCTTCCGGCTCCCACGAAGGAAGGAGATCCTTCCCGAGCTAGAAGGCCGGAAGGTCAGAGCCCCCATCCCAGCCCCTCCCTTTGGAGCCGGGAGGGAAATGGGGAAAGCCTAGGGAAACCAACAAGCTCCTCCAAGGAACGCACCTCGCTGGCTTGCCCAGCCATGTGGCCAGGAAAAGCCCTGGAGTTCCGGAGGAAGGAGGTAGAGGGGTGCTGGGGTCACCCATGTCTTGCACCCCTTCCTAGGCCTGGTTAAAGAGGCCTTTGGCATGGCGGAGGGCTGCCAAACGCCATGCTGGCAGAACCTCCCAGCTCCCAGGAAGGAAGGAGATATTTTTTTAAACTTTTATTGAAACCAATGTGAATTACAAGTCTTTCAAAATTATATTTCAGGTACATAGTGATAGTGATTATGACCATTCCCACCACCAATGTTGACCTTCTTCTACCATAGTTCCTAGGGTTTATTTGTTCCATTGTTTTGTATCTTTTGATATTCACCACAGTTGAGTGAGACCATTAGGTATTTGTCCTTCCTCTAACTTATTTCCATTAATTGGATATGCTCCAGTTCCAACTACATTGTAGTGAACTGCAATATTTCATCTTTTTTTTCCGAATTATATAGTTTTACCATTGTGTGTACCCATTCATCTGTCATTAGACATTTGGGTTAAGGTTCCATATCTTGGTGGCTGCACTAAGGGCTACAATGAGTAAGTATGCATATATCTTTTAAAAACTATGTTTTTTATTTTTGGGGTAGATACTAAGTAATGTGTTAACTGGGTCATTTAGGAGCTCTATTTTTATGTTTTTGAGAAATCTCCATCTGTTTTTCATAGAGGTTGAACAGATAACATTCACACCAATAGGGATTAAGGACTCCTTTTTCACTATATCCCTAATAATACTGGCTCTTTGTTTTGTTTTGTTTTGTTTTTGTCTTTTTTTTTTAGGTCATATGTGGCAGCACTCAGGGGTTACTCCTGGCTCTACACTTAGAAATCGCTCGTGGGGCCAGAGAGATAGCACAGCGGTAAGGCATTTCCCTTGCATGCAGAAGGATGTTGGTTTGAATCCCGGCATCACAAATGGTTCCCTGAGCCTGTGGGGCGATTTCTGAGCATAGAGCCAGGAATAACTCCTGAGCACTGCCGATGTGACCCAAAAACAAACCAAAACAAAACAAAACAAAAAAGAAATCGCTCCTGATAGGCTCTGGGGACCATATGGAATGCGGGGATTCGAACCACTAACCGTCCTTCTGCGTCTAAGGCAAACACCCTACTGGTGTGCTCTCTCCAGCCCCTCTTGTGTATTTTTGATATATGCCATCCTCACTAGTGTGAGATTATATTTTACTGTCATTTTGATTAAATTTTCTTGATAACTAGTGATGAAGAGCATTTAAGGACCATCTATATGTCTTCTTTGGACAAATGACTGTTGATTCTTTCTCTGTTATTTTTCGGTGGAACTTTATGAGGTTTTGTTGTTGTTGTTGTTGTTGTTGTTGTTGTTGTATGTGTATCTTGGCTGCTCTGTGTATCTTGGATATTAGCCCTTTTTCAGATGTATGGTGTTCAAATATTCTCTCCCTAAAAGTATTCTTACCGTAGGGGCGAGAGAAATAGCACAGTGATAGGGCGTTTGTTTTGTGTGCAGCCAATTCAGGACAGATGGTGGTTTGAATCCCGGCATCCCATATGGTTCCCTGAGCCTGACAGGAGTGATTTCTGAGCATAGAGCCAGGAGTAACCCCTGAGCACCAATGGGTATGACACCCCCCCCCCCCAAAAAAGTATTCTCACCCTAAAATATTCTCCCAAATATTCTCACCCTATTTGGGTTCCCTTTATATTTAGTAAACATGAATTTGTTTATAAATTATAAATTTCTTTAAATTTAGCAACCATAGCAAGTTTAGTAAGTTTCTTATATAGTGCAGAGACTAGTTTGATGTAATCTCATTTTGCTTTATTGCCAATGGAGTCAAATTATCTAATTTATTTCTGGAGTGTTTTTTTTATTTTCTTCTGTTTATTTTATGGATTTGGGCTTAAAAACTGGGTCTTTGTTCCATTTTAAGTTTTGTTCTTGGTATGTAATGGTGTTCTATAGATAATTCCTCCCTTTTGGGATTGGAGATGCAGATCTGAAAACAAGACCACTGCAGAAAATAACCCAAACCAAGCTGGAGAGATGAAACGGGACCAGGAATCTTTCCACCCAGAGAAGCGGAGATCTGCCTGGACCACAGTCTTTATTGGGAATAATAGAATGAGTCTCATGGGTGGAGAACAGGTTGGGGGTAGAGAACCTTTCTAGAGGTTCTTCCTGCCCAGATGAGATAAATATATGTAAAGAAGAAGCCATCTTTGATAAGGGTGAAGACCAATTAATCCAACAGTGGATTTCATTCTTTGTGATATAGCTAATCAGCTTTCCCAACACCATGTATTGAAGATACTTTTTCTCTTCCATTTTATATCGTTGATTCCTTTGTCATAAATCAATAGCTCATATATCTGAGAGATTATTTCTGGGCCTTCAAGTCTATTGGTATGAGACCTGAGTTTATTCTGGTATATCTGCTGTCAAAAGCAGCATCTTGATCTTGTTCTTTTGTTACACTATTTTAAAGAAAACTTGTTTTTATTTTACTTTGCTTTGTTTTTTGTAGAGCACATTTCTAGGGAAAGGTAGTTGACCTCGGAAAGTTTACTTAATATATTTTACTTTCATAACATCAACAAATTTGTGCTCTGACTTCTTGAAAATATTTTCAGCTATTTTATTTGTCTCTTCACTTCACTTTTTCTTTTTTCTTTTAAAAAAATTTTGGACCATACCTGCTAGTGCTCAGAGCTAATTTTGGCTCTGTGCTCAGGGGTAATTCCTGGTGGGGCTTAGAGGATCTTTTGCAATGCTGGGGAACAAATCCAAGCTGACTAAGGACTTTAATTGTTTATTGTCTTTCTAGTCCTTTTTCTTAAATTTTAATTAAAAAAATTATGATGTGTATGTATGTGTGTGAGAGGGGGAAGTTGGATCACAACCAGTAGTAGCTTGAGGGGTCATACAGTTCCAAGGATCAAATTCCAGCTTCCTGAATGCAAGAAATGAGTACTAGCCCTTTGAACTATATCCTGGGGCTCACGTTTCCCTTGTGACTTTGAAACTTCCTGCAAAAGCAATATCTAAAGGGACACATTCTCATGAACAGGAACCTCTGAAAAGCCACCTGGAACATCAGCTTATCTGGAAGATATTTCTATTGCTTTATAGAAGAGGTTCACAAATGTGTTTAGCTTAATGTACTCTACAGAAAAGGAAAAAAAATCATTCAAGAGATGCCAAATCAACCCAATGAAACTTATGGGTGGATGCACTGGTTTGGGGGCTGAAAACTCTGGAAGGCAGCTATGTTCACCACTATACCACCAATGTAACAGGGAGCTGAAAACTCTGGGTCTTCAGAGTGGAAGTGGGAATCCTCCCCCTTTCCCCATGCTGCTCAAAGCTCCATCAGCCACACCCATATCCCATATGATGTCATATGTTAATGGCCCAGTTTTACAGCTTCATGACTAATCTTGAAAGAGATGCCAAGCCAAACTGATGAAACTCATGAGTATACTGATCTCAGGATAAAAACTTTAGGACCTTTCAGGATATAGATGAGTTGAATTTCTGCCCTCCCAAAGCCCAAGAAGGGGGAACACACACAACAGATACCATAATACAAATAGCCCAACTTCACCACTTCATAACTAATCTTTGAAGAGACACTAAGCCAACTAAACTCCTAGATATACTGGTTGTGAGGCTGAAATTAAAATGACTTGCTTACATTACTGTCTGCTTATCTGCTTACATTACTGCATTGTTCTTTTGTTTCCTTACCTTCATTTAAATACTTTATTATAAGACCTGATATTTGCCCCACACTATACCAATCATGTTAAAAACATGTTTATAACCTGGAACAATAATGAAGGAAATTTTTCTGGGGAAAAATGAAAGAGGACTAGACTTGTTAGACTCAGAAAAGACAGCAATTTCCAATCTAAAAGTATATCTTCCACCTGTGAACATACAAGAATAAATGTCAGTTTATTCTATATAAAAATTGACCTGAAGGGCTGGAGAGACAATACAGGTGGTAAGGTACTGCCTTAAATGATGGTGCAGCAGCCAAGAACCTGATTTATGTCTCCAGCACCACATTTGATGGTCCCAATAGAACTAAAACTTGGAATAGATAAAAGTAGTAATGATATTAACACCCAACAGTCATTAAGCATTTGTCATGTGCCAAACATCACATTGGAAGTTGAACTCATTTTATTTCATTTAATCCTCACAAAACCCTACAATTAGCAACTCTTATAATTCCCATTTCACATGAAAAGAAAGCTGACACACAAAGAGATTAAGGGCATGGTGGTGGGAAATGATGAAACAGGAATCTCAACCCAGATCTATCTGATGTCAGGGTCCAAACTTTTTTTTTTTTTTTTTTTTTTTTGGTTTTTGGGCCACACCCGTTTGACGCTCAGGGGTTACTCCTGGCTATGTGCTCAGAAATCGCCCCTGGCTTGGGGGGGACCATATGGGACACCGGGGGATCGAACCGCGGTCCTTCCTTGGCTAGCGCTTGCAAGGCAGACACCTTACCTCCAGCGCCACCTACCCGGCCCCAGGGTCCAAACTTGACATTGGCATTGTTGTTAGGACAATCATTACATCATTCAGGGAATCTACTTTAGAAACAAACCAAAACAGTTGATATTGCTCTGTTATGTTTGTTTTGTTTTTCACTAAAGTAAAATGAAAATAGAGCATTTTTGCCTTTTTTTTTTAAATAAAGCCCAACTCCTTCATTGGTTATAAATACAAAGTATGAAAAAATTTGGGTACTGTTAGGGTCCAGTTGAAGGACAAGACCATACAATTGAAATAAAGCAAAGCAAATCAAAGCTTGTCAACCAATAAGCTACAAACTGACTGATTAAGGGCCATTGCCCTAGGGAGGTGGACACCCAATGGGAGGGGGGTGTCACAAGCCAGGTTATATAGGACTAGTCACAGAAAGTCTTGACCTTTAAATTGATTGGCTGTTGGTCTAGGGTGTTTCTAGGATGTTTCATCCTGTCCTTTTATGACTAGATGTCTAGGGCAGTATATTATGGTTTATAGCAGCTTTGGGGTCTACATCATTATTGGTATTGAAACAGTCCTTAAATGGAAACTTAGCTTTGTTATCCTTAAATGGGAATTTAACATTGGCTCAACAAAATGGAGTCCCTTTTGCTCTAGGCTTCACAGGTGCAAGAGTTGAGTTTGCAGAGGTTTTGAATAATCCATTAAAGGGGGGGGGGGGGAAGCTCCATTCCTTCACTTTTCAGCTGTGAAAATCCTGTCCCTGAGATCATCAGCATTCCAATGCCCACTTGAAGGGACTCTAACAGACTACCCTAGTATTTCAAGGGTAAAGACCAGGGCTAGAGACCACCCACCAAAATCTGATGAGTTTTATTTGTTTGCTTGCTTTTCATTTTTTGCTTTTGGGGCTATACCCAACAGTGCTCAGGGTTACTCCTTGCTCTATGCTTAGGGATCACTCTCTGTAGTTCGTAGGGGACCATACATATGCAGTGCTAAGGATTAAACCAGGGTCTGTCACATGCAAGGCAAGCACCTTACCTATGGACCGTTTTGTGTTCCTCTCTCTTTAAGAAGGTGCTATCAACTGATATAAATGGTTTGGTTTTTTTTTTTTTTTTTTATTAGTATTTGGACCACATCTGATCAGTATTTACTCCTGGCTCTTTGTTCAAGGATCAGTCCTGGAATTTCTCAGAGGATCATCTGGGATGTCAGTTTAGCTGCATGCAAGGCAAGTTTTCTGCTTTTGAACTATCTCTCCAGATCCTACAAAGGATTTTAAATATCAGCACCTAATTCCTAGAGTGGAGCAGAAGTTACTACATGTCTTCTCAAGAGTAGCTGGTACATCAGTACAGACAATTCCCACAAGAGATTACAGAAGTTGGGAAGAACAGTTGGCAGGAACTGGTAAGGAATAATTTTTTTTTTTTTGGTTTTTGGGTCACATCCGGCAGTGCTAAGGGTTACTCCTGGCTCTGTGCTCAGAAATCGCTCCTGGCAGGCTCAGGGGACCATATGGGATGCCAGGATTAGAACCAATGACCTTCTGCATGAAAGGCCTTACCTCCATGCTATCTCTCTGGCCCTGAATTTTTTTTTTTAATTCCCCAGTCAGCTCTGTGCCAACTTTCACATGTGTGTGTTCATCATTTGAATCTTATGCACTCATTCAATGGTTCATTAGTAAGGTCTCTCCTTGAGGGATATATTCCAAATAGTCTGAACACAGTTTACATACGAGCTACCAAGTCTGTTCAAACATAAGACTTGTCATCTAATGTGTAAAACAGACTTTGGAGCAGATGAGGGAATCACAACCAATGGCCAAAGTTAGGGGCAGGTACTGCTGAGCTCAGAAAACAGAATCTGGGAATAAGGAAGTGACATCTGAGTGTGCTTTAGGTGTAAAAATAAGTGTGTGTATGTGTGTGGGGTTCATTTCTGATAAAAATTCCAGCTGCTAGGACATAAAACCTTCACTCTCATCTCCAGCTGAAAGAATCAAAAATGAGAAACCCTTCATGACAAGCAGAAAGTGACTGGGCTTCTTGTTTCTATTTTATACCATAAGTATAAAACCTTTATAACTTTCTAAAGCTTGAAATAACCATGTGAATCAGTTTAAAATTGTTATTTGTACTAAATTATGGACACAAAGATAAATGTTAAAATAGTATAAAGGCTAGTCTTAGAGAAACATTTTATCAACTAAATATATGGATGATCTGTACAATACAACCTTGGCTCTTTTGCTCTTTATTGTGTGCTACAAACAATATTTTAAAATCTTCCTTCCAGTGGCTAATACATATAAGGCCAACAATGATTTTATCTGACATTTAGAAATATCAGTGTGAAAGCCTCTAAGCCCTGGGAAAATTGCTAATTTCCTTATTCTTTTCACCAGTATGGAGAGGATTTCAAAGATATCTAGTGATAAAAAAAAAAAAGATATCTAGTGATAAGCAATTGGCATCCAGCCTGAAGGAAGATCCTGAATCTTCCTTTTATTGGTGAATGATAGCATGAAACTAAAGCATATGCACTTAGTATTACTTTTACACATTTTTAAATAGAAAAAGTTTATTGAGGAAGTAAAGGAACAGAAAGAGAGAGGTAGATTAAGATATATGCTCAAGAGAGAATCTGGGGTCAGCTGTAACCACACCCACAAATGCAGTTGCCATGTTCAAACCAGGTCAGTTCCAAAGACTCACTCTTTTCTTTTCTTTTCTTTTTTTTTTGTTTTTGTTTGTTTTTTGTTTTTGGACCACACCCGTTTGATGCTCAGGGGTTACTCCTGGATATGTGCTCAGAAATCCCCCCTGGCTTGGGGGGACCATATGGGATGCTGGGGGATCGAACCGCGGTCGTCCTAAGCTAGTGCTTTGCAAGGCAGACACCTTACCTCTAGTACCACCTTCCTGGCCCCGACTCACTTGTTTCTTGAATGAGATGTAAAACTGAGCCATGAAAGAGTATGGTTACACCAGCCATATTTGCTACATCAGCAAAAGGCTGGGCATCTCAGGAGGAAGATGAGCTAAGCCCCTACCCTTTTGAATCCACTCTTGCTGCCTCCATCATCAGAATCCACCACATTCCTCTTTTCCCCTACTGGCTGCCTCATCATTGACTCTCTACAATTCCTGTAGAATCCCGATCTGTCCACCCTTCAGGTACACTGGTTGAGCTGATATCACCAAGGCTTTTTGGAGTGATTACAGGAACAGCTCCCCCCACCCACCTCCCATCTTCCTTCTTCCAGAGAATGCCTGGAAGCTGTAACCACACACCCACAAATGCAATCACCCTGTTCTAACTAGGCCTTCTTCCAAGAAGCCCCGCAGTTGAGTATAATTTGTAGTATGATAGCTTTGAATTTCTGAACAACTTTATTTATTTGATGCTGCCATCCTAAAGGAATACCCCAATTTAACAGACTGGACATATAACAATAACAGTTTACTAAACTATCTGCCATTTTATTAATGACTTCATTGTTGATATAATAATTTTCACAAATAAGCTTGCATATGTACTTTTTTAAATATTTATTTCTTTTTATTTCTCTCCTCTTTTATTTTATTTTTATTTCCATTATTTTTTATTAACTCTGCTTTCACTTATCTGGAAACAAATGCATTATGATCAACTATGTGATGCATTTTCTTTAAATAAAATAAAAATAAAGAGTGAACCTGGGGGCCTGGAGAGATAGCACAGCGGTGTTTGCCTTGAAAGCAGCCAATCCAGGACCAAAGGTGGTTGGTTCAAATCCCGGTGTCCCATATGGTCCCCCGTGCCTGCCAGGAGCTATTTCTGAGCAGACAGCCAGGAGTAACCCTTGAGCACCGCCAGGTGTGGCCCAAAAACAAAAACAAAAACAAAAACAAAAAAAAGAGTGAACCTGGGCTTCTCCAGAGTGCACAGTCTTTATTTTAATTTATTTTTTATACTTGCACTTAATTTTAAATATATTTCAAGTGGGTAAAATGACTATCAGGTAAAAGCAATGGCATTGATATGTGAGAATTTTTACCATTTGAATAATTTGTAATTTATGGGATGGTGTTTCTCTGCTCTATATTTACATTATGCAACAACAGAAATCTTTTTTTTTGGGGGGGGGTGTCACACCCAGCAGCGCTCAGGGATTACTCCTGGCTCCACGCTCAGAAATCACTCCTGGCATGCTTGGGGGACCATATGGGATGCCGGGATTTGAACTAATGACCTTCTTCATGAAAGGCAAACGCCTTACCTCCATGCTATCTCTCCATCCCCAACAACAAAACTCTTAAAGTAAAAAATATTCAAAATCTACTATTAGAAATAAATCGGAGGCTGAGAAAATCTACGAAACTACGCCTGCCCAGTGGGGCCCAACTGTGAAAAATTGTGAGTGCTGCCTGTGTTTGTCTGTCTACTGTCCTGTCGCATAAACCTCTTGAGAGTGGGCCAAAAAGAGGCTCCAGCAGAGCACTTTGGCTCTGCTTCGCTTCGTGGCGGTGCACTCTTTCTAAGGAAAGAACACCATCGCAACAAAAAGAAAAAAATCACACTAAGAACTGTGCTGAATCACAGAAGCAAGCATTTCTCTCCGAACTCTTCTCTGCTGCGTGCTCAGCCCTAAGATTTGATCCTGTGAGAGGCTTCATCCACGGAGGACTCCCTTCCTTGGAGGCAAGTCGACCCACCCAGAAAGGGTGGAGCCAGAGGAGTGTGGCTGCGTACATCATTTAGCCAATGAATATCACCATAACATGTAGAAAAACCCACAATACAAGTGTGACAATGGGGAAACAATGCAGGCCAGCATCAGACATAAAGAATGAAGGTAACAATTCTGATGACCAGATAATGAGCAACCAACTAATCAACCTCTCAGATAAGGACTTTAGACAAGCAATATGGAAGATGCTCAAAGAACTCAAAGACACCATGGATCGAGTTGAACAGAACACTAATAAGAACCAAGAAAATATGAAGACAGAAATCACAAAACTCCAAACTGAAATAACATGTCAACTAACAGGCCTGAAAAAGTCAGTAAACGAAGTGAATGACAAAATGGATAAGCTTTGGGACAGGGTATCAGAAGCTGAGAATAGACTTGGTGCTGTGGAAGATGAGATAAATAACAATTCCATACAGCTGGAGACATTGGGAAAAAACTTAAAGCAAGTGAACAGACAGTGGAAAAATTAGTCAAAAAATGGGAACAGATGAAAATAGAAGTCTATGATAAGCTCAACAGAAACAACTTAAGAATCATTGGAGTCCCAGAGACCCAGGAAGAAAATTTCCAGGAAGAATCAATGGTCAAGAACATCATTAAAGAGAAACTTCCAGAGCTAAAGAATATATGTGATCAAATCCTGCATGCTCGAAGAGTACCAACCAAAAGGGACCCCAGAAAAACAACCCCAAGACACATCCTAGTCACAATGACAAATCCCACAGATAGACACAGAATTCTGAAAACAGCAAGATCAAAAGGGGAAATTACATTCAAGCAAGCATCTTTGAGATTTACAGCAGACCTGTCACCAGAAACACTCAATGCCAGAAAGCAGTGGTGGGATATTGTGACGAGACTGAATGAAATGAATGCTTCACCTAGAATACTGAACCCAGCAAAACTCACTTTTCAGTTTGACGGAAGAATACATGGTTTCACAGACAAAAAACAGCTCAGAAACTTTACAGACTCAAAACCAGTCTTAAGAGAAAAACTGAAAGACCTAATTTAAGACAAGACTAACCAAAAGACACACCAAATTTCAATATAAAGATGGCATTAAATCCCAGGACAATTCTTTCTCTCAACCTCAATGGACTAAATGCACTAGTTAAGAGACACAGAGTGGCTAAATGGATCAAAAAACTCAATCCAACCTTCTGTTGCCTACAAGAAACGCACCTGAATAGTCAGAACAAACATAGATTCAAAATAAAAGGCTGGAGAAAAATTATCCAAGCAAACAACACCCATAAAAAAGCTGGAGTGGCCATACTAATATCAGATAATGCAAACTTTATACTCAGGAAGGTTATAAGGGACAAAGATGGACATTTTATATTAATCAAGGGGTATGTAGAGCAGGAAGAAATAACTCTCCTAAACATATATGCACCAAATGAGGGTCTAGTAAAATATTTAATACAATTGTTGACAAATCTGAAAAATAATATCAATAACAACACAATAATTATGGGGGACCTCAACATGGCTTTGTCAACACTGGATAGGTCAACCAGACTGAAACCCATGTATATCTTATGGTTTTGGGTCTGATATTGAGGTCTTTAATCCATTTAGATATTACCTTCGTACATGATGTTAGCTGGGGGTCTAAGTTCATTTTTTTGCAAGTGGCTAGCCAGTTGTGCCAACACAACTTGTTGAAGAGACTTTCTTTGCTCCATTTAGGATTTCTTGCTCCTTTCTTAAAAATTAGGTGATTGTATGTCTGGGGAACATTTTCCGAGTATTCAAGCCTATTCCACTGATCTGAGGGCCTATCCTTATTCCAATACCATTCTGTTTTGATAACTATTGCTTTGTGGTAAAGTTTAAAGTTGGGGAAAGTAATTCCTACCATATTCTTTTCCCCAATGATTGCTTTAGGTATTCTAGGGTGTTTATTGTTCCAAATGAATTTCAAAAGTGTCTGATCCACTTCTTTGAAGAATGTCATGGGTATTTTTAGAGGGATCACATTAAATCTGTATAATGCCTTGGGGAGTATTGCCATTTTGATGATGGTAATCCTGCCAATCCATGAGAAGGGTATGTGTTTCCATTTCCGTGTGTCCTCTCTTATTTCTTGGAGCAGAGTTTTATAGTTTTCTTTGTATAGGTCCTTCACATTCTTAGTCAAGTTGATTCCAAGATATTTGAGTTTGTGTGGCACTATTATGAATGGAGTTGTTTTCTTAATGTCCATTTCTTCCTTATTACTATTGGTGTATAGAAAAGCAATTGATTTTTTGTGTGTTAATTTTGTAGCCTGCCACCTTGCTATATGAGTCTATTGTTTCTAGAAGCTTTTTGGTAGAGTCTTTAGGGTTTTCTAAGTAGAGTATCATGTCATCTGCAAACAGTGAGAGCTTGACTTCTTCCTTTCCTATCTGGATTCCCTTGATATCTTTTTCTTGCCTAATCGCTATAGCAAGTACTTCCAGTACTATGTTGAATAGGAGTGGTGAGAGAGGGAAGACTTTTAGTTTTTCTCCATTGAGGATAATATTTGCCACTGGCTTGTGATAGATGGCCTTAACTATATTGAGAAAGGTTCCTTCCATTCCCATCTTGCTGAGAGTTTTGATCAAGAATGGGTGTTGGACCTTATCAAATGATTTCTTTGCATCTATTGATATGATCATGTGATTTTTATTTTTCTTGTTGTTGATGTTGTGTATTATGTTGATAGATTTATGGATGTTAAACCATCCTTGCATTCCTGGGATGAAACCTACTTGATCATAGTGGATGATGTTCTTAATGAGGCATTGAATCCTATTTGCCAGGATTTTGTTGAGGATCTTTGCATCTGCATTCATCAACGATATTGGTCTGTAATTTTCTTTTTTCGTAGCATCTCTGTCTGGTTTAGGTATCAAGATGATACCTAGCTCCATAAAAGCTATTTGGAAGTGTTTCCGTTTGTTCAATTTCATGAAAGAGTCTTGCCAGGATTGGTAGTAGTTCCTCTTGGAAAGTTTGAAAGAATTCATTAGTGAATCCATCTGGGCCTGGGCTTTTGTTTTTGGGCAGACATTTGATTACCATTTTAATTTAATCAATAGTGATGGGGGTGTTTAGATATGCTACATCCTCTTCCTTCAACCGTGGAAGATTATGAGTCCAAAAAAAAAAAAAATTATAAGAGTCCAAGAATTTATCCATTTCTTCCAGGTTCTTATTTTTAGTGGTGTAGAGTTTCTCAAAGTAGTTTCTGATTACCCTTTGAATCTCTGCCATATCAGTAGTGATCTCTCCTTTTTCATTCCTAATACAAGCTATCAAGTTTCTCTCTCTCTCTTTCTTTGTTAGTTTTGCCAGTGGTCTATCAATCTTGTTTATTTTTTCAAAGAACCAACTTCTGCTTTCATTGATCTTTCGGATTGTTTTTTGGGTTTCCACTTTGTTGATTCCTGCTCTCAGCTTTGTTATTTCCTTCTGTCTCCCTATTTTTGGGTCCTTTTGTTGATCACTTTCTAGTTCTATTAGCTGTGTCATTAAGCTACTCAGGTAAGCTCCTTTTTCCTTCCTGATGTGTGCTTGCAAAGCTATAAATTTTCCTCTCAGTACTGCTTTTTTTTTTTTCATTTTTTTTATCTTTATTTAAACACCGTGATTACAAACATGATTATAGTTGTATGATTACAGTCATGTAAAGAGCACCCCCCTTCACCGGTGCAACATTCCCACCACCAATTTCCCAGATCTCCCTCCCTACCCCCCTACACCTGTACTCGAGACAGGCTTTCTACTTCCCTCATTCATTCACATTTTATGATAGTTTTCAGTGTAGTCATCTCTGCAACTGCACTCATCACTCTATGTGATGAGCTGCATGTCCTGAGCTGCACCTACCAGCCCTCATCTCTCTTGTCTCTGAGATACTGTTAAAAATGTCCTTCATTTTTCTTAAAGCCCATAGATGAGTGAAACCATTCTGCGTCTTTCTCTCTCTCTCTGACTTACTTCACTCAGCATAATAGATTCCATGTACATCCATGTATTGGAAAATTTCATGACTTCATCTCTCCTGATGGCTGCATAGTATTCCATTGTGTATATGTACCACAGTTTCTTCAGCCACTCATCTGTTGAAGGGCATCTTGGTTGTTTCCAGAGTCTGGCTATTGTAAATAGCGCTGCAATGAATATAGGAGTAAGGAAGGGATTTTTGTATTGTATTTTTGTGTTTCTTGGGTATATTCCTAGGAGTGGTATAGCTGGATCGTATGGAAGCTCAATTTCCAGTTTGTGAAGGAATCTCCATATCGCTTTCCATAAAGGTTGTACTAGACGGCATTTCCACCAGCAGTGAAAAAGAGTTCCTTTCTCTCCACATCCCCGCCAGCACTGCTTGTTTTCCTTTTTTGTGATGTGTGCCAATCTCAGTGGCGTGAGGTGGTACCTCATAGTAGTTTTGATTTGCATCTCCCTGACGATTAGTGATGTTGAACATCTTTTCATGTGCCTTTTGGCCATTTGCCTTTCTTCTTTTTCAAAGTGTCTGTTCATTTCTTCTCCCCATTTTTTGATGGGGTTAGTTGTTTTTTTCTTGTATAGTTCTGTCAGTACCTTGTAAATTTTGGATATTAGCCCTTTATCTGATGTGTATTGGGTGAATAATTTCTCCCACTCAGTGGGTGGCCTTTGTATTCTGGGCACTATTTCCTTTGAGATGCAGAAGCTTTTCAGCTTAATATAGTCCCATCTGTTTATCTCTGCTTCCACTTGCTTGGAAAGTGCCGTCTCCTCCTTAAAGATGCCTTTAGTCTCAATGTCCTGGAGTGTTTCACCTACATGTTGTTCTATATACCTTATAGTTTCAGTTCTGATATCAAGGTCTTTAATCCATTTGGATTTTACCTTTGTACATGGTGTTAGCTGTGGGTCTGAGTTCGCTTTTTTGCAAGTGGCTAACCAGTTGT
The DNA here is from genome assembly GCF_024139225.1 of Suncus etruscus. Lineage (NCBI taxonomy): Eukaryota > Metazoa > Chordata > Mammalia > Eulipotyphla > Soricidae > Suncus > Suncus etruscus. Next base: position 46,723,820 of record NC_064854.1, on the reverse strand, counting down.
GCCAACACCACTTGTTGAATAGGCTTTGCCTGCTCCATTTAGGATTTCTTGCTCCTTTATCAAAAACAAGGTGGTTATATGTCTGAGGAACCTTCTCTGAGTACTCAAGCCTATTCCACTGATCTGAGGGTCTGTTTTTATTCCAATACCATGCTGTTTTTATAACTGTTGCTTTGTAATACAACTTAAAATTGGGGAAAGTAATGCCTCCCATATTCCTTTTCCCAAGGAGTGCTTTAGCTATTCGTGGTTGTTTGTTGTTCCAGATGAATTTCAGAAGTATTTGATCCACTTCTTTGAAAAATGTCATGGGTATCTTTAGAGGATTCGCGTTAAATCTGTACAATGCTTTTGGAAGTATTGCCATTTTAATGATGTTGATCCTGCCAATCCATGAGCATGGTATGTATTTCCATTTCCGCGTGTCCTCTCTTATTTCTTGGAGCAGTGTTTTGTAGTTTTCTTTGTATAGATCCTTCACATCTTTAGTCAGGTTGACTCCAAGATATTTGAGTTTGTGTGGAACTAATGTGAATGGGATTGTTCTCTTAATGTCCATTTCTTCCCTATCATTATTAGTGTATAAAAAGGCCATTGATTTTTGTGTGTTAATTTTGTATCCTGCCACTTTGCTATACAAATCTATTATTTCTAGAAGCTTTTTGGTAGAGTCTTTAGGGTTTTCTAAGTAGAGTATCATGTCATCTGCAAACAGTGAGAGCTTGACTTCTTCCTTTCCTATCTGGATTCCCTTGATATCTTTTTCTTGCCTAATCGCTATAGCAAGTACTTCCAGTGCTATGTTGAATAGGAGTGGTGAGAGAGGACAGCCTTGTCTTGTACCAGAATTTAGAGGAAAGGATTTTAGTTTTTCTCCATTGAGGATAATATTTGCCACTGGCTTCTGGTAGATGGCTTTGACTATATTGAGAAAGGTTCCTTTTATTCCTATCTTGCTGAGAGTTTTCATCAAGAATGGGTGTTGAACCTTATCAAATGCTTTTTCTGCATCTATTGATATGACCATGTGATTTTTATTTTTGTTGTTGTTTATGTTGTGTATTATATTGATAGATTTACGGATGTTAAACCATCCTTGCATTCCTGGGATGAAACCTACTTGATCAAAGTGAATGATCTTCTTGATGAGGCACTGGATCCTGTTCGCCAGGATTTTGTTGAGGATCTTTGCATCTGTGTTCATCAGGGATATTGGTCTGTAATTTTCTTTTTTGGCAGCATCTCTATCAGGTTTTGGTATTAAGGTGATGTTGGCTTCATAAAAGCTATTTGGAAGTATTCCTGTTTTTTCGATTTCATAAAAGAGCCTGGCCAGAATTGGTAGTAGTTCCTCTAGAAAGGTCTGAAAGAATTCATTTGTGAATCCATCAGGGCCTGGGCTTTTGTTTTTGGGTAAATTTTTGATTACAGTTTTAATTTCCTCAATAGTGATGGGGGTGTTTAGATATGCTACCTCTTCTTTATTCAACCGTGGAAGGTTATATGAGTTCAGAAATTTATCCATTTCTTCCAGGTTCTCATATTTAGTGGCATAGAGTTTCTCAAAGTATTCTCTGAATACCCTTTGAATCTCTGCAGTATCTGTAGTGATCTCCCCCTTTTCATTTCTAATACGCGTTATCAAGTTTCTCTCTTTCTTTTGCTTTGTGAGTTTTGCCAATGGTCTATCAATCTTGTTTATTTTTTCAAAGAACCAACTTCTGCTTTCGTTGATCTTTCGGATTGTTTTTTGGGTTTCCACTTCGTTGATTTCTGCTCTCAGCTTTGTTATTTCCTTCTGTCTCCCTATTTTTGGGTCCTTTTGTTGATCACTTTCTAGTTCTATTAGCTGTGTCATTAAGCTACTCAGGTAAGCTCCTTTTTCCTTCCTGATGTGTGCTTGCAAAGCTATAAATTTTCCTCTCAGTACTGCTTTTGCTGTGTCCCATAAGTTCTGATAGTTTGTGTCTTTATTGTCATTTGTTTCCAGGAACCTTTTGATTTCCTCCTTGATTTCATCTCGGACCCACTGGTTATTGAGTATGAGGCTGTTTAACTTCCAGGTGTTAAATTTTTTCTTCTGTGTCCCTTTGCAGTTCACATCTAACTTCAGAGCCTTGTGGTCAGCAAAGGCAGCCTGCAAAATGTCTATCTTTTTTATTTTATGGAGGTATGTTTTATGTGCCAGCACGTGATCTATCCTGGAGAATGATCCATGTACATTGGAAAAGAATGTGTATCCAGGTTTCTGAGGATAGAGTGCCCTATATATATCTACTAGGCCTCTTTCATCCATTTCTCTTTGCAGGTCTAGTATATTTTTGTTGGGTTTCCATTTGGTTGACCTATCAAGTGTTGACAAGCCTGTGTTGAGGTCTCCCACAATTATTGTGTTATTATTGATATCCTTCTTCAGATTTGTCAACAATTGTATTAAATACTTTGCTGGACCCTCATTCGGTGCGTATATGTTTAGGAGAGTGATTTCTTCTTGCTGTACAAATCCCTTGATTAGTACATAATATCCATCTTTGTCCCTTACAACTTTTCTGAGTATAAAGTTTGTGTCATCTGATATTAGTATGGCCACCCCCGCTTTTTTAAGGGTGTTGTTTGCTTGAATGATTTTCCTCCAGCCTTTGATTTTGAGTCTATGTTTATTCTGACTATTCAGGTGTGTTTCTTGTAGACAGCAGAAGGTTGGCTTCAGTTTTTTGATCCATTTCGCCACTCTGTGCCTCTTAACTGGTGCATTTAGTCCATTGACATTGAGAGAAATAATTGTCATGGGATTTATTGCCATCTTTGTGTAGAAGTTTGGTGTGTTTTTTGTTCTGTCTTGTTTTTAGAGTAGATCTTTCAGTTTTTCTTTTAAGGCTGGTTTTGAGTCTGCAAAGATTTTGAGCTGTTGTTTATCTGTGAAGCCGTGTATACATCCGTCAAACCTGAAACTTAGTTTTGCTGGGTGCAATATTCTTGGCGAAGCATTTATTTCGTTGAGTTTTGCCACTACGTCCCACCACTGCCTTCTGGCCTTGAGTGTTTCTGGTGACAGGTCTGCTGTAAATTTCAAGGATGCTCCCTGGAATGTAATTTCCCTTTTCGATCTTGCTGCTTGCAGTATTCTATCTCTATCGGTGGGTTTCATCATGGTGACTATGATGTGTCTTGGGGTGTTTCTACTGGGGTCTTTTTTAGCTGGTACTCTTCGGGCATCCAGGATTTGGTCACATGTTTTCTTTAACTCTGGTAGTTTCTCTGTGATGATGTTCTTAACCATTGATTCTTCCTGAAGATTTTCTTCTTGGGTCTCTGGAACTCCAATGATTCTAAAGTTGTTTCTGTTGAGCTTATCAAAGACTTCTATTTTCATCTTCTCATATTCTTTGAGTAAATTTTCCATTGTCTGATCATTTCATTTGAGGCTTTTTTCCAATCTCTTCTGCTGTGTAAAGTTGTTATGCATCTCGTCTTCTAAAGCACTAATTCTATCCTCAGCTGCTATTAACCTGTTGGAAAGCTCATCCATTATGTTCTTCAATTCGTCTACTGAGTTTTTCAGACCTGTTATCTGATCTGATATTTCAGTTTGGAGTTTTCTGATTTCTATCTTCATATTCTCTTGATTTTTATTAGTGTTCTGATTTATACTTTCTTTGATATCTGTTAGCAACCTCCATATTTCGTCTCTAAACTCCATTTCTGAAAGACTGCTTAGGTAGTTGGTCGTTGTTGGGTCATCAGAGTTTCCATCTTCATTCTCTATGGTTGAAGTTGGTCTGCGTAGTCTCCCCATTGTAACGCTTACGCTGTGGTTTTTTCTACGTGTTGTGGTGGTACTCATTGGCTAGGCCCCCAAACACTCACCTCAGCCGAGGCAAGCCGTCAGGGGATGCCAGGAGAAGTCCCCAAATGTCCACAATCCACAACTCCAACAGAAAACACACGCCTCAGGAGACACGCCTCAGCCGAGGCAAGCCGTCAGGGGATGCCAGGAGAAGTCCCCAAATGTCCACAATCCACAACTCCAACAGAAAACACACCCTCAGTACTGCTTTTGCTGTGACCTATAAGTTCTGATAGTTTGTGTCTTTATTGTCATTTGTTTCTAGGAACCTTTTGATTTCCTCCTTGATTTCATCTCGGACCCACTGGTTATTCAGTATGAGGCTGTTTAACTTCCAGGTGTTAAAGTTTTTCTTCTGTGTCCCTTTGGAATTCACAAATAATTTCAGAGCCTTGTGGTCAGTGAAGGTAGCCTGCAAAATTTCTATCCTCTTGATATTATGGAGGTATGTTTTATGTGCCAGCATGTAGTCTGTCCTGGAGACATGTACATGTCCTGGAGACATGTACATGTCTCCATGTACATTGGAGAAGAATGTGTATCCAGGTTTCTGGGGATGGAGTGTCCTATATATATCCACTAAGCCTCTTTTTTCCATTTCTCTCCTCAGGTCTAGTATATTCTTAATCTCCAAAATATACAAGGCACTGACAGAAATTTACAAGAAAAAACATCTATTCCCATTAAAAAATGGAAAGAAGAAATGCACAGACACTTTGACAAAGAAGAAATACAAATGGCCAAAAGACACATGAAAAAATGCTCCATATCACTAATCATCAGGGAGATGCAAATCAAAACAACTATGAGGTACCACCTCACACCACAGAGAATGGCACACATCACAAAGAATGAGAATAAACAGTGTTGGTGGGGATGTGGAGAGAAAGGAACTCTTATCCACTGCTGGTGGGAATGCCATCTAGTTCAACCTTTATGGAAAGCGATATGGAGATTCCTCCAAAAACTGGAAATCGAGCTCCCATAGGATCTAGCTATACTACTCCTAGGAATATACACTAGGAACACAAAAATACAATACAAAAACTCCTTCCTCACACCTATATTCATTGCAGCATTATTTACCATAGCAAGACTCTGGAAACAACCAAGATGCCCTTCAACAGACGAATGGTTAAAGAAACTGTGGTACATATACACAATGGAATATTATGCAGTTGTCAGAAGAAATGAAGTCATGAAATGTTCCTATACATGGATTTACACGGAATCTACTATGCTGAGTGAAATAAGTCAGAGAGAGAGAAAAAAAAAGCAGAATGGTCTCACTCATCTCTGGGTTTTAAGAAAAATGAAAGACATTCTTGCAAAAATAATTTTCAGACACAAGAGAGAAAAGAGCTGGAAGTTACAGCCGACCTCAGGAAGCTCACCACAAAGAGTGATGAGTTTAGTTAGAGAAATAACTACATTTTGAACTGTCCTAATAATGAGAATGTATGAGGGAAATGGAAAGCCTGTCTAGAGTACAGGTGGGGGTCGGGTGGGGAGGAGGGAGATTTGGGACATTGGTGATGGGAACGTTGAACTGATGATGGGTGGTGTTCTTTACATGACTGAAACCCAAACACAATCATGTATGAGATCAAGGTGTTTAAATAAAATATATATATACAAAAAAGAAATAAATGGGACATCCAACCCTGAACCTTGTATCCCATCCTGGAACTAGCATGGTTTTCTGCACTAGCACAAGGAATAAAACTTCCACTGGGGGAGGCCCTCCTGCTACCTGGCTTCAACTTGATCCTGGGTGGGTTCTGAAGACCAAGAATCAGTGATAACTTGCTTTCAGTACAGGTTTTTCTGCCTCACCTCCTAATGGTGAAATAAAATCCGAAGACGCTCCATGACACCCCAGCTTTGACATAAGGTCTGTGCAAAAACCAAGATCTCTAATTACAGAAGCCTGACTGTGACCACCACAACTGAGTAGAACTTTTCCTGGGACCATGAAGAAAGACCTTGGGGTTGGACAATTATAATCCCTGAAACCTATAGTCCATTTATGACAGGGTGCTTCATGGGTAGAGATACCCTGTTTTTTTGGGAGGGCTAAGGGTATTTCCTTTCTAATTTCTCCAACATTTGATGCACTTATGCAAAAAAAAAAAAAAAAGGAAAAGAAGAAAACCCTGCCATTACCCTGTTTGTAAATTTTTATTTGTATATTCTAGATATGGGCTCCTACCTTTATCATAAAACCTTGTTACATAAATTACTTTGTTTTACCTCATATTTCTGTATCTTTCTATAAATTGAGAAAAGAAAAATAAAAGAAAATGGGGCCCAAGGGCCAAGTGTTCTCAGATGCATTGGTGGAGAAAAAAAAGATCAGAATTAAATATCCAAGCCAAAGTCAACCACAATTGTATTCAGAGACCCAAACTATAACAATCTAAACTTAACATGGACCTGTTACAACTGGCAGGCCAAGGTACTAAGGTTGGAGATATTGAAAGCACGCTGGGAACTTTGGTGGAGGGAGGTCAACGTCTGTGATGGGAATAACACTAATTCATTGTCACTGTATGTATGCCTAAAATCCAATGATGAAGAACCTGTAATTCACAATGGTCTCAATAAATTTTTTTAAAAAGAAATAGATGGGGCTGGAGAGATAGCGGGGAGGTAAGGTGTTTGCCTTACATGCAGAAGGACAGTGATTTGAATCCCAGCATCCCATATGGTCCCCCAAACTTGCCAGGAGTGATTTCTGAGCATAACCTCTGAGCGCTGCTGGGTGTGACCAAAAAACCAAAAATAAGAAAGAAATAGATGGACATGGGATTAAAATGAACTTTGACACTTGTAATCTGTTTTTTTGTTAGAAACTGGCACGTCAGTCTCTTTTAGGAAGTCACTAGTAAAGCTTTAATGAAAGAAAAGGGCTAAGAATAATGAGTGGGTAGAGCAACTGGCCTGGCATGGTAAGGAAGCCAAAGGAAGTGAAGATTTTTAGAGTGCTTTTGAGTAGCCTTGAAGCCTATCTGGAAGCTTCTGCTGAAGAACAGTAAGAATCCCACTTCTCTAAAAAAAAAAAATTAGAGATTTTTTAGAAAGAGATGGAAACCTTGACTAGAAGATGGCCTATTGTAAAATTATGATGATAACTGCCTGAGTCTTTGATTGCCAGCAAATATATAGACAGAAAGAATTGTGTCTCTACAGAGAGATACATCAGGCTAGCTAGAAGATGGGCATAATTTGCCTTGTTGCTGAAGGCTGGCATGAGGGCATGGAGATCAGGTGCTTTCCTCTTACTGATGGTGAGAGATGTTGGTAAAGTTATTGTAAGTCTCTTGCTGTTATATGAAAGTGGAAAAAATGCCTGTGGTTAGAATCATTCATATTCTAGTAACTTATCGGTAATAGGAATAGACACTTACAAAAAAGTAAGTAATTCTAACTAATAATTAGGAAAAATAAATGGACAAATGAATCAATGGGTAAATGAGTAAACAGTGTATATTAAGACATAGTTATAATTTTCAGGCAATGGGGCCAGAGGGATAGCATGAGGTAAGGCATTTGCCTTTCATGCAGAAGGTCATTGGATTGAATCCTGGCATCTCCTATGGTCCCCCGAGTCTGCCAGGAGAGATTTCTGAGCATGGAGCCAGAAGTAACCCCTGAGCACTGCTGAGTGTGACCCAAAAACCAATAATAATAATAATAATAATAATTTTTTCAGGCAAAACAATTTATCCTGAAAATCTCTATTGATTTACAAAAAATATATAATATTAAATGTTTATCCAAATTTTCATCATTAAAAATAAATCAGGGGCTGGAGTGATAGTGTAGTGATAGGGCATTTACTTTGCACGTGGCTAATCCAGGACAGACCTTGATTCCATACTTGGCATCCAGTATGGTCCCTCAAGCCAGGACCGATTTCTGAGTGCATAGCCAGGAGTAACCCATGAGCATCACTGGGTCTGTCCCGAAAACAAAACAAAAAAAAAAATCAAAGGGTTGATTTCTTTTTTCATGATAAATATAACCATTAAAAGAAATAAATTTGTCCCAGTATTATATACACTGGGCCTCGGGGAGAGGCTATTGAATATTTAGTTAAAACAATAGGGATGATGAGGATCTGGGATATGGCTCAGCAGCACCTACCTTACAAACTTGAGGTGGCAAACTTAATCTGTGGTGTCTTCTGCATGTGCCAGGAGAGATCCTGGTAACTCTGCTTTTATGACTAAAGGTGAAGGATACTGTCCGAGATCCCCGTGCCACAAGGGATTTCTGAATGCATGGAACCAGGTGTGTGCAAGCGCTACAACAAGAGGGTGGAACCTAGGCAAGTACTACCAATTAAATAGATGTGTGAGTACTGTGACTAGTAGTGCGGGCCCCCAGCAGATGGCAAGCACTATAGCCAGAAAGTGTGTGAAGATCACAACTAAATGTGCAAGCATTGCAGCCTAGCATATTGAAGATCCTTGGTTATTGCAACAGTAGTATCTAAAAAGGAAGAGCAGAAGGGGGAAAATGAATAGTTAATGGTCACTTACATTATATAATAAAAAATTTAAATATTAAAATGCACTTGGCACAAAAACTCAAAAGGTGCCAAGTCTCAGAGAATAAAATCAAATTTTCTTTGGGGGCCAGAGCAATGGCACAGTGGTTAAGCCATTTGCCTTGCATGTGGTCAATCCAGGTTCAATTCTCAGCATCCCATATGGTCTTCCAAGCCTGCCAGGATAATTTTTGAGTGCATTGCTAGAAGTAACCCTTAAGCACTGCTAGGTGTGTCCCCAAAATATACAAACATGCTGATTACATGCTATTTCATCATCCGCAATAGAAACCCTGTACCAATTGGTTACCTTTTTAACTCTATGAATTTACCTGTTCTGGACATGTCATATCAGTGGAGTCACCAATATATGAACTTTATGTTTGGCTTCATTCACTTAGCAGAATGTTGGCAAGATTCATCCATGTTGTAGCATATGGAAACTTCATTTATCTTTTGGTTATATAAAATTCCATTTTTGTGAAATAGAATACTTGATTATCTATTCATAAACATTTTGACTATCCATTCATCAGTAATAAATAAGTAAATAAGCTGATAGTATTAGAGTTCATAGCATCATCATTCTTAGGACCCCTAAAGATGATGATGCTATGAACTCTAATACTATCAGCTTATTTACTTTATTTTATTTGTGTTTATGGTCACACCCAGCAGCTTTCAAGCATTACTCCTGCCTCTACACTCTACACTCAGGAATCACTCCAGAATTCTGAGGCTCAGGGAATCATATGTGATGTCAGGGATTGAACCAGGTTGGCCATGTGCAAGGCAAATGCTCTACTCACTGTGCTGTCACTCCAGCCCCCTATCAGATTATTTTTGAAAAGTAGTCTTCCCTCCTGTGGGACACTTCTCACAGTCTCTCTCTTCTCTGTGGCCTCAGCCTCCACCCAATTTTTGTGTTTGTGTCTAGAATGATAGCTTCTTCTTGGCAGAGAGAATGAGGACTATTAAAGAATCAGCTTTCCAGATGATCAATAGAATTTGAGATGTTAAGAAGAGAGTTGAGGGGCTAATGCAAAGGTACAGTGGGTAGGGAACTTGCCTTATCTGTCCTACAGTCTTGTCCTACAGTCTACTGAGGCCATCGGGGGTGATTCCTGAGTAAGAAGCCAGGAATTAACCCAGACCACCACCAAGTGTGACCCTCATGCAAAGAAACAAACAAACAAACAAACAAACAAAAAACAGAAAAAAAATAGAGTTGAAAGAAATAATCTGGAATCAGAAGAAAACAGTGCTTGGCTTAGAATCTGGAAGTTAAGAAACATCATGCCAGAAAGAGGAAATGCTTTAAGGTTGGGTTGAAAGAGAATTAGAACAGGTGACTAAGAGAGAGAGAACAGTGGTGAGAGACACCGGAGGCAGTAGATGGCCTGGGAGACACATTAGGGAGCAAGGTGTGGGCAGCACGGCTGAAATACAAGGCCCCAAAAGGGCTTTTTCAACATAGGCACCCATTCTTCTATGGCTATCCCTGTTGGAGTGGCAAGAGAGCAAAGTCTGATGAATAAGCTAAAACCTCAGGCAGCATCACCTAGAGTCAAAAGCTGAAACTGAACATGGATAAACCAAAAGATGCAGAAAGAACAGAAAAGGAGATTAATACTGCAAGAGGTTCAGAACAGTTGCTACACGGAAGAGGGATGCAGATGGGGGGTAGAGAGAAATTTCGGCAGGATTTTCAAATATAACCCCTTGGGAATTATTTTTTACGCTATGTACATTTCTTTGATAAAAACTGGAGGACTCAAAGAAGGACTTTTGCATTCATGCACACACACACACACACACACACACACACACACATCCCAAGATGATACTTGAATTGTATTTTGGGGGAAGATAGGCTGCTGGCAAGGCATAATTGGTCTCTTCTTCCCACCCAGGACCTGGACTAATAACATCCTCTAGCCACCGCTAACTATTCATTGTGTTCATTCATTGTATTCGCTAACTATTTTCTGGTCCAGTAAGAGAAAATAGATGCTGGGGAAGAGTAGGAATCATACAGGCAGCAGGGGACGAGAAGAAACCCCAAGGGAAATAATTAGAAATCTTTTACTTCTCCCAGGTTCTGTCTCCTTTGACTGCTCCACACTGCCATGGTTCTTTTTTGTTTGTTTGTTTTTCGGGCCACACCCGTTTGATGCTCAGGTGTTACTCCTGGCTAGGAGCTCAGAAATTGCCCCTGGCTTGGGGGGACCATATGGGACGCTGGGGAATTGAACCGCGGTCCTTCCTTGGCTAGCGCTTGCAAGGCAGACACCTTACCTCTAGTGCCACCTCACCGGCACGACACTGCCATGGTTCTATAGCAAATGAAGCAACACTGTTACCCCATCCCTGTCACTCTGTAATCTCCCAGCAACCCACTTCCTCTTGTGGAAGACAATGTGGCCTTTCCACTTTGGAGAATGAGAATTCTCTGAAGATAAACTGAGACACATGTAGAAAATGACTGAAATTACTGGGTATCAGGAGAAAGGATAACCTAAAGAGAAAGAGGATGGGGGTGTTGAAGGATGGGGTGGGAGTGGGCGAAGAGTCTGTAATGATATGATGTATAGTTATTGCCTTATTTTCTGTGACTTTTGCTCCAAATGAGAGGTTTCAGCTCTCACACGGCAAAGCCTGGTGTATAAATCCAACATTTATTATGGGGGTGGGAGGGCCAGGTAAGGAGACTCTCAAGAAGTGTCGAGAGGGCCCGGAGAGATAGCACAGTGGCGTTTACCTTGCAAGCAGCCGATCCAGGACCAAAGGTGTTTGGTTCGAATCCCAGTGTCCCATATGGTCCCCCGAGCCTGCCAGGAGCTATTTCTGAGCAGATAGCCAGGAGTAACCCCTGAGCACCGCCGGGTGTGGCCCAAAAATCAAAAAAAAAAAAAAAAAAAGTAAGTGTCGAGAGGTTCTGGCATGATGGAGGGGGAGGAAATGATGGTCTACCTAGACTAGAAAGAAGCAGAAATCAAAAAGAAAGAGGACTTTTTTTTTATAGTAAAAGAAAACAGGTTTATTAGAGAAATTTGCTTAGGCAAATGTAGGAGAGAGAGAGAGAGAGAGAGAGAGAGAGAGAGAGAGAGAGAGAGAGAGAGAGAGAGAGAGAGAGAGAGAGAAATATGTACAAGGAGATCACAGACTTCAGAGGGGTAAAAGAGAATCTTGTTCAGGTTGAGATGGAGTTGACATTTAGGGTGGAGAAAGGCTGAAAAAGACTGGATAAACTGCACCCCCATGTAGGGTTCTGGCGCAGGATCCTCTGACGAGGCTGATGCAAGGGTGAGTAAGGGTCTCTTCCAGCCCGTGGCCTCGAAGCCAGACTCAGGAAAGAGAGGAAAGACCATGAGCCACAGACCACTCATAGGGAAGTAATATCAGAGCAATAGGCTTCATTTATTGAAGGTAGGGACAAGGCTTTTAAGGGTAAACTTTAGGAAGGAAACAGAACGTGGATAATACAGTTTAGACATTACAGCAACAAGATGGTATGCAGAGACAACAGTCACAAGGTACATGACATCATTGATTTGGATGGTATGCAAAGATAGCGGTTACAATGCCCATGGCATAATTAAATCAGGAAGCATGTAAAGATAGCATAGCAATGCTCATGGCATCATTCAATCAGGAAATATGTGAAGATAGTGGTTGCAATGCTTTGGCACTATTAGCCTAGACAGGATGACTTTCTCCTGCACTCATACATAACCGCAGAGACATAAGTCTCTAAACACAGACTTTCTTTTATATTCAAGGCCAGCTTGCAGAAATCTCCTTATTCCTGCCCTCTCTCCCCATAGCCCCACCCTCAATTTCTCTTGAAATCAAATTCCTCAAGGGATGCATTGGGTGGTTGGGACTTTGGAGTTAGGTCTTGAGGAGAGACCCCATGACTGAATTATAAGAGGCCAGAGAGAAAGCCCCCCCCTCTTTTTTCACTGGAAGTCAGCATCTGTGGGCAGGAAAAGAGGCTCACCAGTTTTGTCTCAGGTGCCTAGGTTGCAGAACTGTGAGAAAAAAAATCAGTGTTGGGTTGGAGAGATAGTACAGTAGGTACTATCTTAAATGACTTACATGTGAATGAACAGAATATGGCTCTCTCAGCCTTGCCAGGAATGATCCCTGAGTTCAGAACCAGAAGTAGGTCCTGAGCAACACCAGATGTGGTCCCAACCCCCACCACACACACACACACACACACACACACACACACACACACACACACACCACACAAAGGACAGAATGTTGTTTAAGCCACTTTATTTAAGTTATTTGTTATGGTAGCTTTAACTGAGATGGGACCAAAAGAGTAAGAGGTAAAAGAGAGGAGAGCCAAGTTAGGGGAGAGAAAGGGAAATAATTTTGAAAAAATGGAAGTGAGATTGGTGTGTCATAAATGAAGAAAGGAGGTTGGCAGAGAAACTGGATGGGCGTTATTTGTGAATTGATATAATAGTTTCCTGGGGTTGCCATAACAAATTACCACAAATTTTGTGACACAATTCATTCTCTCATAGTTCTTGAGGTTATCAGTCTAAAATCAATCAGAGCCCTGTTTCTTCCAGAGATTCTAAGTGACAATAACTCCTCCTCCCCTCTTCTAACTTCTTATAGCCAGGAGTTCCTCAGGTGTGCTTTCCATCTTCTCACGCCCTCTTCCCTGCATTTCATTCTGTGTCTGTCTCAGAACTCTTTCTCTTATTTAGGACACAATTTGTTGTGCAGGGTCTCCCCAAGTTCAGGACACAGGACAGGCCTTTTTCAAGACTCTTAACTTAATGACATTCTAAATAGGGTTCTATTCATTGGGAAGATGAGTTTGGACCTATTCTTTGGGTTCCACTATTCTACCAATTAGAGTCGCTGACTCTTATTTTTTTGGTTTAGTCAGTGCTTGTGGTTACTCTTGGCTTAATTCTTGGGCTGTTCTTTCTGGTGCTTGGGGGACTCTGCAGTACCTGGGATTGAATCCTGAGCACATGTTTGCAAAGATGCTCCAGCACACGGAGCATTTCCCCAGCCAACTAAGCCTTGTTTTGACTTAAGAATATTTAAGAGCTTAAAGGGAGAATTTCCTGCTGTTGAACAACCTGTTGTTTGTTTTTGCAAAATAGTAAAACAAATGGGACAAAATACTTAAAATTAGTGTGACTGAGAAAAACACAGGGCAACCAAGGAACTGAAAGTCAATATAAATCTATGACAGAAAATAAGAGATGGACTTCTGCTATTTCAATGGATTTTATAGATGACAATACAAATGACATGCTTATTGTATATTTTGATGTTTTCAGAAATCCTTATGCTATCCTTATATCTAGTTGTGTATTTAACTTAAGTGATTGCTCCACTTATTTCTTTAGAAATCTATGATTTTTAAAACACACATTTCAGAGATTGTGAGTGCAAAAAGGAACATGACAGAATGGTTCCCATGTAGAGTTTTTGGGCATAAAAAAGACATTCTCACAGGTAAGCATTATGATGAGACAAGAGCTTATCTGTTGTTAGTAGAAGCTGCATATGATTCCCAGGCCTGTGCTTGCCTGACTGGGGTCTGCTGTATTTGCATCAGGCACAGCCATGCCAAGCATATATAGTGCATATAGGCCAAAGATGGAAGAGTTGCTGATGATTGTCACCCCAGGGAGGTCACCCGAAGTTGCTTAACATTCACTGTACATATGTCAGAGCTAGTAATCCCCCCCTGTCTTACTGTGAGGGTGAGTAAGGTGAGAGTGAAGGTGGGTTAGGGGTGAGTTTATAATACAAAGTTGAATAACTTGTCCTTGAGAGTTTGTAGGTTGGGCAGTGTTATATCTGGAGCCAAGTTCTCTGAGAAATTTATAGTTTGGATTTCTGCACTGGGTGAAGGAAAAAAATCCAGTTTCCAGTAAGTAAGTTTCAAGTAAGTCCTGACTTGATAGGTTCTTGGAATTACAACCTTAATTAAAGTGGCATAATGAAACTATTTGTACCATAGGCTAATCTGACATGAACAAGAGTTGATTTCCTGCAATGTATGCCTGGTCACAAAAACATTAGCAGAGGGGCCAGAGCAATAGCACAGTGGTAAGGCATTTGTCTTGCATGCGGCCAACCACAGGATGGACCCTGTTTGAATCCTGGCATCCCATATGGTCTCCGAGTGACTTCTGAGCGACAGAGCCTGGAGTAACTCATGAGTGCCTCCAGGTGTGACCCAAAAACAAAACAAAAACAAACAAAACAACAACAACAAAAACCCAACCACATCAACAGAGTTGGGCTGTGACTCAAATGAAAGAGAACATTTCTTACATGTGCAGACTTGGGCTTATTCTGGCACCACATGCACACTTCTTCATTCCGAACCCCACAACAATAAAAAAAAAATTTACGAAACTATCACAAAATTACCAAACTCGAACACCAGTGTTCAAACACCTCTGTGCTCAGAAGGCCCGAGGTGATGCTGGAGACCAAACAGGGTCAGCCACATGCAAAGTCAGTGACTTAACTATTTCTGCAGTTCATACCAAAATTTTAAATAAGAACCCAATATGGGGCTGGAGTGATAGTGCAGTGCTAGGGCCTTGCACTAGGCTGACCCAGGACAGATCTGAGTTTAATCCCCAGCATCCCATATGGTCCCCAAGCCAGGATCAATTTCTGAGCGCATAGCGAGAAGTAACCTCTGAGAGTCACTGGGTGTGGCCCCCAAAACAAAACAAACAAACAAACAAACAAAAAACAAAATAAAAAAGGAACCCAATATATTTCTGATAATAAACAATGATTTCTATTAATTTATTTGTTTTCAACCCATTTATTCCTGGATCAAGGGTGGTCAGAGACTATTCTGTCAACTCGGCACAAGATGGAAAGCAGGGGCCAGAGCAATAGTGCAGTGGTAGGGTATTTGCCTTGTATGAGGCTGCTCCAGGACAGACCTTGTTTCGATCCCTGGTGTCCCATATGGTTCCCCAAGCCAGGAGCGATTTCTCAGTGCATAGCCAGGAGTAACCCCTGATGTCACAAGGTGTGCACACCCCAAAATAAAGATGGAAACCAACTCCATGTAGGACACTCTTCTCAGAATCAATAAGATGCTACAACATCAAATGTGCACCTCTGAGGGTTGGGAAGAGAGGACTCCTCTACGAAACCCACTTGTAATTTCACACAGAAATGGCCCCTGTCAGGAATCAACTGCTTTCCTTATGAATATTATAAAGATGATATATTGAGTGGGAAAACTCTTCAAGGACCTCTTAGAGTCGAAAAATATTCCTCCAGAGGGGCTATGTAACCCTTAGAGCCTTAAACCTAGCCCAGGAATGATGCCCTACCCAAGGTTCCCAAAAGCCTATTGCTTCTTCTACATTCTCTCTCTCTCTCTCTCTCTCTCTCTCTCTCTCTCTCTCTCTCTCTCTCTCTCTCTCTCTCTCTCTCTCTCTCTCTCTCTCTCTCCCCTCCCTCTTTCTCTCTCTCCACACACAATCACTCAGTACCCACTGAAAATCCACCTTAGAGCAAACAAACAGA
The DNA here is from genome assembly GCF_024139225.1 of Suncus etruscus. Lineage (NCBI taxonomy): Eukaryota > Metazoa > Chordata > Mammalia > Eulipotyphla > Soricidae > Suncus > Suncus etruscus. The sequence continues at coordinate 46,707,864 of NC_064854.1, read as the reverse complement.
AAGTGCCCTCCACTCCAACTACACAAAGCAACTATTGCCCCTGGATGGTACAGACCCACCCATCTGCACTCTAGGTTACAAACATGCCTTTGGATTATTACAGCCCCCAAGGTTGGCAGGGTGGGGAGGAGGTGGCATGTCACTTACTTTGGGAAACATCATCCTATTAAGTCTTAAAGGATGAGGCAAGACCAGAGGGAGAGTTTTCTGTAGACAGTATCACCAAGCATGAGTATTGCTCAAGCCTACTAGCTCTGGAAAGAGAATAGATGAAAATGAAAGCTGAGATCTTACTTGTGAAGCATGAACATGCCTGGCTCCTGAACTGCACTGAGTAGTAAAACTTTCCTTGTGGATATGCATTCCCTTATTTAGACTAAGACAAAATTAAGATGATTTTCTATAATCCCACAGTATTTTGATTGATGCAGTACTAATTTTGTGAGTATGCGAATCTGTGATTGAGATGCCCATTTACTCTGTAAACACACTTCCCTTGGGTTATTTTTTCACTTACATCAAAGAGGGCAGGATGACTATCTAAATGACTATTTCTTTCATTTAGGTCATTGGATGATTGAAATGTTTCATTGTTGACACTCCAGCCATAGTGGGGTCCACCACTGCCTTCCTTACTGGCTGGGGTAGGGCAGAGGAGTAGATGTGAAAGTCCCAAACTCTTGTCACCTGGTTTGTTAGTTCACTTTTATTCTCCTAACTCAGATCTACCTTGTGGAATTATTCTTGCTCCCTCCTCTTTGCTACTCATTCCTCCTCTGATCTGCCATATTTCACTTTTAAAGTATGGCCAGTCCATATTAATGAACCTGGATGATGTCAACTTAAAGAACAATATACAAAGGGAAGATCTCTCCTTTAGAAGGAACTTCTTGGAATAGGTGACTCCAGGGGACAGAAAGGAGAATGGGGGTTTCAGGGTCTCTGGGGAATAAGAAATGGAGGGGACATTTTTTAGTGGGGACCATGTTTAAGTTGGGAAGATGAACTATTTCTCTTTGCATGACCGTTATTTCTTCAGTTCAGCTCAAATTCCTCCTTAGCCAGGAGCCTTGCTCTTCATTTCATAAGGTAATTACAAACACTCCAACAGCCCTTTTTATCCTTCTAATAGTTTTTTATTTAGTTGGTGGAATTGTTTTGGGACCACACCTCTAGAATCATTCCTTGTAGTGCTCAGGGGACCACATGAGGTGTCAGGCAGTGAACCAGGATCAGTCACATGCAAAGTAAGTACCTTACCCACACTGTATTATCTTTGGCCCATCTGAGGTTCTTATTTGTTTGTTTTTAAAGAATTGAGATCTTTTAGGGTTTGTTCTATATAATTAGGGACATTCTACCTCCATTTATCTAAAGATTATGACTCTGAGTGAAAATTCAGAGAGCTGAGACCAGAGTGATAGCACAGTGAGTAGGGCGTTTGCCTTGCATGCAGCATGTATACTATGACCAGTTCTATACTTGAGATCATTCCTGGAAATCCTCTGAGGACCGAATAGTCCAGGAGATCATATGGAAAGTAACACCTTAACTCTTGTGCTATCTTGCCAGCCCTGTCTGGGTTATTTTTTTTTTTTTTTTGGTTTATTTATTTTTGGCTTACTATTTTGGTTCATTTTTTTCTTTTCTAAAATTAAAGTTCAAGGAGGGAAAATGTTTTTTAATTAGTGCAAGGCCTTGCTCATTTTAGTAATTCAATAGATAATAATTGTGAAATGAATTAGTATGACGAGACTCTAGGGCAGGGGTCTCAAACTCAATTTACCTGGGGGCTGCAGGAGGCAAAGTCGGGGTGAGGCAGGGCCGCATAAGGGATTTCGCTTAGCGAATATTCACAATAAAAAAATCGCATTAGTAAGAAAAAAATCGCAAAAAATCCGCATTAAACATTTGCATACCCCAACAGAACTGCTCGGGGTATGCAAATGTTTAATGTGATTTTTTTCTTACTAATGAGATTTTTATTGCAATTATTTGGTAAGCGAATAATCGAGAATACTGCGATATTTGAATGCCGGCCGCGGGCCACAAAAATGTTGTACAGAGGGCCACAAACGGCCCGCGGGCCGCGAGTTTGAGACCCCTGTTCTAGGCAGGTGTCGGCAACCTGCGGCTCCGGAGCCGCATGCGGCTCTTTTGAAGGCTTGCCGCGGCTCCGGAGCCGATGTCAGAAAAAAAAAATACTGCTTTAATCTCAGCTCCGCTTCTCTCCGCTATATCTATAGCAGTGAGGCGGAGCTGAGGAGCGGAGCCAATGGAGGCAGCCGTACCTGGTGACGTATATAGCATTAAGGTAAGAAACAATATATGCAGTGTTATATTTGTTTTAAATGTTGCAATGGTTTTGCGGCTCCCAGTTTCCTTCGGAAACGGGTCCAAGTGGCTCTTTATGTCTGAAAGGTTGCAGACCCCTGTTCTAGGGGAATCAACATGGAAAACAGAAACCACTCTATTTCTTTTTTTTTTTTTTTTTGGGCCACACCCGGCGGTGCTCAGGGGTCACTCCTGGCTGTCTGCTCAGAAATAGCTCCTGGCAGGCACGGGGGACCATATGGGACACCGGGATTCGAACCAACCACCTTTGGTCCTGGATCGGCTGCTTGCAAGGCAAACACCGCTGTGCTATCTCTCCGGGCCCGAAACCACTCTATTTCAAGCAAGAAAAAATTTTTTATAAAGGATTAGAGGTTATTTGGTTGCTGGAAGGGTGGAGGGCAAAGGCAAGAGAACTCATGAGCACTCAGACCTACCACTAGCTTCCAGAAGCAGAGAAAGTTTCTGAACCTGCAGGAGCCATTGGTTAACATTAGACTTAGTCGCAGCACAGAGGCTTGGATTCACTGAAGATATGCTTGTATTCCTCACCAGTTCTCAGAGGAGCTTAAAGCTTAGTATGCAGCTCTACTACTGGAAGGGATGAAACAAGGGGTGGTCTCTCATCATGTAACTTACTTGAGTAACTTTTCTTCTTATGTAATGGGTTTCCCCAGCATGCTGGGGCATAAACCTCTGTGTTGGAGATCATTAAGGTCACCTAGTGCTGAGGGGTTACTTGTTCTCAGGGAGCCATGCATAATCTCAGGATCAAACACAGGACCTCTTCTACTGCTTGAGCTTCTCCCTGGTCCATTGAATGCCCTTTATTGGATCAATTTAAGCTGAAATCTTTCTAGATATTATACTAGGATTTAGAGTTCCCAGTTTTCTTGTCCTTGAAATTAGAGGGAAGTAAGAACAGAGAATAGGCTGACAAACCAAACCGTCAAAGAAGATGATGTTCATACACTTGGCTCTGTGGCTTTAAATTGAAATTTCTCCAATAAGGGACCCAAGGGATTTACAATGGGCAGGGTATTTGGCCCTCCACATCCTATATGCCTCCCCACACCCACCAGGAGTGATCCCTGCATACAGAGCCAGGAGTAAGCTCTGAGCACCCCTGAGTGTGGTTCCCCTCAAAAATTTTTTCCAAGAAAAATATCTGAAACAGGCTGAGTGATTTTTTTTTTTCTGATTTTGGGCCACACCTGGTGACGCTCAGGGGTTACTTCTGGCTATGAGCTCAGAAATAGCTTCTGGCTAGGGGGACTATATGGGGCACTGGGGAATTAAACCGCGATCTGTCCTGGGTCAGCAGCATGCAAGGCAAACACTCTACCACTGCGCCATCGCTCTAGCCCCAGGCTGAGTGAGTTTAAGAATTGAGGTATTTTTAGGGTTTGTTCTATGTAATTAGGGACATTCTACCTCCATTTATCTAAAGATTATGACTCAGTGAAAATTCAGAGAGCTGGAGCCAGAGTGATAGCACAGTGGGTAGGGCGTTTGCCTTGTATGCAGCCAACTGCGGTTGGACATGGGTTTGATCTTTGGCATCCCATATGGTCCCCCAAGCCTGACAGGAGCGACTTCTGACCTAAGTGCTGCCGGGTGTGGCCCTAAAATAATAGCAACAACAATTCAGAGAGTTGTACAATCACCTCTTTTAGTATTGTCATTCTCAGCCTTGTGGCACTGAAAAGAAAGGGGAAATGGAGGCTCAGCAATGTGCCCAAAGCATAGTAGCAGGATGAGAAAGTAGGTCATCTGACTTCTGAGCCAAGTTCTTTTTCCCTCTTTTATTATTGTTGCAACAACTGGGGATCACATACGTGGTTTTGTATGATGCTTTACAGTGACACACTTTAGTTGTAGTGATTGCTCACATTGGCTGCAGTATAGAGAAGTGCATATTGTACATTCTTGCAGTACCACGGGTCCTAGAGTGCATACAGATCTACTGTGTATGTGGATAGTATCTGGGATCAAACTCATGGACTTGGGCTTGCAAATCTTTTTTTTTTTTTTTTTTTTTTAATTACAGAGCCTTCTCTGGGTTCCTGAGCCAGAAAAGTTTTTTAAGTTTTTTTTCTTCTCTTTATGTTTTCTTTTTGTTTTGGGGCGGGGGTCCTCATTTGGCTGTGCTCAGTTTTCTTCTGTTTCCATATTCAAGGATCATTCCTATGGGACTCAGGGAACCATCTGCAGTGCCAAGGATTCAACCAAGATCTGCAATATGCAAGGCAAATGACATATCTCCTGTACTCATTAATCTGACCTCTAAACCTAACTTATTCATTGCTAAATTACACTGCTCTCCCAGGGTATAACACCACAAGGAGAGAGGGTTTTGTAAGACTTGTATGGGTGTCAAAAGCACAAAAGGAAAAAGACCACATGCTTGGGCCTTGAAAGGGTATTCAGTGGGGCTGGAGAGATAGCATGGAGGTAAGGTGTTTACCTTTCATGCAGAAGGTCATTGGTTCGAATCCCAGTGTCCCATATGGTCCCCCGTGCCTGCCAGGAGCAATTTCTGAGCATGGAGCCAGGAAAAACCCCTGAGCACTGCCGGGTGTGACCCGAAAACCACAAAAAAAAAAAAAAAAAAAGAAAGGGTATTCAGGAGTAGGTCTCTAAAACGATGCCCTCCTTGATAAGAGATCCTTAGATAGCTGTATCACGATATGACCACAGCACATAGGGAGGGAAGATGAGAAGTATGATTTGTGATAAGGAATTCTAATCCTTTCCTTGCTGTTTTGACTTTCTGTGATGTTGGCCTTATCCTCTAGTCTTATTGTGTTTGCAGTGTCTAATAAGTAAGAGAAACTATTATGCTCATCCTTCCCAAATAAAGAAAGAGGATGGAGGGACTTAATAGTTTTGTATAAATTTTTCTACAAGAGTTGTGGAGATAACTCAGTGGAAGACAACAGACTTGCCGATATGAGGCAATAAATTCGATCCTTGGCATTGTCTCACAGGTTAATATATAGTGCCAGTAAAGTTCAGGAACAGCCCATTTGCAGTCCCCTGTCCCACAACCAAGTGTATGATCTTAGTACACTACAACTTAGTATACTAGAATTGCAATCTAGTGAGTCCCCAATCATTGCAACAACTACAACAGAAAGGGTATAAAAATCACCCCTCATGCCATATCTACACTCCAGGTGAGCAAGTCTGAACAGGGTTGCACATGAAATAATCCAAGCCAGTTTGAAAGTGAAGCACCTTTAGTCTGACAATCTTCTACCTCATATCTCTGAAAAACTGCCTGCCAGAACTGTTTTTATTGAATATAGAGATCACCCTAAGGTGGGGCAGTAAGGGCATAGTAAGGGAAGATAGCTCAGGCTATCCTAAGTCTGTCCTGTCCAGGTTTACATATAAGACAATCTTTGTTTTGGGTGAAACCAGGGGTGATCTTTGTTTTGGGTAAAATAAGATGTAACTTAACAACTGCCCCTTTTTTGTTCAAAAAAAATTGAGAGGGGTACATAAGTTGTGTTCTATTGTTCTCTGCAAGAAGCAGGAGCCCCAGATCAGAACTTATAAAAGTGGTTGTTATTTTGCACAGTAAAAGTTGGCTTTAATAGCATCAAGTTTAAACTGTATATATCATCCTCAAAACAATCAACTTTTTCCATACCTTTGTCATATACATCTCACAACACTTTTTCATATACTTCTCTGAACACAAACATTAAAACCTTTCTGCAGATACACTTAATTTGAAAATTCTTAAACATTCTTACACTGAGGACTGTAGTACAAGTCTAGAACCTCTGAGCTCCTTTTCATAAACTTTGTTAAACAAAATTGTAAGAACATTTTTCAAATATATATAGTTTGAAAATAAGATTGCTAAATATTCTTATAATGAGCACTGTAAAAAGAGTTTATAGCATCCTAATTCCTTTTTCATTAACTTTTGTGGACAAAGATATTAGAACATTTTGCAGACATAATTTGAGAATAAATTGCTAAATAATATACACAATCAAATATAATAGCAATTGGGAAACATTCACTAAGATAGCTGAGAACTCTTAAAACTCTAACAACATTATGAATTTCCCTGGAATTAAGCAAACTAATATTAAACCACTAAAGTTTGATACAAATTTTTTTTTACTTTTTTTTTGTTGTTGAAAAACTTAACTTTTTATTTTTCATCTATATTATATTTATTTTTTTAACATAATTTTTATTTTGATCATAGTGGCTTACATATTGTTGACATATTGTTTAGGTACATATTTACATAAAATCAGGGGGGGATTCCTATCACCGGTTTGTCTTCCCTACTCCTCCGTTTTTGTCCTACCTTCCATATCTTCTTCCCTCACTCCCAGGGCTGCTAGAGTATGTGGTCCCCTCTGTACCTATCCTATTACTTCGTAGTCTTACACCTGTTTGGTCCTGATGCCTCCTTTATTTCCCCCTCTAATTGGGGGGGCAGGACTAGCTAGTTCAAGTTATGTGGTTTTGTTTGAAGAGGAGAAAAATAATAAACTGGGGTAAAAGTCTAATTCGCCAGAAATAAGCAGAATTCTTCTAGAGGCTCTCGCCATCGGTTTGAGAGACGAAGGAGAAAAAGAAGGTGAAACAGTCCACCCCTAGAAATGAAGTGTCAAATATCTATTAAGAGTTCCAACAATAACGCTAAGCACCCCATAAACAGAACAAAACAAAACAAACAAACAAACAAAAAATGCCGTGGTCTTGAGAAAGGCATCATGGCAGAGCCCATGAAGAGGGAAAAGAAGGGGCCAGAGAGATCACATGGAGGCAAGGCGTCTGCCTTTCATGCAGAGGTCATCGGCTCGAATCTCAGCGCCCCACATGGTCCCTCGTGCCCGCCAGGAGCAATCTCTGAGCCCGGAGCCAGGCATAATCCCTGAGCACTGCCGGATGCCACCCAGAAATCTGAAAAGAAGAAAGAAAAAAAAAGGAGAAAAAAAGGTAAGTGGGGGGCAATAACTTCAATAACCACACTAAAACAAAGAAATCGACCAAAAATAGATAGGTAAATAAAAATAATAATAGTAGTACATGAAGATAAAAAGTAATATATGAAAAATAAACAATGTGTTTGTTTGTTTTTTCCCTCCTGCCCAGGCACAGTATATTGGGGTCATTCAAAAAGGGATTCACATGGCCTAAGAGATATGGGGTTTCTCCACCCTTGGAGTATATTGTCATGGGATCAACTATAGACTCTGTTCATGATCCTTTATTCTCCCGGTGGTGCATTTGTGGAGTTTGGGAGGCTTCTGCTCCGTCCTGGGTGTTATAGTGAGACCTCTGTATCTAGAGATCTCAGTATCTGCACAGTTACAGGGGTGGGACTTATGATGAAGTCAGTCTTTGTGGTTGTAGAAGTTCTGTTCCCTCAGTGTCACTCCAGTCCATCTTCTGTGGTTGGTGGTCTTGGTCTTGGCACTAACCCTGGAATGGCACCTAGGATAACGCCTTTCCTTGCGTTTCCAGAAGCCCCATTCCATTACAGTTGTCTCTGCCAGACCTTTGGAACTGGGGATCATGGTTGTTGTGCAGGTCGTAGCTCAAACCCTAGGCTAGGGCTTTTTTATTGGTCCCAAGATATATACAGTCTGGTCATGGTTCTAGCAGCCAGTCCTCTGTAAATCGCGTTTTTGGCTTCTGGACCTACCAGCGGGTGACAAATCTTCTGATTTTGTCTTATCGGTGGCTGGTAGGGCAGAATAACCTGCTCTTAAATCAAGTTGTTCCCCTTTTCCTCGGTGTCAGGATATCGTATTAGAACTGGCACTCGTTGGTATTCCAGCAGTAATAAGGTTGTTCCGGATGGGGTTTGTTACCTGCAGCTGTTGTGAAGGACCGTGCCATTTCTGTGACTGGGATCCAGGGTTCAAGGTTGGATGGATGGGATCTAATCTCCTGAGGTCTAAGTTGATTCCACATGACGTATTTTCAAGGTAGGAGTTATCCCTGTATTGTAAACAACTCTGAGTTTCTATCTCTAGTAGATAAAAGCTCTTTTTTATGTGAAAGCTTTCCCCCTTTTTTTTTAGTGTGCCTTTGCAGAGAGAAATGGTGCTACGTTATATTGTTGGTGCCTTTGGGGGTGGACAGAGAGGAAAACAAAAGCAGGTCACATACCCAAAAAAGATTAGAAAAAAATAGGATTAAAAATGTATGTGCTCACATATGTATATGTGGACAAGGAAGTTAAAAAATGAATTAACGGAGTATTTAAAGGACCAAAGAGGTGCAAAAGACTACCTTACATTTGGGGAAAGGCAGGTAAAGAGGTGGTGTAATACAGGTCTTATGTTTATGTTGGGAGTATAGGTTTTCCCGTTGTCTTTTGGGTTTTTCTTGTAGTGTGTGGGTTTCCAGGCACCTTTCCATCACACCCCCTGACCTTCTTCAGATTGGTGAAAGATTTGCAGCAGGGAGGTCTTGGAAAGGGTTCTTGTATTGGGGCTACTTTTGGAACTAAGTCCGGTTTCAAGTAACAGTCCTCCTTAGGGGGAGATGGTAGGGAGGGCCGCGCAGCATGGGTCTGAAGGGGAGTTAGTTGCCTTTTCTTGCAGGAGACGAAGTGTGGGTTTGACTGGGTGTCTCTTCGTTTGGGTACTGGGTACTGGTTCATTGGGGTAGGAGGTCAATCTTGATGCCTAATAGATTAAGGACTGAGGGTGAAGAGTGTTAATACAGTGGGAAGTATGGATGGGAATGAGGGATGAGGGGGTATTTGGATTTCCAAAGGGGGGAAAGGGGAAGGTATATGGTAGGGGTAGGAAGGGAGAAACGAGAAAATACATTGGGAAGGAAGGGAAAAGAGGAAAGAAAAAAAAAGTAGAGAGAAGAGTGGAGAAGAAATGATAAAAAAAGAAAGTAGTGAGAAGAGAGGAGAGAATAGCAAGGGAATGTTAGTTTGCTTGAGTGTGTTCGATGAGTATAGTCTGTAGTTTAAGTCTGTATGTCACGGGTACTGCTTCGGTGGTCTGACTGGCCACGTGCTTCGATTCCTAAAAGAAGGTATAACCTTGAAATAAAGTGTATGTTAAAGAGTTTTCTCGGGACCATCTTGTAGTGCCAGCTAGGAATGGTATCTCGTGTGGTATCCTGAGCTGCCATCTTGGTTTATCGACCCTTTGTATCCAAGGATGCCTGTGGACAGAAAAGCTGAGAGGTTATTTTAAATATAGTAAGATAAGGCATTAAAATATGATGTTATGGGATGATTCCATTGGAGTCAGTGATTTCCAGTGGTATTCTTTACCTGTGATCCTGATTACGATCTCCAAGGGATTATTGTGGGCCTTTGTCATAGAAGGCTGATTATGATACAAATTTTTCTGTTTGCAGTATGGCATTAAAAAAACAGGAGCTGCAGACGCCATTTTCAGGGAGGGACTACAGAGCATGAAAACCTGCTAAGCTTTGCAAAAGTCGGCTCCCTGTGTGTGACACCAGGCGGGGAAAATCCGCGAAAGTACACTGGCCCAGTGGGGCCCAACTGTGAAAAACTGTGAGTGTGACCTGTCTATGTCTGTCTACTGTCCTCTTGCGTGAAACTCTTGCGAGTGGGGCAAAAAGAGGCTCCAGAAACCTCGCTCGCCCAGTCGCCATTTTCAGGGAGGGACTACAGAGCATGAAAACCGGCTAAGCTTTGCAAAAGCCGGCTACCTGTGTGTGACACCAGGCGGGGAAAATCCGCGAAAGTACACCGGCCCAGTGGGGCCCAACTGTGAAAAACTGTGAGTGTGACCTGTCTATGTCTGTCTACTGTCCTCTTGCGTGAAACTCTTGCGAGTGGGGCAAAAAGAGGCTCCAGCGGAGCACGGCCACTCCGCTTCGCTACGTGGCCGTGCACTCTTTCTAAGGAAAGAACTCCATTGCAACAAGAAGGAAAAATCACACTAAGAACGGCGATATATCACAGAAGCAAACATTTCTCTCCGGACTGTCTTCTCTGTTGCATGCTCGGGCCTAAGATTTGACCCAGTGTGAGGCTTCATCCACGGAGGACTCCCCTCCCTTAGAGGCAAGTCAGCCCATCCAGAAAGGGAGGAGCCAGAGGAGTGTGCTGCCTGCATCATATAGCAATGAATACCACCACAACACGTAGAAAAACCCACAATACAAGTGTGACAATGGGGAAACAACGCAGGCCAGCATCAGACATAGAGAAAGAAGATGACAATTCTGAGGACCAGATAATGACCAACCAACTCAATAATCAACCTCTCAGATAAGGACTTTAGACTAGCAATATGGAAGATGCTCAACGGACTCCAAGAAACCATGGATCGAGTTGAACAGAACACTAATAAGAACCAAGAAAATATGAAGACAGAAATCACAAAACTCCAAACTGAAATAACATGTCAACTAACAGGACTGAAAAAGTCAGTAAATGAAGTGAATGACAAAATGGATAAGCTCTGGGACAGGGTATCAGAAGCTGAGAATAGACTTGGTGCTGTGGAAGATGAGATACATAACAATTCCATACAGCAGGAGAGATTGGACAAAAAACTTAAAGCAAATGAGCAGACAATGGAAAAATTAGTCAAAGAATGGGAACAGATGAAAATAGAAGTCTATGATAAGATCAACAGAAACAACTTAAAAATCATTGGAGTCCCAGAGACCCAGGAAGAAAATTTCCAGGAAGAATCAACGGTCAAGAACATCATTAAAGAGAAACTTCCAGAGCTAAAGAATATATGTGATCAAATCCTGCATGCCCGAAGAGTACCAACCAAAAGAGACCCCAGAAAAACCACCCCAAGACACATCCTAGTCACAATGACAAATCCCACAGATAGAGACAGAATTCTGAAAACAGCAAGATCAAAAGGGGAAATCACGTTCAAGCAAGCATCTTTGAGATTTACAGCAGACCTGTCACCAGAAACACTCAATGCCAGAAAGCAGTGATGGGATATTGTGACAAGACTGAATGAAATGAATGCTTCACCCAGAATACTATACCCAGCAAAACTCACTTTCCGGTTTGACGGAAGAATACATGGCTTCACAGACAAAAAACAGCTCAGAAACTTCACAGACACAAAACCAGTCTTAAGAGAAAAACTGAAAGACCTAATCTAAGAAAAGACTACCCAAAAGACACACCAAATTTCGAAATAAAGATGGCGTTAAATCCCAGGACAATTCTTTCTCTCAACGTCAATGGACAAAATGCACCAGTTAAGAGACACAGAGTGGCTAAATGGATCAAAAAACTCAATCCAACCTTCTGCTGCCTACAAGAAACGCACCTGAATAGTCAGAACAAACATAGACTCAAAATAAAAGGCTGGAGAAAAATTATCCAAGCAAACAACACCCATAAAAAAGCTGGAGTGGCCATACTAATATCAGATAATGCAAACTTTATACTCAGGAAGGTTCTAAGGGACAAAGATGGACATTTTATATTAATCAAGGGGTACGTAGAGCAGGAAGAATTCACTCTCCTAAACATATATGCACCGAATGAGGGGCCAGCAAAATATTTAATACAACTGTTGACAAATCTGAAAAATAATATCAACAACAACACAATAATTGTGGGGGACCTTAACACGGCTTTGTCAACACTGGATAGATCAACCAGACTGAAACCCAACAAGAATATACTAGACCTGAGGAGAGAAATGGAAGAAAGAGGCCTAGTGGATATATATAGGACACTCCATCCCCAGAAACCTGGATACACATTCTTCTCCAATGTACATGGGACATTCTCCAGGATAGACTACATGCTGGCACATAAAACATACCTCCATAAGATCAAGAGGATAGAAATTTTGCAGACTACCTTCGCTGACCACAAGGCTCTGAAATTATTTGTGAACTCCAAAGGGACTCAGAAGAAACACTTTAACACCTGGAAGTTAAACAGCCTCATGCTCAATAACCAGTGGGTCCGAGATGAAATCAAGGAGGAAATCAAAAGGTTCCTGGAAACAAATGACAATAAAGACACAAACTCTCAGAACTTATGGGACACAGCAAAAGCAGTACTGAGAGGAAAATTTATAGCTTTGCAAGCACACATCAGGAAGGAAGAAGGAGCTTACCTGAGTAGCTTAATGACACAGCTAATAGAACTAGAAAATGCTCAACAAAAGGACCCAAGAATAGGAAGACAGAAGGAAATAACAAAGCTGAGAGCAGAAATCAATGAAGTGGAAACTCAAAAAACAATCCGAAAGATCAACGAAAGCAGAAGTTGGTTCTTTGAAAAAATAAACAAGATTGATAGACCACTGGCAAACCTAACAAAGAAAGAGAGAGAGAGAAACTTGATAACTCGTATCAGAAATGAAAAAGGAGAGATCACTACTGATATGACAGAGATTCAAAGGGTAATCAGAAACTACTTTGAAAAACTCTACGCCACTAAAAATGAGAATCTGGAAGAAATGGATAAATTCTTGGACTCTTATAATCTTCCACGGTTGAAGGAAGAGGATGTAGCATATCTAAACACCCCCATCACCATTGATGAAATTAAAACAGTAATCAAATGTCTGCCGAAAAACAAAAGCCCAGGTCCAGATGGATTCACTAATGAATTATATCAAACTTTCCAAGAGGAACTACTGCCAATCTTGGCAAGACTCTTTCATGAAATTGAACAAACAGAAACACTTCCAAATAGCTTTTATGAAGCCAACATCACCTTGATACCTAAACCAGACAGAGATGCTACCAAAAAAGAAAATTACAGACCAATATCACTGATGAATGCAGATGCAAAGATCCTCTACAAAATCCTGGCAAATAGGATTCAATGCCTCGTTAAAAAGATCATCCACTATGATCAAGTAGGTTTCATCCCAGGAATGCAAGGCTGGTTTAACATCTGTAAATCTATCAACATAATACACAACATCAATAACAAGAAAAATAAAACCCACATGATCATATCAATAGATGCAGAGAAAACATTTGATAAGGTCCAACACCCATTCTTGATCAAAACTCTCAGCAAGATGGGAATGGAGGGAACCTTTCTCAATATAGTGAAGGCCATCTACCACAAGCCAGTGGCAAATATTATCCTCAATAGAGAAAAACTGAAAGCCTTCCCTCTAAATTCTGGCACAAGACAAGGCTGTCCTCTCTCACCACTCCTATGCAACATAGCACTGGATGTACTTGCTATAGCGATTAGGCAAGAAAAGGATATCAAGGGAATCCAGATAGGAAAGGAAGAAGTCAAGCTCTCACTGTTTGCAGATGACATGATACTCTACTTAGAAAACCCTAAAGACTCTATCAAAAAGCTTCTAGAAACAATAGACTCATATAGCAAGGTGGCAGGCTACAAAATTAACACACAAAAATCAATGGCCTTTCTATACACCAATAGTAATAAGGATGAAATGGACATTAAGAAAACAACCCCATTCACAATAGTGCCACACAAACTCAAATATCTTGGAATCAACTTGACTAAATATGTGAAGGACCTATACAAAGAAAACTATAAAACTCTGCTCCAAGAAATAAGAGAGGACACACGGAAATGGAAATGCATACCCTGCTCATGGATTGGCAGGATTACCATCATCAAAATGGCAATACTCCCCAAGGCATTATACAGATTTAATGCCATCCCTCTAAAGATACCCATGACATTCTTCAAAGAAGTGGATCAGACACTTTTGAAATTCATTTGGAACAATAAACACCCTCGAATAGCTAAAGCAATCATTGGGAAAAAGAATATGGGAGGAATTACTTTCCCCAACTTTAAACTGTACTACAAAGCAACAGTTATCAAAACAGCATGGTATTGGAATAAGGATAGGTCCTCAGATCAGTGGAATAGGCTTGAATATTCAGAAAATGTTCCCCAGACATACAACCACCTAATTTTTGATAAAGGAGCAGGAAATCCTAAATGGAGCAGGGAAAGCCTCTTCAACAAGTGGTGTTGGCACAATTGGATAGCCACTTGCAAAAAATTGAACTTAGACCCCCAGCTAACATCATGTATGAAGGTAAAATCCAAATGGATTAAAGACCTCGATATCAGCCCCCAAACCATAAGATATATAGAACAGCACATAGGCAAAACACTCCAGGACATTACAGGCATCTTCAAGGAGGAAACTGCACTCTCCAAGCAAGTGAAAGCAGAGATTAACAGATGGGAATATATTAAGCTGAGAAGCTTCTGCACCTCAAAGGAAATAGTGCCCAGGACACAAGAGCCACCCACTGAGTGGGAGAAACTATTCACCCAATACCCATCAGATAAGGGGCTAATCTCCAAAATATACAAGGCACTGACAGAACTTTACAAGAAAAAAACATCTAACCCCATCAAAAAATGGGGAGAAGAAATGAACAGACACTTTGACAAAGAAGAAATACACATGGCCAAAAGACACATGAAAAAATGTTCCACATCACTAATCATCAGGGAGATGCAAATCAAAACAACGATGAGATACCACCTCACACCCCAGAGAATGGCACACATCACAAAGAATGAGAATAAACAGTGTTGGTGGGGATGTGGAGAGAAAGGAACTCTTATCCACTGCTGGTGGGAATGCCGTCTAGTTCAACCTTTATGGAAAGCGATATGGAGATTCCTCCAAAAACTGGAAATCGAGCTCCCATACGATCCAGCTATACCACTCCTAGGAATATACCCTAGGAACACAAAAATACAATACAAAAACCCCTTCCTTACACCTATATTCATTGCAGCACTATTTACCATAGCAAGACTCTGGAAACAACCAAGATGCCCTTCAACAGACGAATGGCTAAAGAAACTGTGGTACATATACACAATGGAATATTATGCAGCTGTCAGGAGAGATGAAGTCATAAAATTTTCCTATACATGGATGTACACAGAATCTATTATGCTGAGTGAAATAAGTCAGAGAGAGAGAGAAAAACACAGAATGGTCTCACTCATCTATGGGTTTTAAGAAAATTGAAAGACACCCTTGTAATAATAATTTTCAGACACAAAAGAGAAAAGAGCTGGAAGTTCCAGCTCACCTCAGGAAGCTCACCACAAAGAGTGATGAGTTTAGTTAGGGAAATAACTACATTTTGAACTGTCCTAATAATGAGAATGTATGAGGAAAATGGAGAGCCTGTCTAGAGTACAGGCGGGGGTCGGGTGGGGCGAAGGGAGACTTGGGACATTGGTGATGGGAATGTTGCACTGGTGATGGGTGGTGTTCTTTACATGACTGAAACCCAAACACAATCATGTATGTAATTAAGTTGTTTAAATAAATGAAAAAAAAATTTAAAAAAAATAGGAGCTACACTGTTTCCCAGAAAATAAGACAGTGTCTTATATTAATTTTTGCTCCCAAAATAGGTTGTCTTATTTTCAGAGGATGTCTTATTTTTCCATGAAGAAGACTACAGTACACATTTATTCTTAAATAAAAATAAAGGAAATTTATTACTTGCATACAGTATGGTAGTACAGTAATTGTCGACACAAACCAGACCAACTGTGAATCCTACAGAATCAAGAATTTACTCACCACCTTCCACCACATTGCATCTGCTCTGATCCTCCTGTTCTTCTACATACATCTGAGAAAGTCTCCTACTCTCTCCCACCTCACGCTCACTGCTCAGTCTAACCTTCACTCTGCCTCCACACAGCAGTGCCATCAGGACTCTGCATAATGTCACTGGTTGCTAGATGCCAATTGGGGTGGCCTTAACAATCAGTTTATGGCAAATTAATTTTCATTTCAGTACAGAGCCTAAGGGGGCCTTATTTTGAGGGATATGCCTTATATTTCACCCAGAAGGAAACCTGTAAGTAGGTCTTATTTTTGGAGGATGTTTTATTTTGGGGGAACCATGGTATTAAGATCCATGTAAATAAAACAAAGTTTAACCAGCAATATAGTGACCAATACAAATAGGGTCAAGAGATTAGCCTAGAAGAAGGTTAATTTTTTGGTGCAGGTGGCCTAGAAGAAAGTTAATTTTTTGGTGCAGGTGCAGGTGCAGGATGTTCTAAAAGCAGCTTCTCTTTAGTTATGTTTCTTTGGCTGGGCTAAGATCCTTCATCTTATCTTCCTTCATCTTATCTTCCATCTCCTATGTTAGGCTACTGAGGTCATCTGAGATGGAGACGTCTTTGGTTCCTGAGATAAAATGTGGGTTTGGGGGGGAGACCCACAAAGCTTCTTGCTGTTGGTCCCTCTCCAATGGAGCTTTTTCTTTGGCTTATGACCAATTAGTGACCTAGATAAGCTGCTGCAGGTTGGGGGTCTGAGGTTCTCGCAAAAAATACCTTTGATAGAGGAAATATGGTAGGTATTGGCATCTGGAATGCTCCCAGAATTTTCATCTCGCTCCTCATTCACTGCTTGCTTCTGTCCTGCCTGAGGGTACCTCTGCAACCATTGGTGGTGGAGTAGCTGAGTGAGGCCAGGGGATGAATCAACAGAACCTATGTCAATTAGGAGCATAGCTGCTATCTTTCACTGGAATTGCACCAGGTCTGGATATATTAGAAGCTTTTGATTCCCTCTCTCCTTTCACTACATCAAACTCCACAGTCTCCTCATCGCCAACTCTACACAGAAACTTCCTGGGATTGTTTCTCTTAATAGTTGTACATTTATTTTGGTGTCATTTCTGTTAATAAATCCATAACCATTCCAGACATTGAACCATTTGACAGTGCCCATGACTTGGATTGCCAGCACTGGCTTGTCTACCTACTCAATGCTTGAGGCATGGGGGTATCTCTGGTTGAGCCATTATCAGACTTTGAATCTATAGAGACAGAAGCTGTTTCATCATTCTTGAGAGACGGGGGTCTCTCTGGTTTAGTGCCAGTAGTAAATGATACATTATCTGCCCTGGGAAGGCCTTTAGATGAAGAACTTGTCACCACTGGGAAGACACTCTTCGCCTCTTGTGGCGTGTGTGCAGAAGAATCGCTAGGGAGTCTGGCACATACAGTCCAGAGTGAGAAATTCAAGTAGATGGACCAGAGCAACACGAAGCCATTCAGAACAGGAGCCATGTTCCCCAATGTTCCAGTGAAAGGGACAGCTTGAGGGTGCTATCATAGTGATCATATCATATCATATCATATCATATCATATCATATCATAGTGATAATCCACCAGAGGATCAAGTCACTCACCATCCTTGCAGTCTTCTTGGGTCCCTAGGTCTCAGGTCCCTATTTGGGTGCCAGTTGTAAAATCACCCTTCACACATATCTCCAACCTCAGATGAGCGAATCTGAATCAGGGTCGTGCATGAAATAATCCAAACCAGCCTAAAAGTGAAATATGTATAGTCTGGCGAACTTCTACCTCATATATCTTGCAAGCTGCCTGTCAGAACTATTTTTTATTGGGTACAGAGACCAACCCAGGTAGGGAAATAAGGACATAGTAAGGGAAGATAGTTCAGGCTATTCTGAGCCTGTCCTGCTCAGGTTTACATATAATCCTATTTTTGGGTGAAACCAAATTGTAAACAAACATACAAGGAAAACAGGGATGATCTTTGTTTTTGGTAAAATAAGGTATAGCCTAACAAAATGGAAAGGGAATAAATCAATAATAAAGACTTCAATTTTATTCTAATTGTCAAAGACTATGTTCACACAGAATTCAATATTAGATTAGAGGAATTTTCCAGGTGTCAATTAAAATAAACAGTTATGGGCTTGCCTCCAGGAGTTAATAAAGATGATGCAGAATTTTGCAATCATATTTTTACCTAATAAGCTAGGCTATTAGGTACTAGTCTCTCACTAATTTTAATCTCTTTGAACTAAATGTGTTCATGTCTTTGTTTTCACCCCTAGAAATGGACTTCTGAAAATGGTCTTGTTTTACCGTAATTATTTTTAGACTTCATGCATATTATAGTTGCTTCAGCCTCCACTTTGAAGCAATCTCTCCTAGGTTCTTTAATTATTTGTCATCATACAACTACATTTTATCTTTTGGGCTGTAAGACAATCAGAACAGAATGTTGGGGCTGGAGTGGTGGTGTAAGTGGTAGACCATTTGCCTTGCACGTGCTAACCTAGTATGGACTGTGGTTCAATCCCCCAGTGTCCCATATGGTCCCCCAATCCAGGAGCGATTTCTGAAGGCATAGCCAAGAGTAACCCCTGAGCGTCACTGGGTGTGCCCCCCCCCAAAAAAAGAACAGAATGCCATATTGGAGAGTAAGTTTTGAGAGTGATTTTACATGAAAAGCAAAGCACTCAGATAGACTGACTTTCACTACTTTATGAATATGCATTAAAAACCACACCCAGTACCCTGCTAAGCATTAAGGACTTAACGATTATGGAGGTGGCTTAAAGACTAAGGAGCTTCCTGACCAAGGGGCATCATGTACATAATTCTTTTTTTTGTTTGCTTGTTTCTTCATTTCTTTGATTTTGGACCACATCTGATGATGCTCAGGGGTTAACTACTGTGTTTTGTTTTGTTTTGTTTTGTTTTCCACTCAGGAATCTTTCCTGGAAGGTCAGGAGACCATAAGGAATGTGGAGGATTGAACCTTGGTCGGTTGCATTTAAGACAAGTCTTTACCTGCTGTTCTATCACTCCCACCCCAATGCACATAATTCTGAATTAGTAAATAGATGGCTCAATTCTGACAGTAGTCTTTTTGTTTGTTTGTTTTGGGGTCTCACCCAGCAGTGCTCACCCAGCAGTGTTCAGGAGTTAATTCTGGTTCTGTGCTCAAAAATTCCTCCTGGCATGATTGGGGACCATATAAGATGTCAGGGATAGAATCCAGGTCAGCAGTGTGCAAGACAAATCCTTACCACTGTACTATTGCTCTGGTCCCAACAGTGGACAGTTCTAAGCATGGGTTTTCACCTTTGCATTACAAAATAGCTTTCGGACTCTAGGAAAAATGATATTGTAGAAATTTTAAATAAAATGATTTATTTACAACTTGTTTACAAAGCTGCATAAGTCCAGAGCAATAGCTTCACACTTCTCTTTATGTCAATATAAAGACATACATGTCTATAGATATGTCTCTATCTATTTAGCTACACATACAGTGTTTCACACCTCTCTCTGAGTCTATATAGTTTCACTGTGCCCACCTAAGTTCTAGTGACATTGTTCTATCCAAATGCCCCATCACTTTCACTCCTACATTTTTTTCTGGGAACCTCTCTATATTTTTCACAAACTCTAGGAAAGACTACTATTACCTTTTTCTTTTGTGCGTTGGCTATTTATATCACACATATGTGAAACCATTCAGCTGTCCAGTAATTGTCTTTTGAATTCTGATTTACTTCATTTAGCTTCAAGTTCTATCCATGTTGTTGAAAAAAGTACAACTTTCTCTTTTATAACAAGCAGAGTAGTATGGCACTGATGATTTATACCATTGTTTCTTTATGCAGTTTCCCCTCAATGGACACTTGAGGTAATGTAATAAAGCTGCTGAGAACATAGAAGTGTACACATTTAGTTTTTGAGTGGAGGCCTCCCAAGCAGTGAGCAAGAGGCCTGAGGGAGTGATATGCAGTGATACTGAGCCCCATGGTGTGGGTCTGGGATTTCAATACTATGCCCTGATGAAGCAGTGCTATAGGCCTTCAGGGTTATAGGGGTTTGAACTTAAGGCCTACCACATGTAAGAAATGTGCTTTAGTCCTTTGACCTATTTACCCTGTGCCTACATATATTCTTTTGAATGAATAAGTTCTGTATATTCGGATAAATACCTAGGAGTTGTATTGCTGGATCCTATGGTTTATTTCCCATCTTAGCTTTTTAAAAATTTTATTAATTTATTTAAAGAAAATAGTTAACATAGTTAAGTAGTTGATCATAATATATTTGTTTCCAGATAAGTGAAAGCAACGTTATTGAAACTGTAATGGAAAGAAAAAATTAAAATGGAAGTGTTGGCTTACAACTTACAACTTGGCTTCATCCAAAATAAAGATCATCCCGGTTTTTTTGTATCTGTTTGCAACTTGATTTTACCCAAAACAAAACATCCCTAGTTTTGTTGTATCTGTTTGTTTACAACTTGATTTACCCAAAAACAGAGATTGTTTTTAACATGTCTCAAGCAAACCCAGGCAGGAATGACTCTGGATAGGCTTTTTGTCCTTACTCTCCTGCCTGAGGGTATTCTCCATAATCACTAAAGACTACAGTTCTGGCAGGTGGCTTTCTTGCTCTCCATATAAGGTAGAATATTAGCAAACTATATTTGTTTCACTCTAAGCCTGGTTTTGATTATTTCATGCTGCAACTCTGCTCCAGATCCCTATTCCCTGTGGGATTATGGCATGTGACCTTCACTCTCATGGAAGAGAAGAAAAAGGAAAAAAGTACAGTAGCAAGCTCATTTGTGAAAATTATCGTATCACCAATTAAGTCATAATACAATGGCAGAAGAACTAGTAAGCTCTTGATATATGTCCAGTCTGGTAAAATTGGGGTGTTCCTTCAGAGATGACAACATTAGAAAATTAAGTTGTTCAGAAATTCAAAACTATGATACCACAAATTTTAGGGGCATATACTCAGCTGTATGGCCTCCTGGAAGAAGGCCCAGTTTGAACACACATTTGTGGGCATAGTTACAGCTGCCAGGCTTACCTGGAAGAAGGAAAATACAGAGGAAGGATGTCCGCACTCACTCCAAAATTAAAAAGCCCTGGTGATATCAGCTCAACAACTAACGTACCTGAAGTGTGATGAAATCAGTGTTCTGGCAGGGAATCTTAAGAGTCAGTGATGAGGCAGCCATCTGTAAATGGTGATTCTGGTGATGGAGGCAGCAAGCATGGCTTCAGTAGGGTGGGGGCTTGGCCCACACTCTCCTCCTTAAATGGGCAGCTTTGTGCTGCATGGGCCAATGTAGTCATAATCTTTCACAGCTCATTTTATTCGAGAAAAGAGTGAGTCTATGGGGTGGCACTCCTGGCTCTGTACTCAGAAATCACTCCTGGCTCTACAATCAAAAATCATTTCTAGCAGGCTCAGGGGACCACATGGGATGCTGGCTATGGAACCCAGGTAGGCTGTGTGCAAGGCAAACACACTACGCATTGTGTTTTAGCTTTGAAAGGAACCTTCATACAAGTTAATATTGACAGGCAGTAAGAATTTATAGTCCCAGAAAACTTCTTTATCTAGGAGTAATAAACTTAATAGGAGAAGGAGGGCAAATAAAAACAAATATATATGAACAGTGCTATATTGCTGCACAGCTATACACTAATGCTTACTAATTAGGGTGATTGAGAAGATAAGATTGTAGTTCTGGAGGGACTATAGATAATGGCAAAGAGACATTGCCTTAGTCATTATAAAAGGCCAAAGAAATTCAGCGCAAAAAACTGCCCGAGCCAGCCTCTTAAATTTTGTTTGTTTCTTTTATTTATTTATTTTATTAGTGGGCCACACCTGGAAGTGCTCAGGGCTTCTTCCTGTCTCTGCACTCAGAGTTCACTCTGATATGGGCATCGGAAATTTAACCTAGATTGACTGTGTATAAGCCAAGTGCTACATACCTCTTTGTACTAGCTCTTTGACCCTTGAACTTTCTTCTTCATATTGGATATGCACCTTGGACAAAACTCCATGTCATGTTTATAAGGACTGATGAAGACAAATTTGGCTACTCTCATAAAAAAAAATAAATTTCTTTATCTTAAACACTGTGGTTTACGAAGTTGCTCATAATACTGTTATTTCTGGTATTTGATGTTCCAGTACCAATTCCACCATCAGTGTAGCATTCCCTCCCCATTGTCCCCAGTTTCCCAATCTCTGGCAGGTAAAAATAATTTCCTTAATATTGTTATAACATGATAATGGAATTTGAAAAATAAATTCATGGAAATAAAACTTGTGAAAATTGTCCTTTCTTGAAAATGTCCTATCATGTCATTGTCTGAAGGTTTACTAGTTATTATTTGCTAGTTGAACATTCTGTTGTTAGTTTTGTTTGTTGGGTTTATGTGGCTTCTATAATTTCACATCTAGTTTGGTGTATTCTTACTAGGAAGTCAGTATTAAAATTATGGAGGTGTTACTTATGAAGGTGAACTGTTGATAGTCATTCCTTTGATGTTGTGTTAGGGTTTGGTTATTCCACAGTTCCCAAAAGGGAAACCCCTATCCAATAAGGATAGGGGAAACTTCCAGTTATATTAGTCCTCAGTAAATAATACACACAGATATGAGGGTAGGAGACAAGAAACTAGTACTCAAGCAATTCACCAACAAGTTTGCTGCTCCAATCCAGGAGCCCACAGACCTGCCAGGAAAACAAAACAAAACAAAAAAAACAACACTCTTCCTGCCTCAGCTCCCTGCATCCCATTTATTCAGATCCAAAACTGCACCTCTCCCCTCAGTGGGAGAAGAAAAAGCAGGCACTGAGAACAGGTCCAAAAGAGAACTGTTACAAAGACCTCTATATAGCTAACAGTGAACCTTACCTGGTGGTTAAATGGGGGCGGCTGCTCTGGGACTTCTGGAAGTATTGGGGAGGGAGGAGGTAGTCTGCACTGACTCCAAAGAGTCCCTGGAGATGTCCATCACAAAACCTGTCACTTGTCTATTTACATATTATCATATTGCTTTTACAACTGTAGCTTTGTAATTCATTTTTGCAAAGACCTTTTTAAATATTTGTCCAACTGCTGGTAAAATTAGAAAATTAGAACTGAGATAGCAGAGAAGAACTTGTTTTTATAAGATGAAGTCAGACCTATGTGGTGCTTTTTTTCTATCACATCTTTTAATGAATTTCCACAAGTGTTTATTAAGAGATAAACCTGCAAAAAAAAAAGTCCATCTCCTTGATGTGGGAAGTTTGATGCCTGCCTTTGTGCCTTTTATTTTCTCACACATTGATCGCATTTTCACACATTATTTCTCTCTCCTCATGAGTGTTGGCAACACCTCTCAATTGAGCTCATCTCTGCATTTCATTTGATTCTGATGAAATGAAATGACTCCTCCCTAATGATCATCATTAATATGATAGCTTCTTGCCTTGGGACTGTGGGACTTGGTGATAGTTTGTAGCACAGGGACTTCACTTGGGTTGTAATTTTTGGTCACAAAATTTTTGACCCTTCTGGCAATGTGACCAAAGAGGCAGTGCTGCTTGGGCCCTGAGGTATTGGGGATTACCTGGGGCTCTCTCTTGGTGGCACTCCTGGTGCTGAGGATTCAACCAGGTCAGCTGCAGCAAGGTATTTGCCATAACCCCTGTACTAACTCATCTGCCCTCTTGCATTCTACTTTCTGTCAATGCACTTGGGTTTGTGAACCATGATATTTGCCAAGGTCTACTGCAGTGAAAACTTTACTGAAATAAACATCTATCATCTATCTCCTTGCAAGGCCTCATCATCTTCAGTCAGGTGAAGTTATCCAAAGATCATCTTGTAGGCAGAACAGGCTTCTGTTCTGAGACTTGGGGTGTTTGCTGCTTGTTTTTGGAAACTAGTAGAGGAATTCCTTCCTTCTCTGTGTGCAGTCTGTGGTTCTATGGATGCTCAAAAGAAAAACAAGAGAACTGAAACTGCACTGGATTTCCTTATGCTCTCCATCTCCTTTCTTGAGTTGGCAACTCCAAGGCTTCTGGTTGTTTTTGTTTGCTTGTTTGATTTTGGGGAGAACACCTGGCAGCACTCAGAGCTTACTCCTGGCTCCAAGATTCAGGGGTCACTCCTGACTGAACTTGGGAACCATATCTGATGACAGGGATGAATGTGGACCTTCTGTGTACTAGATCTCTGAGCTAGGCAGCTAGGCCTTCAGGTTTGATGTTTGTTTTTTTTTAATTTTTTATTTAATATCATAATTTTCAGAATTATTCATAGTTAAATTTCAGGTATACAGTTGTCCAACATCTATCACCTCCCAAGTATCAGCTTCCATCCATCAATGCCCTTCCTTTTCTCTCTTATTCCCTAGACTACCTCCTTGGCAACTTCTTCAGCTGTCTGAGACTCAATCCTCATTGGCAGTAACTTGAAAGGATTTGCTGGAGAGGATGGGGGAGTGAGAGGGCAGAGTGCAGTAGGGAAGGTGTGCCTTGCATGCAGTTAGCCTGGTTCCAACCCTTGAACCCCACCAGGAATAAGCCCCGAGCGCTGCTGGGTGTGACTAGAACAAACAAAACCAACCTCCCTCCCCACCAAAACAGAATAAGTTAAAAAGAAAGGTTTTGCCGGCAGGATCTGGCAACCATGTGGCACCACCCTGAAGTTGACCTTGACCCTTCCTCCTGATGCCTCTTGTAATGTGGAGCATCCAATTTACCAGGAAGTTTTAGCACTGGGGTTTCTCTGGGCACATTGATGCCTCCTGGGACCTGATTTTTCCATCCTTAATGTGGGAGTGAGATGGCTGCCTGACTTTGAGGTGGCTGCAAAGAATTATAAACCAATAAAGTGATAGCTTAGCATATGGCTGAATGTCAAGGGCAATATAAAGGCTTAATCTAATTTCTTTAATAGTAGTTGGGCGGCCACATGAATGTTGCTGTGGAAACCATACTGCTACATTTCCCTGACACTTATTTGTGCTGTTGTTTTAAATTAAGCTTTAAATTTAAATCATGTGATTTTTTTTTATTAGAAAAGTAACAAGAAGGATCACAGCTTGATCAAAATAGTCTTATATAAGAAACAGAGAGAGCTGCCACTATGACATCATCCAGGAATATCCATATGATCTTCCCCGAATCTGCTTTTCTTTCAAGGTCAAGTTTATTTTTTGTTCGTTCATTCGTTTGTTTGTTCATTTGTTCATTCCTTCCTTCTTTAGTTCCTTCATTTGTTCATTCATTCTTTTATTCCTTTGTTCATTTGTTTACTTGTTCATTCCTTCCTTCTTTCTTTCGCTCCCTACCTCATTCCCACTTTCCTCCTTTACTCTATTCCCAACAGTCATTGGAAGTGTCTCCCAAAGCTCATAAGTGTCCCAATGAGGGCACTTTTTTTTTCTTTTTTTCTTTTTTTTATATAAAACCACACCTAGTGGTTTTCAGGGCTTATGAATCTACACTTAGGGATCACACCTGGAGGTGCTCAGGGAACTATAGAGGGTTTTGAGGATCAACTCTGGATTTGCCAGATGCTATGCTATTGCTTTGGTCCTGCTGGGGGGGGGGTCATTTTTATTGACAAAAACATAGGTATTCCAGTGATATCTACTAGAATTCTTGAAATGAGTATGAAAGTTAATCCTTCTCTGAGGATCTTGCCTTTGAGATAGACAACTATAGAGAAGCTACACCCACATCCCACAGTTCGGCCAAGTAAATTTATTTATTGGCCCAGCTCCACAGACACTAGTCTCAGAAGAAATGCAAGACAAGCTGCTAAAATTCATGGGTTACACCAGTCTCCTTGCTGAAAACTCTGGGGCGGTCTGAGAAGGTGAACAGGCCAAGTCCCCTTCTCTGCTGAAGTGCCTGCAGTTGTACCCACACATCACAGTCGTAGCTATGCTAAAAGCCCAACTTAATGGATTCATGACTAATCTTTGCAGACATCAAACCAAGAAAAACGAATCTAGATACATCTGCTTTTGGACTGAAAACTCTGAGCTCCTTTTGGAGTCAAGGTGGGCAGCCTCCCCACAATCCATCTCCATACTGCTGGAAGCCCCAGGAGACACACCCACACCCCACAACTGCTCCATTTAGACTCACTGCCCAGCTACAAGATCCTGGAGTTCCTGGAATACCTGGTTGAGTGGCACCTCCAAATTCCTAATACTGACACCGCAGTAAGAGCACACCAAATTAGGTGAAAAAGCAGCATAGAAAACACTTAAAAGTAACACAGAATACTCAATTAGCAGCAAACAGCTCAATAATTCTTCAATGACTTAATGATCCCATTGTGAGATATAACAATTGTCATAAATATTTTTGCCAATTTTTTCAATAATTTTATTACCAATTTAGTTGTAACCAGTAATATAAAATAAATTATTTCTTGCCTGCCAAGGGGGCAGGTTTGGGGTTTGGTGAGCAACTAGGGATAATGGTGGAGGAGATATTACATTGGAGGTGGAACTGGCTGTTGGAGCATTGAATGCCAGAAACAACTGTATTATGAGCAACTTTGTAAATCTCTGTTCTTTAATACAGTACTAAAAATGACGATTTTACTGTTGTCACTGTGATCTTTTCTGAATCAAACATATTACCTTCCTCCCATTTTGCTGAAGATGTTTCTCCCCCCACCCTACCCCCTGGTCCTACTCATTTGCTTGAAAACTGTCCTTAACTGTTGGTTTTCTCTTCACAGTATGTCTCCAAGTGTAATTGTGTCAGTAGTTCTGAAACTAATTCTTTAATTTCATCTCCCTTTACTCTCTCCCATTTCTTGAAAAGATTACGTGATTGAAATATATTTTACATAGAGAAAAATCCAACCAATTCATGTGTGTTTGGTAGGGGGGAGGAGAGTAAATGAGGCTTATATGCTTAGCAGTGCAACCACCACTACTATCAGTTTCAGAACATTTTTATCACTGAACATGATCCTTTGTACCTGTACCTCGTCCCTGTTCCTATTGCTAGATCCGTCAAGATCCATCCCACAAAGAAAGGAGAAAGACAGTACTGTGAAAAAGCAAAGGAGTTTATTTTAGAATACCAACATGCTGGAGCCATACTGTAGCAGGTGCAACCCCAGCCCAATTTACATTCTTACTTTTATACTTTTAGAGAATTTTAGAATGGGCTAGGTGACCATTGTGGGGATTGGTTATGCATTACATCATTGCTTAAGGGTAAGCTGGTTAGTGAAGGAAGAACTTGAGTGCCAGCTAGATAGACTTCATTTTGCTGGCTAGATAAATTTAAGGCCTACATTCCATTTGAGTACCCTTAGGTTCCTGGGTGCTAGTCCTTGGGTGCAATTAGACTGTTTCCTGCATTCTTTAGTTTATGACCATCCTGGTATGTGCCCATAAAGTTGCTGCTAGAACTGGTTGTTTTTCTGGGCCTACTCTCTATCCTCTGCAGCTTAAGTCTGTCATGGCTGTCCTTATGTCTAAGTGAAACAACTGTTAATTCTAAACTTACATTCTAATATTCCCTTCTAACACTATCCCCAGCCTGAGGCAACCACTCATGTACTCTGTCTTTATATATTAACTTTTCTGAACCTTTCATATAGGTGCAATTATGTTGTGTGTGGTCTAGTAGTGCCTGCATCTTTTGTTTAGCATATGCCCTGAATTCTTTTTTTTTTTTGGGGGGGGGGGTGTCACATCTGGCAGCGCTCAGGGGTTCCTCCTGACTCTATGCTCAGAAATCGCTCCCAGCAGGCTCGGGGAACCATATGGGATGTCGGGATTCCAACCACCGTCCTTCTGCATCAAGGCAAACGCCCTACCTCCATGCTACTCTCTGACCCCATGCCCTGAATTCTTACTTATATTTAGTGCTAAGCAATATTCCAGGATATAGATCTGCCATGTTTCTTTTATCTTTTATCCCTTTACCAGCTGATGTGCATTTAAGTAAATTCTTCTTTTTGGATATTAATGGAACAATGTGAAAATTTATCTCTAATTGGGGTTTTTCAGAGGGCTACAAGTATCTCCCTGCAACACTTGGCTTAATGGGTATGAGGATGTGATGTTGCTTGGTCCAATGAGCTATTGTAGCAGTGTTCAGGGGCCTCTAGGGCCACTGGAACATCATCACATGGTGATGGTCAGAAGGGCATGTGTTGTCAGGGACAGAACCTGGGTCAGGTACAAAGTTTGTGCATTGACCCATAAATTCCCAGCCTCTCATATCAACTCTTATTGGATATGTTTTTATTTCTCTTGGGTAGAAAAATGCATAGAGGAATTTATAACGAGTAATATCCCAGCTCTATATGGAACGTTTTGAGAAATTGCACAACTATTTTTCCAGAGGAGACACCATTTCCATTCCCACCAGCAGTACCTGGAGGGTCCCAATTCCTGTATTTTCTGAAAGAGTTGTTATTGTATTTTTTTTTAATTTGGGGGACCTTGTTTTATAATTTAAATCATATGTAAATTATAATTTACAATGCTGTTAATGGTAGGGTTTCATGCATACAATGTTCTCTTCTAAGTGCTCCTGCTTCAATCTTTGTTACAAACTCCTACCAGATTAATATTACTTCATGGCTTTGGTGCTACTGAAACCCCCTGTGTTCATCCTTGACTGAAGTTCCAACTCCCATCTTTGCTTTTTATTATTTAATGTGAACCCATCCTTACCTGCTCTCACAGTCACTCTGAGTTCTGGGGAAATGACTTACTTTGGACTTTCCTGTTCTACTGAGTTTCTTTCTGATTGTTGGACAATCTAGTCAAAGTATCTTTCTTCAACCTTTTCTTCTTGACTCTTCCAGTGAGACTATCTCACCTTCCTCTGATATTCCTGGCTGTTCCCCTTGTCCCATTAACAATCTGCCTACAAGTTGAGTGTTGTTTAGACATTTTCAATAAAAATGTTTCTTAGCACAGCCACAATGACATGTTCTACATTTGAATTTAGCTAAAAGTCAAGAAGCAACGACATGTTCTAGATCTGTAATAATTTCACTGCAGCAGTCATTAAAAGAAGAGTGGTGTGTGTGTGTGTGTGTGTGTATGTGTGTGTGTGTACATGCTTTCAATGTACAAAGTTGTTTATAATAGGGTTTCAGGCATACAACATTTCTAATTCTAACACCCAATGATCTCATCCATCCATCAATAATCCCAGATTCCCTCCTAAACCAGCAAATATTCTTTTAGAATTTTAATTATTGTATTTAGAGTTGCATGCTTTCAGGTGTATGAGCTCTAGCAGTTTAGGTATATAAATAATTTGTCTCAATACCACAAGGAGCCCAAGCCCCTCTCCCCAACCCCATGATAAACTGTCCTATTTTATTACACTGTTCTGTTTTATGTAGTGGATGTTCACAGCCTCCCTCTGTGACAATACCATGTGTGGTACTTCAGATCCTGAGACCTCATGTGGATACTAGTCAGGGACTAAGGAATCTGTTTTCTCTCTGGCATTCCCCTTGGCTAGATCTGTGTTTTGGGACAAACCACCTCACTCTGAATAATAACTTTAGAGTCCTCTCCTAACTTTCTTTTATGGGGGGAAGTGCCACACCCTGCAGTGCTCAGGGCTTACGCCTGGCTCTGTGATCAAGAATTACTTCTGGGCCTGGAGAGATAGCACAGCGGCGTTTGCCGTGCAAGCAGCCGACCCAGGACCAAAGGTGGTTGGTTCAAATCCCGGTGTCCCATATGGTCCCCCATGCCTGCCAGGAGCTATTTCTGAGCAGACAGCCAGGAGTAACCCCTGAGCACCGCTGGGTGTGGCCCAAAAACAACAACAAAAAAACAAACAAACAAACAAAAAAAGAATTACTTCTGAAGGAGACCATATTCAGTGCTGGGAATCTAGTCAGGATTGAACACATGCAAGGCAAGTGCCTTGATCCCTGTACTATCTCTCTGGCCCTTCACATATTTGATTCCCACCCTGTCTTTCTCCCTATCTTTATCTTCTGAACTATCAGCTTCAGGCTGAAATCAAGACTTAGAATTTGGAATGACACTCAAATGAATGATAACTGAAATAATCTAAAAGTGCAGCTTTCCTCTGCTTTCAGGACAACCACTTTCTAAGTTCACTATGACAGTGAACTAATAATATACAAATCAGTTATCAGTTGCTGATGACTCTTTGGCAGCTCACACATGATCATATGGTCTCCTAAGCCCCACAAGATCATATGCAAATATTGTCAGCATATTCGTCAAGATACCACATGGACAGTGTAAGTTGCTTTAATTATCTTTCAAGGAAGAAACACAGCTGTCTCTGGCAAGGCACTCACTGGCTCTGTGGGCTTGTGGGCACCAGAATCAATATGGAAATTATTTCAAAAGAAAAATATTAAAAATGAATGAAATCTTTTGAATTCTGCATTCTTCTGCTTAGCAATTAGAAGTAAT